>NC_133347.1:32510417-32837084 GCF_030506205.2 Paramisgurnus dabryanus
AAATTGTTTAAAGGTGTGTGTAAATTTTTACGACATCTAGTGGTGAGATTGTGATATTGCAACCAACAGCTCACCCCTCAATTTTAAATATCCCGGTCTTTCTGTGTTTTTGAAGCTTTGATTGTGTTTACAGTGCACAATATAACATGTGTTTATGTTTCACATGTAAAAAAAACGTGGTATTTTTCACACAATTTACTTATCTGTGCTGTTTTCACTGTCCTCAAAACAGACTGATGTCTTCCTTGTTCTTTGAAGTCCCTCCTTCAGAAATACATATCGAGTTCTGATGGTTTAGCTTGTTTAGTGTGTTGTGATTCGATAGCAGCTTAGCTGACGACTGACGTATTACTGTGGGCGGAGTTTAGTCAAAAATGAATGCTGTATTCTGATTGGCTGAGAAATGTTCCATGGGTATGCATTAATTTCTGATAACCGCACACCTAACTTGTCAAATGTCTTAAAAATAGGCACCAGAACAATGTTTGTGGTAATCGTGGTATAAGAGGAATAATTGACTCCGGTCCTTTGAATTATTGGAAAATAATGCACACGCCGCTTCTTGTCGTGCCGCATTGCACCTTGGGTGTGCATTATTTTCTTATAATTCAATGGCCTGTCGTCAATTATTCCCTACATATAAACTGGTGTGGCCAAAACACTGAAAAAAATATTATCTTCATATAAAAGACTTTTTACTTCAGTTTCTTATTCAATTTTCTGTCCAATCAAATGCTCTTTAGATTCTAAAGTGTCCCGCTGTTCACATGTTAACAAAATATATAACACTGTGCTAGTAGTTTTTTTTATTTTAAGTAAAAATCTTATGTTTTGTGCCTTTAAGCCTCTGGCATTACAGTTTCTTATAAGCACCAGACTGTGACTGCAATTATAAGGGAATTCAATCAGAAATCAATACACTCATTTCACATGGAGGCTGATCCAGTGGATTTGTCCTCCTGAAGACAAACAAAAATGTGAACATCTGAAAGGCAACGAGCTGTGAAAAGTAAGAGGTCACAAGAAGCAAATGTTAACTGAGGAGAGATGGCACATGAAGGTCTCTAAGTGTTTAGATAAGAGACGATCCCTTGTCTGGTAAAGGGCACACGCTCCTCTCTGTCAAAATCAGACTTGAGTGCTTCTACAGAGGTCAGGTGCAAATGTCCTACACATGGGTGGATCTCAAACATGATATGATGAAAGAGTCTCATAATGCTGTGTGTGTGTTTATGTCCTCAGGCTCTCCTCTCATAAAGAATCTGAGTGTTGGTATTCTCGGTCTCAGTGAGTCTGGCGAGCTGGATTATTTCCGCAGTAAGTGGTGGGCAAGCAGTTGTGTGGCTAAGAGCGATACGAGCGCTCCACTGAAGGCCAGCAGTCTGAAGGGAATCTTCTTATTACTGGCGTTTGGTCTGGGATTGGGACTTCTCATTGCTTTGATGGAACTGGGCGCCAAATCACGCGCCGTCGCTAAATCTGAGCAGGTATGTACTGAGGATATACTGAATCTGTAGGGCAGGGTTCCCCAAATCTTACCTTCTAGGGCCGGAGCACTACAGAGTATAGGTCTAACCCTAATCAAACTTACTCACCTGTGATTTTCTAGTGATCATGAAGACCTTGATTAGCTTGCCCAGGTGTGTTTGATCAGGGTTGAAGCTAAACTCTGCAGTGCTCCGACCCTCCAGGGTAAGATTTGAGGAACCCTGCTGTAGGGTCATCTCTGCTACAGTTTAGATCTTAGAAAAAGGTAATTTACCAAAAACTCATAAATGTAAAGCATAGAGAAAAATGACATCACGAATCTGTGAAAAATCTCTACATCACTAACAAATGAGTGCTTGATACAGTGTTGTAAAAAAGGGTTGGCTCCCCTCCAGATTTCTTATGTTTTTGCATATTTGTCACACTTGAATGTTGCGGATCATCAAACAAATTTAACTATTAGTCAAAGATAACACAAGTGTATATATGAAGGTTTTTTATTATTAAGAGAAAACAAAATCCAAAACTACATGGCCCTGTGTGAAAAAGTGTTTGCCCCCCTGTTCAACATATCTTAACTGTGGTTTATCATACCTAAGATCAGTTTTTCTAGGCACACCCAGGCCTGATTACTGCCACACCAATCAAGAAATCACTTAAATAGTACCTGCCTGACAAAGTAAAGTAGACCTAAAGATCCTCAAAAGCTACACATCATGTTGAGATCAAAAGAAGTTGAGAAACAAATGAGAACGAAAGTAATTGAGATGTATCAGTCTAGAAAATGTTATAAAGCCATTTCTTAAGCTTTGGGACTTCAGGGAACCACAGTGAGAGCCATTATCCACAAATGGCGAAAACATGGATCAGTGGAGAACCTTCCCAGGAGTGTGTCCCATTACGTCTGGTGTAAAAGTAACACAGCATTTCAGAAAAAGAACATCATACCAACAGTAAAATATAGTGGTGGTAGTGTGATGGTCAGGGGCTGTTTTGCTGCTTCAAGACCTGAAAGACTTGCTGTGATAAATGGAACCACAAATTCTGTTTGTGACCTCAAGCTAAAGCGAACTATGGTTCTGCAGCAGGACAATGATCCAAAACGCACCAGCAAGTGAACAACTGAATGGCTGAAGAAAAACAAAATGAAGACTTTGGAGTGGCATTGTCAAAGTCCTTGCCTCAGTCCCATTGAGATGCTGGTATGATCTTAAAAAGGTGGTTCATGCTTGAAAACCCTCAAATGTGGCTGAAATACTACAATTTTGCAAAGATGAGTGGACCAAAACTCTTACACAGCGCTGTAACAGACTCACTGCAAGTTATTGCAAATGATTGATTGTAGTTGTTGCTGCTAAGGGTGGCTCAACCAGTGATTAGGTTTCGGGGGTAAACACTTTTTGTTTTGCAATTTGTTTTCCCTTAATAATAAAAACCTTCATTTAAAACGGCATATTGTGTTCACTTGTGTTGTCTTTGACTAATATTTAAATTAGTTTGGTGATCTGAAACACAAGTGTGACAAATATGCAAGTTGCAGTCATCCAGTACCACCGTATATATGTTAT
This sequence comes from Paramisgurnus dabryanus, assembly GCF_030506205.2. NCBI lineage: Eukaryota > Metazoa > Chordata > Actinopteri > Cypriniformes > Cobitidae > Paramisgurnus > Paramisgurnus dabryanus. The sequence goes on from NC_133347.1 coordinate 32,513,474, forward strand.
ATTACACTAGCACTGAAATCATGTAGATATCATAAAGATGATATTTATGATGCATGTTATAGATTCAGTATGTCATCTGTGTTTGTTAAACTCTTTCTCACAGAAATCCTGCTGCTCTGTTCTGTCCGCTGAGCTCGGTCGACGCTTCAGAGGTGGCGAGATCACATCACCCGAGTCTGTCGAGAAGAACAAAGCTTAAAACTCACAGCACATATTCATTTATATCTCATAGTTATTCATTACTAATCCATCTCTGTGGATGAATCTTAAAAAGCTAATCTGGGTATAAAAATATAATCCATGTTTGTGAGGTTCACCCAGGTCATTGTGTACCATTTTATTAATAGAAAAACTGACAGTATTAATTCTTTAATAAAAATTTCTATAGCGTTTAATTGGTCTATTACATAACACTGATGTTTAATGCATTTAATTGGAGCACATTTAAATTATCCAAATGTCTGATGATGCCAGAACTGAACAAGATGTTATATAAATTCCACATGTCTTTTTTTTCAGGTTTTTAAGCTTAGCCTTTGTGTTATTGTGATAGCAGAACAATGTGTGTCAAGAAGGAAGTTTTAAAATGACTAAAACTATAATATAGCCTACAGTGTGTATTGATTGCAGTTATTTGAATGATGTGTCTGCTATGATGTGCCATGAAACACAGACCTTTCTTTTATTGTGCCATTGTTAAAGAATTTTCTTAACAAAATAAAAAAATATGAAATATGCATTTTGCATATGTACATGTTGCTTGCAGTGTATATTATTTTACTTATGTAGAGCCACTCTTCACATGTTTAACACATTCAAATTATTTATGGTAAGTCTATTGTTCCAGATTGTTGATGTTTCTATCAGGTTTGTGACCCAAATTCTTTTCATTTTTTTTTCTTTAAAATCAACCACCAAATTTTTGTTTTGTAATCTATTAAAACAGGTTCTCTTGCAGACTTTCACAACTTTTTGTATTGTCCCTAAAGAGTAAAAACTTCCCACAGCCTCATGCTTTCAACACAGTCTTTTTGTGTCGGAATCAAGGATCTTATTGTTGTTCGGTGATGCTTTAAAGTTCTGTCCTAGTTTCAACTGACCACAACATCTTTTCCCACATCAAACTGAATGACTGTTATGTACTTTCACAAAGTTCTGTTTTGCTCCAGCTCTTGTGTTGGTGGAGTGGGTCAATCTGTGCTTTACTGAGCTCTCTGGTCTTCAGCAGGTTCTTCAGCCTGAGATCTGAGCTGCGTCCCAATTTACCTCCTTATACTATGCCCTAATAGTATGTACTGCATTTGTCTAGGAGAAGTACCTACTTTTGACTAGTAAACAACACAGTATGCACACACTGGGACATACTAATACAAAACAGAAGTGATGACTATTGCCTGGACGACGCTGTGATCCTTAAGAAATTTAAACATCAGAATACAACTCATCTTTGCATTTAAGCATTACTTGTCATGTAATGTTTACTCTGTAGTTTATTGTTTCAGTGATGCATCGTTTATTTATTTTGTTTATTCTGTGTAGCACAACTAAACTCCGCCCTCTCAAGGTGAGTTGTGTGTAATATTAAGCCGCGGTCACACTAGACTTTGAGAATACAAGTATTTGTCAGACATTGCTGTGGAGAGCAGCTCATCAATATAATCTTTGGCTTCGTCCATTTGTGCTTTTCAGTAAAGAGAAAGATCACAAAGTGACATACCAGTTTTGTACTGGTCACAATGCTCCACATGATACGAATTTTCAATAATGGTCTTCATATGCAGCGTAATGGATTTCTGTTTGAAATATAAACAGAGAGCGCCATATGATATCGAATCACATATTTGTATCACATAAACTACAATACAAATTTTTGTTAGATGCAATGAAAAGGTGTTATATAACTTTAATTACACTAAATTTGTGCTCCAGCCACTTCTTGGCCTCCATTTTATTTTTCCAAACTCAACCAGACTCGACCAATAACATTCCCCGTGCTAGCCCATGCATAGAATAGGGTATATGTCGAACATCAGGTGACCAAACCGGAAAAGTGGGTTGATCGCTTCCGGTTGCCGGTATGTGCTATCGTAGCTTGTTCTTGTTATTATTATTATTCGTAGTATTATTATTTGTGTTATGTTCTTTTTTGTTCTAATATCTGAATGTATGTGAGAAGAAAATTCCTTTGTAAAAAGCTATAAAGTTGTAACGTGCTGTAACATGGGCTGCTTACACAAAGGAATAGAGAGATTAATCCATATGCAAGAAGGTTTAATTGTAAAATCCCCGAAGGGCAGGCAAACAAATCCAAATAGGGCAATCCAAAAAAGTAATCCAAAAAACAGGCACAGGTCGAAATCCAGAATATCCAAAACAGACAGGAACAGGCACAGAAACAGGAATAAGACAAAACTATGATGAATGTTTGGTAATGCAGCAGAAACATACATACAATACTTTGCAGAGTGATATAAGTTTGGGCCAATTTTATAGTAACAAACAGGAAGTGGAATGTAAAGCATGGCATGATATCAAAATAAAAGACTGGAAACAGAACAGGATATCAAAATAAAAGACCTAATAACAAAACACAACAGAAGAAAAAACATTTACAAAAGTACAATTTCTTTTACGGTTTAAGATTTTTACGAGCACATCCACTGGACATCAGTTAATTTCGTCTTTGATGGCTCCTAAAGGCATGTATGAAAACAGCACCATGTCAGCACACGTAGATATGTACACTAGATGTCGCCTTGTCTACGGCAGTTCATTGGACCGAAAACGTAAACTAGAGCCGCCATCTTGAAACAGGGCAGCCCCGCATCAGCGTTATTGTAGGCAATGGTGTAACGGAAATAAAATCACCATAAATCGCCATGAATGCTATTTTCTTGGTTTTCTTTTGGTTCGTTTCAACAGTCAGACATGTATTTAGCATTGAGTCCAGAAAAAAATTCAAGTTTTGATATTATGAAAATTTACTTTTTCTAACTATAATGCATAGTGCTGGTAACCCTAACATCCATACGCAGCACAAAAGTCCGGCATCGTCCATGAATTTGAAGTACAGACAAAGATAGCAGCTTTACCTAGCTACTTCCTATTACAAGACCCCTGTTCCAAGATGGCGGCAGGTTTGACGCATGCTTAGAACCCCAAAGCGACATCTTGTGTATATATCTATGGTCAGCATAGAGCATACAGAACCGGAAGTGATCTACTATGTTTAACAGGAATGCGGAAGTAAGGCAACCTGTAACCCGTAAATCACAACTTCAAAACCACAACTCACGACTCTGAACTGGGAGTACATCGATCTAGGGGTGCGTTCCACTCCAGTTTTAGACACGCACTCGCAAACTTCCCTAAACACTTCCCCTCTGGGGAATCCCAGTTGCCATTTTGAAGTGCGTTCCACTTCGTTAAGTGGACGAGGGAAGTTTGTATGGACAGACCCTCGCTCCCTTGGTCAAAAGGGAACGAGTCTACTTCATATGTACACTTCAGGCAGCTCCATATCCCACAATGCATCACGATTGTGACGTCACTTCAGCAACTTGCGCTTTGCACATGGAGGGGGCGGTCTCCACTTTCCATGTGATCAAGGGCTTAGGGCGATCCATTTGAACCCACTTCAAGTGTTTCAGCAGTAGTGGGCACTCGTACAACGTAAGCAATGAAGTACATTTGAGTGAACAAGACTGAGGGAAGTTAGCGAGGGAAGGTCATAAAAAAACTAACTGGAAGGCAGGGTAATACGAGTTCACGGGTGGGAAGTCACGGGTTTGACTGCCGTTCCAGTGCACTTTCACAGGTAGAAGGTTGTAAAAACACGGGTTACAGGCTGCCTGGAACGCATACTTCCAGTTCAAAGTCGTGGTTTTGAAGTTGTAATTCACATGCTCAAAAACCTACCTGGAATGCAGCATAAGTTGCGCATATACCTTATTGAGGGACAGGACAGTAGCCGTTTCTCAATGTCAAGGAAGGATCCTCAGAAGCCAGAATTTCGAGGATGCTACGTCATCGACGTCCATCGAAGGACTGTTCCAATGTCAAGGATCCTCAAAATTTCAGCCAAGGACTGAGTCCTTCGTTCGAGAAATATCCCATGTTTAGGAAAGGATCCATATGTGTATCCTTCGCGCTCTTCAGGAGCTGAAATCACCCACAATCTTATGCGCCCAGCACCGAAAGCACACCTTGACGCAATGACGTGCACTTGCTAGCCTGTTCCATTTAACGTGTTCTCCGAATGCTTAAGAGGAGCCTTGCCTAGCCTCTGAAGGAAGTAACTTGTAAGGACTAGTCCTGCCAAGGAAGTATCCTTGACATTGAGAAACGACCAGTTAAAGCGTATCGGACATTGGATTTGGACGTGCCTTGATGCTCTCATGCCTTGGAATGCTGTCTGCAAAGGCTGCATTTTAGAGCTTTCGGACGCAGCCCTCGTCGCACGAGCTTGTGTTTCTGGTTTGATATGAATGAAAGTCAATGCAACGAAAATTCTAGTGTGACTGCGCTTTAACTCGTCCATCATATTGGAATGGTATGAAACCCAGTGTTGCCACTGGTTGGCGATTTCCTCTGGAATCTGATTATTTTAAAACTGTTGACATGAATGTTATTCTTGTAGATTAAATGGAGTGGAAAGATTTTGTTCACCTGTTGAAAATATTAGGGTAATATTATTTTATTTATGACAGTAAAGTTTTAATATTTGAAAAAAAACGTAATTGGGATAGTTAGACTTTTACACAAATCTGGCAACACTGCCAAGCCCAAGAGCAAGCAAGTATATTGTGTGCCAACAACCGTACTACTGTATATTTATTAAATACGTGCTGCTGTCTAGACCCAAACATTTTAACTGCTTGCAAAATACACTAAGACAAAGGCCTTACCGCATTTAAAAGTTACTGTATTTTAAAAATGTGCAATACTGAGTAATACAAGATTTGTAATACAAGATTCACAACCAACTAACTACCAAAGGCTAAACAGTAAAAAGCTGTGAGTGACGTCTACATATATGGAGCGGTCAAATGTTGTATTTATCTATGGTTTGAGTGTCCATGGATATACACTTCGAATTTTTAACTAAAACAGTAGACCACCCAGGAACTTAATGGATACTAACATACTATGATTTGGGAAAAACAAATTCTAATTAGTATAGTAGTAATTAGAAATAGTATTTAGGATGGATAGTATGCAAATTTGGACGTAGGGGCTGTTCTAAGAAACATTGCCCATATAAGGATCCCAGGAAATAAAAAAATAAAAAAATCTACAATAAATATAAAAAAATAATAATAATCAATGTATTCTATAATAATAATAAATTACTCTATGTCTCTTATTACTAAATCTCTATAAACACTTTTTCATGCATTGCATATATAATAAAGTATCACAGTAATTAAAGCTAAACTGAATGGAAAACTGTTATATTTTATAAATGTTAACGATTTTTATGTAATAGGATATAATAATGTTTCATAGGCTACAGCATAATTAAACGTGCGTTTATATTTTTCTGTAGAAATACATTAGTGCTTTAGGGATGTGGTGATAACCGGAAGGCGGAAGTCCGGCCTCGTCGTCATTTCCGGTATGTCTGCTGCTTTTTGGTTGGTCATGACTGTGGCTTTGTGCTGCTCTCGCGCTTATGGACACTGTTTTTATCAACAGAAGCGATTGAGAAGTCAACAGGTGACAGATGAGAGTTTATCTGTGAACCTTTAACCTGTAAGTACACGCGCTGTTCAGTGACTTTAAATGATGTTGATCCGTTTGATTATAATAACACAGTTTAATGATGAACGGCCCGTACTGAGGCCGAGCAGACAGTCAGTCAGCTGATCTCATCTGATCATCTTTCATCATTGTGTCTGATTTTTATCTTTGATCTTCTGATCAGTATGTGGTGGTGGGGATGATGTGGTAAAGGTGGCTTTGTGTTTGACAGTTTAAAGCTGAGGTAATTGATGTGAATAGGCTAATAAACTAACAGGATGATATTCCCTTTCTGATCGTGTTATTATTATTGTTATGAACTCATTATTATTATTAACTCATCTACAGTAGACGTGTTATCTAGACGAACATGACATATAAATGATCATATAGGCTACTTGAAACGCATGTAATTATACGATTGACTTTCACTGATTCACTCGCCGCTTTATTAGCAGAGCGGCTAAATGTTAGCACAGACAAAACACATCCAGCCGATCACAGCTGTCATAACGTTACATACACGCATATCAGATCAGTCTGATAATACAGATAAGCAAATAAAAATCTGATCTCTTCGGTTGATTTGTGTGTTTGTAAGCGGTAGGGAAATCGCTTTATTTTGCGGTTATAGGACTGAAAACATGATGGCTGTGTCTGAACATCTAGTGAGCTCCCTACATAGAGCCCTAACTGGGCGTCAGTCACACCGGCAGCTTTAAAAACAAACTGAACCTTACAGTTTTTTCATATTATCACTGAATGTGCTTGAACACACTTGAGGGAACACAAGTGTTTTACTTAAACTGATCCAATGTGATGTCTGACAGACGTTAAACTTCACAATGCGTCTTAAAGGGACAGTTCACCCAATATATCATCTTATTGTTCAAACTCTTCATGGTTTTTTTATTCTTTTGGACTAAAACGCAGATAAATACAGTTTGAAAAGATGGTGAATACCTCAAAATCATCATTAAATAACTCTATTCATTTCAACTTTATTTTATAGCAGTTTGCACATCATAATAACTTCGCACAACTTTTGTCCTAAAGGCATGTTTGTGAACGGGTTTGGTGATAAATTAAAATATTAAAATATAATCCATTGTTTGATGGAAGTGTTTTTTTCTTTGTTCTGAACAACAAAAACCATAGGGCTTTGAACATTACAATGATAAATAACTTAATAATTACAACATTTCCATTTCCACACGAAAACAAGTACAAAAACTGACAGCGTTTGATAAACTGCTTCACAACTTCATTTGAATGTTCTGAATAAAAAAATGATAAGCATTTGCAATTTGCCAAAAAGACTGCCTGTGTTCAAAATGCAAATGTGATAAGCAATAATGTTCATGCAAATCAGATGATAAAGAAGCCATCTGTGCCATGCCCAAAATGCTTGCAAAGCCTCAGTTAAATGACTAATTCATATAAAAGCAATGATGACTTTGTCTGTCAAATCCAGGTTAAAGTCTCATAATCTGATGAAAAGATTTGAATCATCAAAGTTTATTTTCACTCATTGTTTTCAATCTTTGGCAAGACCTGACTCAGTCAATATCAAAGATATCAAGATCATATGAATGAGGCATGTAATAAGCATTGGGAAAGCATCTGTAATGGCCAATTGATGCTCATGTATGAGATAATTGTTTTAGAAATTAGATTATTTAGATTAGTATATATTCAAATATTATTTAAAACATCCTGTTTTGTTGCCAGGTTGAGGGTTCGTAAGACACAAATAATGTTCAGAACTGCAGCATATTAAACTGGATGGACCGGAAACATCCGCTTGATTTACACAGTTTTTTTTATAGTCTCAGTGAGGTTTTATTTGATAATACAAGCCTCTGCTTCATTAAATCGTTGCAGAATCTCTATAATTCATAATTCAGTTTTTCTCATGTCCTGCAGGTCAAGTAGCTTCATAACAGATCAAACATAATTCAGTTGCTTAAATGAATTCATAGAGTAACACTATATTTCTGAATGTAGAATAAACAAATTGTGACTGTTTGTTAAACAGATTTAGTTGCTTTGTAAACATTTCCAATCCTTTTACTTTCACTTTCGGCAGGTTGATGATTGTCCTGGGCATGCTGCATTTTTCTTGCATTTTTTTTTAAAGTCCCCATTAAATTAAAACTGACTATTCTTATTATTATTTTTTTGACTATGGCAGTGTTTTTTAAAAACTTTATTCATGCAGATTATTATTATTATAATTTTTTAATTAATGTGACCTCATTAACCAAGTTCAATGACGGTTTGGGGCGGAAGCATCCGTTAATCCCCCCTCTCCAACTATCAGTCTGCTGTGAATTCCATTTCTAAATGAAACTCATTCTTTTCTATATCCAGTCAATTCACAGTGAAAAACACAAGCCACGCTCACCATTTTCCTTGATATTCAATTTCACGGCACAATATGGATGTAAAGTCGATTGCGTGTAATTTTTACATGTGCATTGAATACTGTTGGGTGATATGCCCCATTGTGAGATCATCCTATTGTCACCCTATGACATTACCGATACACAATATTATCGGAGGGCAGGGCGATAGTTTACTCATTTATTTATTCATTTTTTAATCCACTTGATTGGTGGACAAAAAGAAGCTGATTTATTCTTAAGGGCAACACTGTCATGAACACAACCTTCTTAAAACTGATGCTATTACTCTGAGTGCGTCATTAAAGCTCCTGTGTGCCAGGAACAACTCGCTCGCTGATTTTAAACCCCTGCCTGGCTAACAACAACCTCTTTAGTGTAGGAAGGTGGCAGAGCCACGCGTATTACAAGCTCAGGTGCTAGGAGGAGTCCATGCTGCACGCATTCAGATCCTAGCAAGAGTTTAAGGCGCGCGCATTACAAGTCCAGGTGCGTGCTAGAAGAATTCTGCGCAAAGTGAAGCCCACAAACTCTCTCATACAAGAAAAGGCACCCAATGCGCATGTTAATGTGAAACTGATAATAATAATTACAATCGCCAACTATTGTCATGAAAGCCCACTCTCGGTCATATTTCTGACCTTGTTCAATACCTTGTTCAAAAAGAAATGAAGGCTTTCCCCACCCTAAACTGTAACTCATAGGACTGGAGTATCAGGTCTCATTTGCCACATACAGGTGTAAACAGGCTCCAGAAAGGTTTCGTGAACCTTTGTGATCAACAGATTATCTACTCACCTGTCAATCAGTAATTGCTCACATTTTTCATGTCCATGTTGTTTTACTTTTACATATTCTTATATCTCTTGCATTGAAAGCACATACTAGTGTAATTGCCTGTCTGTTAACATTATATATTATACAGTGAACATAAAAAGGATTTCACACCAAAATAATTGCATTGTATAACATTGATCAAAGCAGCCAGTTTTGCAGAGCAAGTGATGCTATAGTTTTATAGTTAAATCTGCTGTGGAAGTGATTTTTTTTTTAAAATGACACACTGTGTTTTAGAAGAGGAACCACAGGTGTTTTCCTTGAATAGTGTGTTTGTATGTTATTCTAAGCCTTGTGCATTGTTCAAATTCACTACCCTTTCGTGTTGTTTGGGATGAAAACATTCACTAAATTAAACTGCTATAAAAATGTATCGGATACATTTTTTAAATTTTTTTGCATAAATCTGTTAATGATCAAAACTACTAAATGTTTACAAAAATGTCAAGATTTTAACACTTTAATTGCAAATTCATAAATGATGTCACTGATTTAGGGAAAAAAGACACAAAATTGATATTTTTTCCCTTTATCCCTTATGTCAAAGATTAGTAAAAACATTGGCTTTGATGCATTGTTAGTTTTTGTGCAGCATCAGATAAAAAATTTTTCTCCCTCATTTACTGTTCGTGGCTGTTTTTGCCCCATTGACTTCCATTTCTAATGATATTTTTTATTGCAAAGCCGTGCCACCTTATAGGGCTGCACGATTAATCTTATTTTTATCACGATAACGATATGTACGCCCCAAGATTAGTTAAAGACAATCGTCGCGATTAATGTGTAAAGACACAAAAGCACAAAGCAGACGGTCTAGAATCAATCAATGTGTTTGTTTGATATGGGCGGAGTCAGAGTATACGGGGTGGATATTTGCAAGCGCGGTCTGTGTTATGGTAGAATTAAGTTGGCATCACGAGATTTACAGTCATTCATCTTGAATGAATATCATGGCAGAGCAACAAGAAGAAAGTGCAGAAATGCGTATCTTTGTTCCCGAAAAGTGTCATACTCCATTGTTTGGATATTTCGGAATTGAGGAAAGTGATGTTGATTAGGTAAGTTACGAGTCTTCTGCAAACTGTGCTTTTGTTTCGTCCAAACGTGAAATATCAAGATTTTTAAAAGCTGAAGACACAAGCTGCAACCATAAAAACCCCGACCATCCACAACATATATTAGAGCTCTGCATCTCAGCCTTTTTACGCCCCTCTGGTCGGGTTTCGAGCCAATTTTAACATCACAGTTGGTACGCGGGCCAGGCCTCTGGCTTTTTTTAGGCTTCATCTTTTTCTGTTTTTCAATTTAATTAATAGAAACATTGAGCCATTGATGATTGTAAAAGAAAGACGTTTAACCTATCACACGAGTCCGCTACACACGCACACACATGCATTCACAATGCACCTGTTGCAAAGGTGTTTAGCGTCTTGGTCATCATCAAAAACCTTAATTTAACAAACACAAAATGCTCTAAAATGTAAGAAATAAAAGATATTTAATTATTTTGACAGTTAAAACAAAACTAAACTGCTTTAATTGCTGTAAGAGTATCAGCTACAATTCAATCTGTGTAAGGAGTTATTTTTGCTATTTCTGCGGATTTCTTTTGCAAAATCTATGCAGAATTTTGTGGAATGATTTTAAATGTTTTAAAAATAGAATGGGAGCAGTGAATGTTACAAAACAATAAAATTTTATATTATATAAAATATATATAGCCTAATATTATATACATGGCTGTAAAGTGTAACAAAAATACTGAAGTGAATAGAAGTTCTTCACTTAGAGAATGATCGTGATTTCTAATCGTGATCAAAAGTTTGAGCAAAACAATAATGATCATCATTTTTCCTGGAATCGTGCAGCCCTACCACCTTATTATCATGCATTCTTGATTGTTGGTGAATTTCCCTTTGTGAAGAGGTAAAATTTGTCATTTTGCTGTTGATCTCAATGTGACACCATTAACACTTTTGATAGCCTGTGCAAAAACAAAGCTTAGTTTCTGGCTTGTACATGCAGTTATATGGAGTATATACAACGTTATTGTGTGTGAAACATTTCAAAACATTTTCCCAAAATATGTGTCGAGTCGATATAAGATTTGTCACCAAAATCAATCCATTTACTGAAGCAGAGAAAGTAGAGGCCAAATTAAAACTCAAAAGCACCTCATAGTGGATAAAAACGTCCACAATTATACACATGGGTTAAAGGGGCATATTTTGGGGATTTCATTTTTCGCTTTGCACAGACTACAGAGAACAGCCGGTTTGGTCTACAGCCCTCTACTTTCCGTATACATGCCGTTAATATAAGAGTTTTTGACTAACCCACAGGAATATGCCAGTCGCCAGCTAAACTAAGCTATATAATTAGGAAAATAAAACATAAAAAAAGAAATGTTGATTGTTCGGTATTTGGCCTTCGGCTAAGTGTTTCATTTTATTCGGCTTCAGCCAAGAATTTTACTTTCGGTGCATCTCTAAAATGTATATGTATACAATTATATTTGACTTGTGAATTATTATTTTAAATATGTGACACTGACGTCTTTTTCGGTGGGGCTGATGAAAACTTGAACCACTGGCCCTACCAGGCCAGTAAAAAAAAATGTGTTTGAGCTCCAGCACCAGATATTTATGTCCGTTTTTGTTTTGATAATCTGTTTATTTTTGTTATCGACTGTAATGCTTTTGCGTTCTTCATCTCGCAGGTTGCCAGATCTTGTGGAGGGTTTCGTGCTGGTTCATGTACAGAGGAAAAAGGGTGAAACTTGAAGATCAAACTGAAGGTAGTTGGAAAAGGTAGGGCAAGATTTTCCTGATGTTTTCCCCGAATTGTTCGGGACTGTAACTCTAATGGCTATTACCTGCGCTCAGTTTTACAGCTGTCAGAATGACCGCGGTAGATGACATCACAGACAGCACAGAAGTGGTGGAGATGGAGGACGTCCCCTCGCAGTTTTTTGTGGAGAAGCACTCGTGGGATGGCCTGCGCGACATCATTCACGGCAGCCGGAAGTACTCGGGAATGATCATAAATAAAGCGCCGCACGACTTCCAGTTTGTCCAGAAACACGACGACTCTGGACCTCACTCACATCGCCTCTACTATCTTGGTAAAGTTCTCCATGATCCTGCTGTTTTGAACATGTTTGATTTCATTTAACCCTATATAAAGAGTGACACTATCTGAGGTATCTGCTATCTTGTCAATGCATGACATTTTGTATCAGTCAAAGTAAATATAAAACTTCTGGAATGTTTTTTTCCCTCTAGGAATGCCCTATGGAAGCAGAGAAAACTCATTACTGTACTCTGAAATTCCAAAGAAGATCCGTAAAGAAGCTCTGCTGGTGTTGTCCTGGAAACAGATGTTGGATCACTTTCAGGTATCAGTATTGGGACCTGTGCGATGTGTTGATGCGTTTCCTCAATACCTGCAGCTACAGCACGTACTTGATTTGCATTTGTCCCATAGGCGACTCCGCACCACGGCGTTTATTCCCGAGAGGAAGAACTCCTACGTGAGAGGAAGCGTCTCGGGGTCTTTGGCATCACGTCCTACGACTATCACCCACAGAGCGGCCTTTTCCTCTTTCAAGCGAGCAACAGCCTTTTCTATTGCCGTGACGGGGGTAATAACGGCTTCATTGTGAGTCTAGTGACGTTTTACTCTCGCTCTAATGTTTAAGGAAGATGCGTATGATGTGACCTCATGTCTGAAGGTCATTTGATGTTTAGCAGGGTGCCCCAATGAAGCCAGTGGAAATTAAGAGTCAGTGCTCAGGGACACGCATGGACCCTAAGATCTCACCCGGTGACCCCACTTTCGTTGCCTTCATCAATAACAATGACCTGTGGGTGACGAACATCGAAACTGGAGAAGAGCGAAGACTGACTTACTGTCATAAAGGTTTGATTGTCTTGATCTGTTGCCATTGTTTCCAGAACACTCAACTGTATGTAGTAATATGGAGTAATCCTATCTGTTGTACTGAAATCTTTATGAATGATTTATAGTCGGAGACAGTGATGTTGTTTCTAATAAAAGTATTCAGACATCATGATTGGTCAGTTTTGGTTATATGCTGAATAGGTTTTTCTCTCTGTTTTGCTCTATTCCAGGATTGAATAATGTCAAGGACGACCCAAAGTCAGCTGGCGTTGCAACATTTGTGATTCAGGAAGAGTTTGATCGCTTCACGGGGTATTGGTGGTCTCCAGCTGCTCCTGAAGGTTACTTCAATATCTATCAGATCTCTGTTGATATTAACTCATTCCCAGACACTTTTTTTGTTTTTTACAAAAGTTTCACAAAATGACTTCCATTTTCAATGAAAACCCAGCTGGTGTGACCTGAAGGGTCTGTCTTATTGGTCAGCAAGTGTTTATTTGCTGACAACAGAGAGACAATTTGACACGACCACCAAAGACATAAACAGATGTGTAGATGTCTATATGGCTCTGTAAGGTAAAGCATCTCTGTGCATACTCATATGTTTTGTGTTTTGCAGGTGCAGGCGGGGGGAAAACCTTACAGCTGTTGTATGAGGAGGTAGACGAGTCAGATGTTGAGATTATTCATGTGCCGTCTCCAGCGCTGGAGGAGAGGAAAGCAGATGTGTACAGATACCCTCGCACAGGTGTTCAGAGTCAAGATTTAATATTACTATCAAGAACACTTTTCAGCTTGTGACCCACAATGCTCAATATAGTGCTGCCAGATTTACAAATGATAAATTTTTAATTACTTCAATAAATCACTTTACTGAACTGGAACCAGGGTTGGGTCTCATAAAGAAATCTTCCGATTTCGGCTCCAGTTCTGCCCAATGATTCCCGGTTCCGATTCCATTATAATAAGAGAAATATGATAAATTATGCTTAAATGTAATGTGCAATGTCACTATATCATTTATTTCTGTTGAATTACTCCTCGTAAACAGTGGCTCAACGTAATACATGTTCATGAGTTAAGACATGGCTATTTAAAGTGATCGCTCCCAGCGCTTTGCCCGTGCACCGCATCGGAAGCGCTTTTAGAACCGAAATGTAAGAATTACGCACAGTTCCCGTTCCTTTTAAAAAACGGTTTTCAGTTCCAACCCTAAATGTAACTGTAACATGTATTGAGAGGTTTTTGGGATTGTTGGGTTTAAACTATAACAGATGTCCTCATGACCTTCTTTATGTTTTTCAGGGAGTAAAAATCCCCAAATTAGTCTGAAACTAGCAGAGATAAGAACTGACCCCCAGGGCAAGGTGGGTGTCTGCTACCCGAGTTCTCCTTTTGTGTGTTTACTCCTCAAGCAAAGACTTTATCACGATGATGTGTTTCTTTATAGATTGTAAGCACACAAAACAAAGAGCTTGTGCTCCCGTTCACTACGCTCTTCCCTGGAGTCGAATACATCGCCAGAGCCGGATGGACTAAAGACGGCAAATTGTACGGTTTTGTTCATTGACTAATTCATTATGGAATTACTTCATTTGATTTTGTACTGTTTTTTTTTTTTAGAAACTGTATGAGACCTTTGAATTAAAACACAAAACAAAATTTCAGTTGTTATTACATAAAGATAATTGGCTGTCGAATCTGTCCATTGGTACGGTGTGTCTGTTATTATTCAATGTAATTTAAGGTTTTATCTCTCTCTCTCTCCAGTGCTTGGGCAGTGTTTCTGGACCGCAGTCAACAGAAGCTACAGTTAGTCCTGTTACCGTCTGCACTCTTCATCCCTGTGGGCGTGGACGACCCGCAGTGGGCGGAGCATGTGGAAGCCATGCCCGAGGGTGTCCAACCCTTCATCATCTATGAAGAAATCACAGACATCTGGATCAATGTAAGATTCATCATACATTATCTGTTTCCAATATGTGCCAGATCAGAATCCTAATAATATAAAAAACTAATATTGATCCATAAGTAGTATTTTCAATTCTTTTGTGCATGTGACACAAAGAAAACTGCGCACATTACATTGTGGGATACAGTACCTATGCCCAGCGCTTTGTTGCAAATTGACCCTATTGTCAAATTAAACATTTCATCGCGGTGTTACATGAATGCAGATACAAATTCACATACTGTGCTTTTGATATTCTTTGACTGTTTGACTCTCACACTGTTTTCAACAGGTTCATGACATCTTCTATCCCTTCATTCAAACAAATAATGACGAGATCACCTTTCTTTGGGTGAACGAATCAAAAAGCGGCTTCTGCCATTTGTACAGAATAACCAGCGTTCTTCAGGCCGGCTGCCAGCAGTGGTCACCGGATTACAGCCCTTCAGACGGTACAACGTTACTCACGATTCCCCAGAGTTTCCAATGTGCGTGATATCTTTATTTGAACGACTTTTACCGTCTCTGTTTAGATGATTTTAAATGCCCAGTAAAAGAGGAGGTGACCCTTACCAGTGGAGAGTGGGAAGTTTTGGCTAGACATGGCTCAAAGGTTTGCTATGTGTATTATGAAAGTTTAATGATGTCCTTCATACAGAGCGGTTCTTTACATTAAACCTGACTCTTAATTTTGCAGATTTGGGTAAATGAAGATACCAAGCTAGTGTACTTCCAAGGCACAAAAGACACCCCGCTGGAGCATCATCTGTATGTCGTGAGCTACGAGTCTCCTGGAGAAATAGTCAGACTCACTAAAGCGGGCTTCTCTCATAGCTGCTCTGTTAGCCAGGTCTGTGTCTTTGTTCGTGCGTGCGTGCGTGCATGTGTGTATGACAGGATGTCCTCTTCCATATATTTCAGACATTGAAAGTAAATGGGAAATGGACCTCGGTGCTCTCGTTTGGGGCTGCAACTAACGATTATTTTATAATCGATTAATCAGGCATTATTTTTCTGATTAATCGGATGAAAACATAATTATTTACTCAATTCGATTTTTTCTTATTAAAGCTAAATAAGGCACTAAATTATTGTATTCACGTGTAGAAGTGTACTTTTAAAAGTGCAAAAGCCTCACACTACTACATGATTTTGATGCGTTTACACCAGCTGCGGTAGAGGCGGCAAGCGCAGATGATTAACATGTTAAGTCAAGGCAAAGACACGATTAGGCATCCTGCGTTAACCAATTAGGACCTTGCTGTAGTAGTGACGTGATTACAGGAAACGAGCGGAGTCTCAGAAGCCCCTCCCATGATGCAGATTTGCGCGTGAAATTCTAGTCATTCGAGAAATTCACACGCAAATCTGCATCATGGGAGGGGCTTCTGAGAACGAGGTCCCGGCATGTTCAAGCGGCAAACTAGACGCAGTAGATGCGTATTTGCCGCCTCTTCCGCGGCTGGTGTGAACACAACGTAAGATGTAAAATAAATCTTTGGTGTCCCCAGAGCACATATATGAAGTTTTAGTCTTAAAATATATAGATAATTTATTATAGCATGTTAAAACTGCCACTTTGTAGGTGTGCAAAAATGTGGCGTTTTGGGCGTGTCAGGGTTGTGCCGATAGACAATAGTATTGTGTATCGACGATCTTCAGACATATCGCCAATGGCAGGCTTTCATGGTGATAGTCATGACGATAGTTGGTGAATGGTTATTATTATCATCATAGTTTTACATTAACACATTGCATGCTTTTCCTCGGATAAGGGTTTGTGGGCTTCACTTTACGCGGAGAGCTTGTAAATAGAGAATTCCTTCTTGCACGTACCTGCACTTAATGCGCGTGTCTTGGACTCCTTCTAGCACTAAATCCATCGCGTCATGAGCAGCTGCGCTTCTCTCTGTCTCACGTGCCCGCGCTCTCGCATCTGTCCGAAGTCTTAACATAAACTAAAGTAGGAATCCTTATGTTTTTGTTCAGTTTAATGCTTTTCTTGCGAGCTGAAGCAAACTTTACTTTTTGATTAAAATATGACCCGCTGCATTTTGGCGCCTCTCTCACTCTTGCGTACGTGCAGAGAGCTGCGCTCTATCCGAAGTCAGATCACTAGATATTAATCCTGTTTATGATATGCATGTCAAGGAGTTGTGGCAACACGTCCCTCGTGTTTAAAATATGATCGTGTTCAATGTGTTTAAAAAGGCACCTCTGACTGAGAGCACCACTGCTTGACACGAGGAGCAACAGCACTAAACAAATGCATTGAATAGTTTGTATGTGCGCGCACGTGTGTGTGTGTACGCAGATGCATGTTTTTACCGTTTAGTAAGTAATAATGGTTAGGGTTTTAATGACGCGCTCGCATTAATGGCATCAGTTTTAAGAAGGTTGCGGTCATGACAGTGTTGCTCTTGTTCTTTTTTGTCCACCAATCAAGTGACTTGTCATAGTGAGTAAACTACTGCCCCGCCCCCCGATACTATCGTGTATCGCCGATCTCACAAGCTGACGATAGGACGATCTCAAAATGGGGCATATCGCCCAACACTAGGGTGTGTCATTTAAAACTCACAGTAACCGGAAATACGTAATCGTCGTGTAAGCGGAGTTCCTGTCAAGCGTCAACACACTAGAAAAACATAAACCCGGGCAAGTTTAAAATGGATCAAAGAGTCTACACAATTTTGTTAACGGATTTGCCAAATATTACATTTGCTGATGTGACACGACTAATGGAGGAAAACTTTTTCCATGAAGAATTTGTCCATAAATTTCTAGGTAAGTAGAGAGCGAGTTTAACTGTTACTGAACTGTTAACTAAAACGACACATTATAAGTCTCGCCGAATAGCCTGAATCCACTTCTGTCAAACTTCACCATCAACAGGGAATTGATGGAACAGATACGGCTTTTTACATTTCCTTGACTGCGGAGGAAGTAGATTTCCGCGACGATTGCGTATTTCCGGTCATAAATACGGAAGTTGTGAGAAAGGTCTATAGTGCTGTCAATAATTTTTCTCTGACATCATAAGGATAGCTACATTTCAGTGACCTTATTTTTCACTCGCTTGCAGAGAATGGTTTACTAATACTAAGTTACTGGGTTCATCCTTTTCACATTTTCTAGGTTGATTTGAAGAACTGGGAACCCAATTATAGCACTTAAACATGGAAAAGTCTGATTTTCATGCCATGGCCCCTTTAAATAAAAAAGTTTGTGCAGCTTTAAATAATAAAACCTCTTTTAATGTCAAAATAAAAATAAACAAAACGTATTGAATCTACATGGATGTGCTGGTGAGGAAATGTTGCCACAGAATAATAAACAGATTTTAATCTTCAACTTTAGACCTTGATGAGTATTAATATTATTAATTATTTAAAAAAATAAATAAGCCTTATGATATGAAAGCCTACATCAGTGGTTCTCAAACTGAGGGGACCTAAGATGGTGCCAGGGGGCTCCGCTTTTATGACATTTTATAAAATAGATTATCATTTATCATAAATTCTTTGTAATTAAATATGGCTACCAACCAACAGCACTACATTGTTTCATTTCATACATTTTATTTAATTCAGATATTAAGTTTTGGGATGTTTTATGTAATACATTTTCTTTGGTAGGGCCACGTAGGGATGCACCGTTTATTGGGGGGGGGGCTGCACGCCGAAAAAGTTTAAGGACCACTGGCCTACATTGTTGCGTTGTTACAGTAATAAAAACCTAGATTACTCCCTTACCTTAAATCAGATGCTTAGTTTGTGGTTCATTATTTTATGAAGACCCAACAACTATTAAACAAATACAAACTTATATTACTAAATATTACAGGACGATGAAACCGTTATTAACCAACATTCTTTTGTGGTTGCCAGATTTGCCTAACAAAACCTTGGGTACGACAGTTCATTGGACCGAATGCGTCAAATAGAGCCGCCATTCCTAAATATAATCCATATATCAATAAGCAGCACAAAAGTCCGACATTATCCATGAATTCGAAGTACAGGTGGAGATAGCAGCTTTACCTACTGTAGCTACTTCCAATGACAAGACCCCTGTTCCAAGATGGCGGCAGTTTTGACGCATCCTTAGAACCCCAAGGTGACATCTAGTGTAGAAACAGCGCCAAACTTTAATTATAAGCACACAGCTCGCAATGTATGAAGCAGACGTGTGTCCGTGCTGCCTGACGGTGGTGCAGGAACATGTGACATCATAATCGATAATAATGGATAATGAAATCGAATTATTATTGATTCAAGGATTAGTTGTTGCAGCCCTACTCTAGTTGTCCAGATTGTTTGCATTTATCGATCTGTAGAAGAATGTGTATGAGCACAGGTGTTTAATGTTTCTAGGTAACATCGCCATCTACTGGCCTGCGTAATACAGCATTTTTAGATGTTTTTGGGGATTGTCATAAATTGTGTTTTGGCATCTATGTGTTATAAATCATGTGCTCTGTAAGCACTGTTTAATTTACTTGTCTCTTTGTTTCCATTACAGAACTTTGACATGTTTATTAGCCACTACAGTAATGTAAGCACACCGCCGTGTGTTCATGTATACAAACTGACCGGATCTCCCGCTGATCCTCTACACAAAGAGTCTGAATTCTGGGCCAGCATGATGGAAGCTTCAGGTGAGAGATGCCCCACAGATCACAACAACAACAACAACCAGAACATATCTCATCTACTAACAACACGCTTGAATTGGTCCTCTGCAGGTTGCCCAGCCGATTATGTTCCTCCTGAGATATTTAGTTTCCCTGCAAAGTCTGGCTATCAGCTCTACGGGATGTTGTACAAACCACACAACCTAAAAGACGGCAAAAAACATCCCACCATCCTGTTTGTGTACGGGGGTCCGCAGGTCAGTCGGTTTTAAACTTTGCTTTTCAATCAGATTCTTTTGTTTAAAGTTTAAAGACTGATGCACTCCTCTAACACTTTGACTTTTTTTAGGTTCAGTTAGTGAACAACTCTTACAAAGGTGTGAAGTATCTGCGTCTCAACACGTTGGCGTCTCTTGGCTATGCTGTTGTAGTTATAGATGGAAGAGGGTCGTGCCAAAGAGGCCTTAAGTTTGAAGGGGCTCTCAAAAACAAAATGGTAACTAGAATTCACAATCTAGTCTCATGTGGGCAGATATTTCCCCAAGGGCTTTCTTAATACACATGGACCTGCTTTCACAGACTAGGCTTAGCTTAAATGAGGATATTAAAGCCTTTAGAAACATGGTGTGCATCTCGAGACATAACAGTGACACTAGCTGACATATCTTAAGTTATTTTCTGTTAAGACAGCTCAAACATTTGTTATATTAATGTTTTAATACACACATATCTTAAGTATTTAAAGTATGTTTTAAACAGAGATGGTGATAGAGAGGCAAAGTTATAGATTGTAGCTTTATGTTTATTAGGCCTAGAATGACCACATAAATATTCATTTGGCTGATATCTAAAATGATCAGTCATAATTAGTAGTGTTTAAGTTCAGATCTATAGGAAAGCTCATTGTACTGCCAGACATGTGTGCAGTCTGACTCCGGACAGATCCATTCAGATCAGAAGTGATGATGATGTCATATGATTGATTTGTTAACGCCTGAACCCGAGAAGCACATAGTCTCACATTACACACATCAACACAGCTTTAAAAAGTAAACCTGCAGCAAACATGTGCTTTATTTAGACACACACACACACACATCTGATCAGGTTGTGTGAGACTGTGATGAATCATGTAATGTTAATGTGTGAGTGAAAACATTATCCGGCAAGGCTGTCGGATCTCATTTTATAAGTTGAGAAAGAGTTTGACATTTGAACATAATGCAATACTGATCGCAATCTCCTGTTGTTCGCTCGGAAGACGCCACAGCAGATCAGACTCGCCAGGTGGTGGGCTAAAAACCCATATGACAAAAAAAACTATTTGGCCAAAAATCAATTTTAAATATATGCGTAATCCTTTTTGTAAAAGTAAAGCTTAAATATATTTTTTTTATTTAAAAATATATTTAGTTTTTTGTCTTCATATGTTAACATATCAAAAAAATTCAGAGGCAACAAATACATTTCAAATTTTACAGCCAATACAGCAAAAAAATCCTGACCAAAATATAAAAGTATGTATAAAATATAAAATTATTAGTGCTGGGCATAGATTAATCTAGATTAATCTCATACAAAATAAAAGTTTTTTTGCATAATATTTGATTTCGCACTGTGTGTAAATATTATGTAAATTTAAACACACAAACATACAAATATACACATAAGAAATGTTTTATTTATATATCATTTTTAATTTATATATAATATAGAATATATACAAATATAAATAAATATATATACACATGTAAATGTTTCATAAATACATATATACATTATAATTACACACAGCACAAACTCATATATTTAGAAAAAAATACTTTTATTTTGTATGAGATTAATCTAGATTAATCTATGCCAGCACTAAAAATTATGTTATGTTATGCCTATTATGTTTACAGGCTTGTAATATACAAAGTTTTTCTTCCAATGCAAAGTGAATATAAATGCTTTAAATATATTTCAAAAAATACCCAGAAATAAATTTTTGTAAACATATTTCAGCATTACATATTTTTGGCCTTTTTTGTTTATTTTGATATATATTTTAAATTATGTTTGATAATTTTTTTTGCTGTATGGAAATGACTCCAGAACAACTCCCATAAATGAGGAATGGAGCTATATCTAGACAGCAGAATATCAGATAGAGACCCAGATCTCTTCAATTTGATCATAAAGCATCTGTCACCTGTAAACCACATAAAATACATGACAAACATATAGCGTGAGTATTGAATGTGTCTGTTGTCTTTCTCAGGGTCAGGTGGAGATTGAAGATCAGGTGGAAGGACTTCAGTTTGTGGCTGAGAAGTATAAGTTCATTGACTTAAGTCGTGTTGCCATTCACGGCTGGTCTTACGGTGGATTTCTGTCTCTCATGGGTCTCATTCACCGGCCAAACATCTTTAAGGTGAGTTTTACACCTGATCCAGCGCAATGACTTGATTTAAAACCAATATGAGTTTCTTTCTTCTTCTGAACTCTGAAGACTGAATGTTTAAGCTGCTGAACGTACTGTAGGTTCGTATTTTAAAGGATTACTCCACTTTCATAAAAAATCCAGGTAATTTATTTACCTCCCATGCCATCCAAGATTAAGTTTTTTGAGGAAAACATTCCAGGATTTTTCTCCATATAGTAGACTTTATTGGACCTCAACAGTTTACAGTGTCAAAGCAGCTTCAAAGGGCTCTAAACAATCCTAACCGAGACATTAGGGTCTTATCTAGAGAAACCATCATCATTTTCACAAAAAAATTAAAAAGTACTTTTAGCTGTGTGCCAGACGCGACCTTAAGTTTTATGTAATTACGTGGAAAGGTCACGCATATAATAAACTGACACAAAGACATTAATTAGTATCATGACATGTCTGAACGCTCCTCTTTCTCCACACTTGTAAACACTGGAGTGGTAGTTTCCCATACCTCATGCGTGACCTTTCGATGCGATTATGTAATAAGTAAGGTCACGCTGGCACGTCACACGTTTAGTGCAAGACGAGAAGTTGTGGTTTAAAAGTCCTTTTTTTGTATGAAAATGACGACTCTTTTACTAGATGAGACCCTTATGCCTCGGTTGGGATTGTTTAGAGCCATTTGAAGCTGCATTGAAACTGTATACTGTTGAGGTCCACTATATGGAGAAAAATCCTCAAACATTTTCCTCAAAAAAAACGAATTTCTTCTCGACTAAACAAACAGACAAACACATCTTGGATGACCTGGGGATGAAATCAGATTTTTTATGAAAGCAGAGTATTTTTTTTAACACTATGCTTTTATTATACAGACAACAGCAGTATGTTCTTCCACCAGCAGGTGTCGTCTCAGAGCGCTTTTTCATCAGAAATTGGAATCTGTGAACTTTGTCATGACATTTTTAGCCAGGTTAAATAAAGAGACATGAGTTTCTCAGGCTTTTCCACTGATATCAGTGAGACAGGATGGGAATAATCAGTTCTGTATGTTAGTCAAGCAGTGTCATTTGAGCTGTGTGACTATAGATATAGAGATGATCATATGTGATTTAATGTTCTGTACTGTAGGTGGCAATAGCAGGAGCTCCCGTGACCGTCTGGATGGCATATGACACCGGCTACACCGAACGTTACATGGACGTGCCTGAAAATAACCAGCAGGGCTATGAGGCCGGTTCAGTAGCGTTGCACGTGGATAAACTTCCCAATGAGTAAGATACTGAACAATCCTAAACCTCAGAAATGACAAAAACATAACGTAAAGCATCTCTTCACGAGGCTGTAGATTTATAAAACGAATGTGTTTGAGTTGATTGTCATATGAGTTGGTTTCTTGATTCACTGATGGGTTCTTGTGTTGTCGTGTTTGTCTCAGGCCAAACCGATTACTCATTTTACATGGGTTTCTCGATGAAAACGTGCACTTTTTCCACACCAACTTCCTGGTGTCTCAGCTCATCCGTGCGGGAAAGCCATATCAGCTACAGGTATGGAAAACTCTCTTAACTCTATGATCTATTTAGGATTCAAACATTTCAGGATGTACAACCACCACCAATGTTGCAGTTTTAATGAGCATCCATATACATACCGATTAGGATCTCATTTTATTAAGGGTTAAGAGGTCTTTAAGAGGTCACTTTAGCTTAAAATCTTTATGAATGATAATGAATACATATAAATGAAAGGCATGTATGTTCCCTGTAGATTTACCCCAACGAGAGACACAGTATCCGCTGTCCGGAGTCTGGAGAACACTATGAGATCATGCTACTGTACTTTCTCCAGCAACACCTCTGATGCGAGTCTTCAGTCGGCCCTTTGCTCTCTCACGCTCTTTCTGGACGGAGCGCCAGACTCGATCTGAACGCGCGTCCACACACTTTTAACAGAAGGACACATCCGCCAGCGACTCTTTACCCCTCACTAAACACATCTCCTTTGATTTAGTGCACATCTAAGAGATGTTTCATATTGTGCTCCCCTCAAACATTTATGTTGCCAAAATGTGTCTTTCTTTTTTTTAAATGTCTAGTTAGTAGCTGGTGAGAGGACGGAGGCCGCAGACACGCTCTTATCATGCTAACTTCTCCTTTAACTTAAGCTTTTTCAGTTCTATGAATGCAGTCGTGTTTTCAGCGTCTCTTTGTGGACACCTCTCATATAAGGACACCTCGCATTACTACCTGCAGTTCATATTTTAAGTGTGGATTATTAAAGGAACATATTTTTTATGACGCTCTTGTCTTTGGTCATTGTGTTGAATGTAATCCACTGCTGAGTTTAGACACGTAGTACAACACACAAACTGATGATGTATACAACTATATGAAGGCATCTACACGTGTGTACAAACTGAAATACACCTCGGATAAAAGCGTCTACAAATATGCTGATCACCTGATGTACCGAATGTTTTTGCTTTATATGGAAATGCTCTCTTATTTAGAGATGCACCGATTATCTGCGGTAGATTGGTGGTTATTTTAACTTGCATGAACTACATTCGAAAGATTAACATTTCTGATTGTTATTCATTCATATAATGACCATTAAAGGGACACTCCACTTTTTGTGACAATATTCTCATTTTCCAGCTCCCCTAGATTTAAACATTCGATTTTTGCCATTTTGGAATCCATTCAGCCGATCTTTAACATAAGTTAGCATAAAAAAATAGTCCCTTAGTAACTCTCAATACAGCAGGGGACTATTTTTGGGCCACTGCGTAATATCACTACGCCTGCGGCAGCCATGTTACGGCAGCAAAGTCCTAGCTATATCGGCCTAGAAAATTTACTTTTTAACTACAAAAGAGTCAAGTTTTAAATAGGAAAAATATCAAAACTCTTTGGTTATTTTTAAGTGTGATGCTAATGGTCTAATCAGATTCAATGGATTATGCTAAGCTATGCTAAAAGTGGTACCGCCAGACCTGGAAATTGGCTGTATGGATTCAAAAACAGTTTAAACAAATGTTTAACTCTAGGGGAGCTGGAAAATGAGCATACTTTCCAAAAAAGTGGAGTGTCCCTTCAAAGGGGACATATCATTAAAATCTGACTTTTTCCATGTTTAAGTGTTATAATTGGGTCCCTAGTGCTTCTATTAACCTAGAAAATGTGAAAAATAACAACCCAGTAACTTAGTTTTGGTAAATCATTCTCTGCAAGGATGTGAAAAATTGCTCATTGAAATTTGGCTCCCGTTATGATGTCAGAAGGGGATAATACCGCACCTTAATCTGTGCTATACAACTGCCATTTAGTGCAGAGATCAGCTCATTTGCATTTTAAAGGCAGATTTTTGCACACACATACAAAGCGGTAATTTTAGCATTAAAAATGTTATTATTTTAACAATTTTGAGCTTTTAAAACTTCACAGATGTACTTTGGGGACACCAAAGATTTATTCGACATCTGAAAAAAAGTTGTGAAATGTCCCCTGTAATATTAAACATTGAAATAGTGAGCTCAAATTCATTGCATTTTCCTTTTCTCTTATAATTGACAGCACATGACTATTGGCTGTTTCTAAACTATAAAAAGGGCTTTTTTCAGTTTATACCGTTTATTAGCTGATAAATGGGTGCATCTCTACTTGTAACAGGTATTGTCAGTTGGATGTAGACTATGATAAATGAACAGATGCATTGACTGGTCTGACCAAAGTCCAGTAATGCTTGTGATTTTTGAATGTAAGATTTGGCAAGTTGAGTATTTTTCACAAACAATAAGTGCATTTTATGTACACAATATTATATAATGTAACACTTTATTGTTGTTGTTTTTAAAAAGCTGCATGGCATAAAAACAAAAAGTTATACAGTCGTCACATAAGATGCAGACGGCAAGTAAAACGGACCGAACGCTGACAGTATTTAATGCCTGATGAACACAGGACAGATGAACACAGTAAACAAAACTAAAATGAGAAACTTTGAGCAGTGAATACTCATGTACTGGTTTATCATGAAGATCTGGGTATCAATGTTAATGATCCCATCATCAAACTGGCAATGAAAAGTAAATCAAACAACATACATACAGTCAAACTGTGTTGCATTAAATTAAATAATAAAACGTCAAAGTCTCATCAACAGATTAATGTTTCTTTATAGAGATTCATCACATGAACCATAGACATTAAGTGTGAAAAACCTTTTGTCTTTATCTGATCAAAGTCATTTACATACGTTTTGCATGAAAAGAGTGCTTAAACACAAATACTTTGGTCTTTGGTTATCTAATGCAAGCATGTTGAACTGATTAATGCCTGAGTGAATGGTCATTCTTAAGGTTATTTCTAAAGATCAACGGCTGTGTTTTCAAAATGAGATGATTTGTAATTTATGTGCAGATTATAAACTAGATGTGTGTTTATCATCAATAATCTCATTGTTAAATCACGTGGAGCTGTACTGGAGTTAACCACTGACTGTAGTGCTACACAATGAAGAATACATTAATGTGGTTACGTAGTACTTGAATTATAGCACAATACATTAAATATCTGCATAAAAATTGAATATTCTGGGAATACAATATAAATATATATAAACTTGTAAAATAGATATAGTAATCTTTCAGCAAAGCTAGAATATATATGCCAGGTTTGTTTTTAATGTGTTGTTTTTCTAGGACTGGAGGGAAGACTGGACGTCACCTGAATGAAGAACAAACAAAACATTATGTTAAAGTTACAGAAATACATCAGATTACAGAAGTGTACAGGTGGTTGGGTTTGATTCATGGTAACAACATAAAGACGTTCAGCATCTTTTAGTTAAGTGAAACAGATAAATGTGAACACTTACATCCCCTTGTGTCTTTAAGTAGTTCATATGGGCATACAGTAGCACAGCAATGTCATTGTGGGACGCGTCCAGAGCGATTGAGAGGGCATTACTGCCATCCTACAGGAAACAATCAATTTACCCATAATGAATGATATTCAGAATAACTCATTTCTTATTTGTCCGTCTGATCAAATAATGAGACTCAAACACTCTCTCTCCTATCTATTGTGAAGGCCTTCAATGCTGATGTCTTTCTTCTGTATTGTGTGTACGTTGAAAATATTTCTTTCATTATTATATCATGTATATGAGACTCACATTATCCACAACAGAGATATCACAGGACGGTTGCGCCAGTAGCAGCGAGACGACCTCGACCCGTCCGTGTTCGCTGGCACACATAAGAGCGGTTGAACCTTCATCATCTTGTACGTTCACATTGGCACCACAGTCAATGAGAGATCGCACCATCTCCAGACGCCCGTGACTTACTGCCAACATCAGAGCCGTCTGACCCGCCTAACAACACAAACCAGACCATAAAACAAACAATTATAAAAAGCACTCGTGACATTTTCATTAATAAACCATATAAGCTCTATATAAAGTGATATTAATTCATCATAGTATTGTAATGTATGTAATAAAGAATGAAAAAAAAAAAAAAATCCTATGTTGTTGTTTTGAGAGATTTCTGTTGTGACTGATGTCATGCCAATACCTCATAATAATTTCTCATACCAATATCTGGAGAAAATTTACTAAACTTTGTTGTGCTATGAAAAAATTGTGCATATTATTGAATATGTATTAGGATTATTAAGCTCTGTTTAAAAACTGGAATTTTTGTATAAAACATATAAAAAAATAAAAAAGCACCCAATATTAGCATCAGTAAATGTGATTGTGCTGGCAAATGAAGTCGAAATGAGCAAATTTTTAAAAATACGTTATTGATATGACATTCTCTATTTAAAAAAAAACTCCAAACCGATATATGGTTTGTTGAAATCTTAACAAAACATCAGAGTTACACCTGTTTGAAGTTGACCAGAGTCAGCAAAAATCAATTTCAGAGAAATCAAGTTAAAGTTTTTGAAGGTTCAAAAACAAAATTACCACATCTATACCTTAAAATCACTAATAGATTTAACACACAAAGTCAAAAACTGTTTGATTGACATTGAGACAGACAGCTTTAAGATTTATTGTATAATGCAAAGGATCTTATATAATGTTACACATCAGATATTTTTCCCCAACGGTTAACCAAACATTCACTTTAGACATAACAGATTAGATCTGTGTGAATTCTTGTCAAAACATTATTTTTAAAAATGTAGTTCTGTCTATGTGTACAAATATCAGGGTTGCACGCTCGCACGTCTGTGCATGAATCTGATCTGTCAGTGAGCGCGAGGAAGATTGTTTTCAAGTCTTGTCACTCTTAATAACTCTTTTAAAGGAGTCATAGCGTGAAAATCTGACTTTTTCCATTTTTAAGTTCTATAATTGGGTCCCCAGAGCTTTTAGTTTTGGTAAAGCATTCTCTGCAAGCATGTGAAAAAATAGTTCATTGAAATTTCACCCGTTTTGTGACATAGGTAGCAAACCTTATGATAAAAATACTGCCCCTTAATCTGCACTATCCAACCACGGCACTGCCATTTAGGTCAGAGATCAGCTCATTTGCATTTTAAAGGACACACCCAAAAATGTCACATTAGGGTTATTTTAAGTTGCAATTTTAACATGTAATAATAAATTATCTATGGGGTATTTTGAGCTAAAATTTCACATATGTACTCTGAAGATTAATTTGTTTCAAGCAAGTCCACCAACCAATATGTCAGAGGTGCATGTGGATGGAGGCGCATCTTTGTATTAGATTAAGAATTTTGGATGGTACACCTCTCAGAAACTTACAAATAAAGATCATTTTAGATGTTTAATGACTATTTTAGAGCATTGAGATTACTAGACAAGGGCTTAATGTGCTTATATTTATAAAAACCTCATTTTCAACCAAAATCGTCATTTATACTTTCTTTCACCTCTAGCTCAAAATTAGACGGTGCACATTCAGACTCAATTTGCCAGCACGGGTCACATATATGTTTATTTATTGACACTTGTTAAGTTTGTTAAATCACACAATTCTGCTCATACGTTTGGCTCATTTATCTGATTCAACTCTTTACAATAGAAACATGTCGAAGAAATCAAACATATGAATGGTACACAGAGAGTTAATCTGAACAACTCACCTGACTGGCTTTAGCATTGACGTTACCCATGCGGAAGAGTTTGTGGACCACGGACATGTCATTCTCCTCTTTCACCGCTGATAGAGCTGCCAGCATTACCGCCGTATATCCGGCTTTATTCGGCTGATCCACCTTACATACACCTGCGCATTAACACACAAGACTCATATCACTCTTAATAGGGGACATATCATAAAACTTTTGCTAAAATTGGGTCCCCAGTGCTTCTATCAACCTAGAAAATGTGAAAAAGATCAACCCAGTAACTTAGTGGGTAAACCATTCTCTGAAAGCATATAAAAAATAGGTCATTGAAATTTGGTTCCCCTTGTGATGTCAGAAGGGGACCTTATTTAAATAATACCACCCCTTAATCTGCACTAATCGGCACTGCCAAAAATAATTGACAGCACAACTGAGATTCAATTTCAACAAACCGGCATTATGGCGAACAGTGTTTGCATTTCATCTGCTCATTTGCATAAAAAAAATTAAAAGGACACCCAAAAACAGCATCGCAAGTGGCAATGACATGCTATAATAAATGATCTATATGGCACTTGGAGCTAAAACTTCACATTTGTACTCTGCGTACACCAAAGATTTATTTGACATCTTAAATATATCTCATAATATTTATTTTTTTGTTTTGACCACTTCTCTCTGTACACTTCTGATCAGTTTAATCATAAGTTAATCAACCTGTGTCGAGCAGCAGATCCACTACAGTAAAGTTGGAATGAGAGACGCTGTAGTGTAAAGCTGTGTTGCCGTTGCCGTCAGTCATGTTCACGACGTGCTCCAGTAGTACAGATGAAATCTCAGAGAAAGCCATCAGATAATTTGACACGCGGGTCGGCTGAGCGGTCTTTGCGCTGGATACTCTGAACCACTCCAGCTGAACTGTGTGTGTACTGGACAACTTTTAAAACACACACAAATATCTGATTATTCATCTTTCTAATAGACGTAACATCTGTTAAACGTGTCTGTTCTTACCACTTCTTTACTCTTCAGTGTTTTTGATCCATCATTCAGGTGATTCTTTAAAATCAGACACGCCTCACGCATCCTGGCACTTAACTCAAACCTGTAAGATAACATTCATAAAGTTACATTGAGACTCTTTTCCCGCCAGCGTTTAAAAAAAGTTGCCAGCCAGAGGCAGCACTTTTTTATGATTTTCACAAAGTTTAATGCCTTACAGAAAATCTTCTATACATATGTAAACATACAATCTACAGTATCAAAGAAAGAACAAAAAACAAACAAAAAGTTTCATCCTATCTAATATATCAGATTCAGAACAATAATCAAAACATACACAAAAGTTTTTCCTGTTTTTGAATCAGTGGATGCTTTAGTGTTTTATAAGTTGGGTGAGAGCGACACCTAGTTTTGACAGCGAATTATTAATTTACCGTAAAAACTCGTCAGTGAAGCGTCATTGGCAGGGAAGCGTTTTCTCTTAATTGACGAGATAACCCGTCAATGGCGGGGAAAGAGTTAAGTGTCACTTTTGTGTTCAAAAACTTTTAAGGGCCACTGTTTGTACTACAAGGTATCTACATGTACTTACTTTTCCTTCACCTCCTCTGTCTGATGCTTCGCATCTTCAGGCTTGGTTGCTTTTTCAGTATTTTCATCACTGTCAGTTTCATTCACATTTATATTCATCTCTTCATCAGATGTGTCTTGTAAAGCTGCCTCCTCTTCTTCTCCACTGCTCTCTGAACAAACTCCAGCCTCACTGTCATCAGATGAACTCTCTTCATCATCATCTTCACTAGAACTTGACTCATAGCTGAAAACATTCAGAGGATCACACATGAGTGAGAATTATGGTGCTTTTCTAGCTGATTATAAGCATCATACACAAAGCTATGTAACATTTACAACTATTAATGTAAAGCTGGAAGACTTTTTCAGGGATTCAAAGTGCTTTATTAAAGAATCAACTCACCTCCCATTTAAAATACCAACAAACGTCAAGCTCTTTTTGCCACTGCTTGAACCTGCAGTAACACCAGTCCCATCTTTCCTCTTCATGATAGACTTCAGAGGACCTGCAACTTCATTCAAGAACCGTTACTTTAAAAAAAAAGCTCTTCATCAGTAGATAACCTTGAGTCCACTGTGAAGACTTCTAAACATTGCTCACCCTCTGTAGAAGAAGTCTGTTCTTCAGTCTCTTGTATATCACCCAGGCATTCCCACTGGATACCAGTGCTTACCAGTGACACGCAAGTTTCCACAGGATCTGTTTGCACATTTTGGTCTTGTTTCATCTGTGCCAGGTACTCCAGATCAGTCGCATCTGGAAACCCTACCCCCACAGATGTTTGGGAACAAACCACAGGGCACGTTTCCATTTGGGCATCGATTGTCTCTGGTTTTACAAGAGTGTCTTTGTCAGACATCTTCTTGGATGTCCTCTTAATTTCCTCAGCCCTTAATGTTTCAAAGTCTTGGCTGACTTGAGATAGTCGTGTCTCAAGAACCTGCATGGACTCCTGTTGAAGTGTGATAGTATGTTGAAGCGTCTCGATTTCTCGTTCTGCCTCACTTTGTAACCCAAGAAATGACTCTACGACCCATACTTCCACATCTTCTGTACTCACTCCGACCTGAACTCCCTCATCGCGCACCTCACCAGCCTCAGTTTCGACTGCTGCGTGAGAGAGGTCAACTGAAGCTTCGACAGCAGCATCCTTCAGCATCTGTTGATAGCAGACTTTCACTGCCTGAAGTGGAATATTGTCACCTACTGCTATGGATCGTTTTTCTTCCCCTTTAAATTCTTTTTTCCCACTCTGTGATGTTGAAACTGGACCTGGTTCCACTTCTGACTCACTGGATACTTTCAATTTGAGCGTGGCATCAAGCTCTTCTGCTTTTTTCTGAAGTTCCAGGGTCAGCCTTTCCTTTTCAGCACGCAACGCCATCACCTCTCTTTCTAAGGCCGGTATTCCTTTCACACGCTCCTCCATCTCTCTCAGCCGCCTGAGGGCCGAGGCCATCTGTTCTCGCACGGTGTGAAGCTGCCCGGGAGTAAGTGAAGATGTTCCTGAGCTGGAGGCTGGAGTGCTCCTTCCAGACGTTTGTGGACTAGCCTTGGTCCAGCTGCTGGAAAGGGATATCTGTTGCAAGCGGCCATCCTGAGAGAGTTGAGAGGAGGCCGATGAAGAGTCACTTGTGGATCCAGCAACTTTGGGATTGACTTTGGAAAGGTCTGGGAAATTAAAACTTACTCCATTGGAAAAGCGGCTTTGCTCCTGTTGTAGCCGAAGGCTGGTTTCGAGAAGTGTCCGCTCTACCCGAGGGTTACGCGGTGGAGGTGGCGGTGGCACTTTGGAGCAAGTGTGTAGACTGGGAGCAATCACCGGTGATGGGGACAGCGGTTGTGATTTACTGGGTGATGTGATCGGACTCTGGAGGACCGCTGGGTTAGGATGGTTACTCTCACTAGTGGTTGAGGAAAGTGACTCGGTGGAAGTCCATCCGCTGGTTCGGCCACCAATACCTGCATTCCTCTGATTCCCACGGTCACCCCGCGATCCTCTCCGAGGATTGACATTAGACCTACGAACGCTGTGTCCGCTCTCAATTTCTTCTACGTACTTGAGAAAATCGAGGTCAAGGTGGAATCCATAGGGTGTCTGTACGGAATATGAATTACCTTGATCTGTTTCTTCCTCAGCCGAGCAATGAAAAGGGGCACTCAGATCTGTAAAGTAAACATAACAGGTGTGTTCATATACTGAAACACTTGCTCTCTCTCCTGACAACAGAACCACTACTGTACTTACTTGGCAGTTTGGAGGGTACGTGCACAGATTGGGTCATTTTACGGAGCCGTCTAATGCCCCTTGAGAAGATAAGTCAGCACACCTACAAAAAAGACAAATCTGTCAAACAAACATGAGACTTCCCAAAAAGCAATAGCTATCATTTCAACGTCTATGTTAACTATATACCCAATCTTTGTCTGACTACTTGAATTTGGTTACGTGCCATTTTGCCATAAGAACTTAGCGACAGATATATCCCATCGTGTAAGCAAAGTCAACAGTGATTACAAGGTGCTTGCTTTCATTCATTTATTTATTTATTTATGAGTTAAGGTTAGATTTGATATCCATTCAATTTTCACTGACAGCCCAAATTTTGCCTTGTTTTAGTCTAGACATCTAGGCTGTGTTTGGACAGCTTTAAACGCAAAAATGCTTGCTGGGTTATGACACCATTCTCTTGCAATTTATGGCATCTGTGCAGATTTTGAAGATTGACTTATAGACCCCTTAATCGCCTACGTCACTGAGACGTCACAGCTCTAGCTGGAGGCAAAACATAAGGAAGAACTCTTAGCAGGCACGCTAAAAGTTTAAGGTTTTGACTTTAAAATGTCGTCTTCTTTTGTTTTTGGCTGCCAGAATAGATGGAACAGCACTTTTAATTCAAAACTAAAGTTTTACCGGATCCTTCACAGAAATCAAAAAGACAATGCAATACCGCGTACAGACTGGACAGAGTGTAGATGTCTGGGAACTCCACCCTAGACAGCCCTGTCAAGTCTTCATGCCACTCCCGTGACCATATGGCATACGGGTCAGGCAGCCTGCTTTTATCCGTGAGAGTTCATTTACAAATAGCAGTCATGGTGAGTGTACATATTTGGACAGTTCCGAACCTTCGTCTTCATCCATGTTTAATAAATCCCTCCTAAAACGTGCTAGCTTAAGCTTGTCAAGATTGCGTCCGCACCTCTTTTTGCTTCCAGCTAAGCCCCGCCCACCTGGAGACGTTGCAATGTTTACAAACTTTTAAGGGGTCTATTGTTTACTGTTTAAAGTCCAAAATAAAACAATGCAAAACCCGATTAACACAATGAAAGTATCCACAATGCAATTGTTCTCAAACAGTGCCAGGGGGTTGCAAGTTTTAAGACATTTTATAAAGTACATTAATTTATCATAAATGCTGTGTAAGTAAACCTCCGAAAAATAAGGCTACTAACCAACAGCACTACATCGTATAATTGAATATGTCTTGTATAGTTAAAATTCTAAGTTTGAGATTGGTTTACATCATGGAATCTTGGTGGTCTTTGGTGGGGGGCACGAAGGGATGCATGTGTTTGGGTGTTTGTGCATGCCGAAAAGTATGAGAACCACTTCCATAATAAACACAGTCAAAATCCATTTATACATGACATTTAGGTCAGGAGGGCACACTTGGAAAACACTGAACAAAGCAGTTTATGGAAATATGTTAAAGACAGAGGAGGAAAGCATGTCGGATATAACTGTTTTCCCAGCGCCACCGGCACATTCCAGAAGACAAGTCCTGTTTCACAGAGGTTTTTGTTTTTTTAACAACATGTTTATTAACCTTTTTGTGAGTTACAAGTAAGAATGCTGAAACAGAAATAACATCCATTTGTTTTGAAAGAGAATGACATATTCACACTTCAAAACATTCAAACTAAAATCAATTGGATAATGTATACACAATAATATGATAAATATGAGACCAAATGATAGGGGGGTGCTAAGTTAAAATTAAGGGTTTTTGCATTTCACTAGTTCCAGTAATTCTGTATCAGCCGACATGACCATAAACAGTCAGAGTACCGATTTCAGTTTTACACTTAAGACAAGAGATATTAATGGCATGCCTACGATTAGGAGATATGTGTAATGGATGTATTATCTTCAGCTGTAATGCTTGTGTATGATTACAAACTGATATTGATTTAGCATTTTCCCATCCTTTATCCCAAACCTCCTCATCAATTGAAAGTAAAATCTCCCACTCCCATACTTTCCAGACCTTCTGCATGTCTAGGACAGTGTGATCATATAAGTAATAATTAAAGGTGTTTAAAAATGCATTTGTCAATAGAAGAAGTTTTGAAATGATCCTTTAATGTTGTACTGTTTTGGATATAATGGAAGGAAATCTGATTTTGGAAGTTTGTATTTATCCCTAATTTGTTGAAAAGACATTAAGATAGTATCAGTATGTTTCACACATGCAGTGACTAGGCTCGGACATGTCACATCAACACAAAGACTGCACAACGGAAAAAACAGAAGTGCTACGCTGCTTTAAATAGAACATCATGTCTTATTAAAAACACCCCGCATGCCTTCTGATCACATTTAACAGGGGAAAGCAGTTCGGCTGATTCAGCTAAATAACATGCCATGTGCATACAAATTCTTCAATGTGTTTCGCATCGACTGCGGCTGTGCAAGCAGCTGACCAGGATTTTCGTTTCCAAATCTTTGGACCTGAGCGTATCGAGATTTTGAGTTTGCAGGATTTCCCCGTTCATCCAGCTGTTCACTCGCACACATCACAGTGTTTGCCTGCTGGTGAGAGCTTAATTACAGAGCACAGGAGGAAAAACACATTCCTGTCCACCTCCTGCGCCTCTTAACCAACATCACACAAACATACCAGACTCACCAAAACAAAAGCAGTTTCAGTACCAGTCAAAAGATAAGACTGCTGAATATTGCATTTTCCCCACACATTATTTGCTCATTGTTCATTATGATCGTCTCGAGATGTTGTCGAAGCAGTGTGCCTGGCTTCACCATCTGCTCCGAAGCAGCCATTTTATATAGTTCACGTATTCAGTTCTGGTCCAGAACATAAGATCTTTGTGAATAACATTCAGTATGTTGAACAGAGCAGGGAACAAATCATCTTCTGTGCTGTTGTGTGAATGGGAGTCATGTTTTAAAAGTGACCTCATGGATCTCCCTCCCATTTCCCTGCAGAGGAAGCAGAAGGTCTCCGTTCACATTATGTGTTAGGCGAACTCTGACACGTCTTTTTTAAGAAACGGGCATTTCACCAGTGGCCCGTCCCGTATAAAAGCTTTTCCGTGCCTGCCTGACGCCGGCCTGAAAGTACTTTGGAGAGTTTGGGTGCAAGTTCACGATTTAAGGAACAGCTCATCTCTCCCTAAAAAGGCACGTTTTTCTTTATTTTGTGGATCGCAAAATGAGACATTCAGCAGATCATCCCAGCATGTAGTCTTTTGGATATTTAAAGGAAATTGGATGAACTGATGAAATGTAAAACCCGAATCGTTCCTGCATGCATTAACTATTCTCAGTGTTGTGTTGTAAGTCGTTTTGAAGAGATTTGACAAAGCATCATACAGGTTTGAAAGGACAGCATTGACTGTAAGTTAAGTGTATTTCAGTATAGTGTTATGGACACAGCTGCTCTTTCCTGACGGGAAGCGCCGGCTCTGATAAAACACTGGAGTAGCAATTGTTCAACAGGACACTGAGGGACACAAACACAGCAGAAACTCTTTCCTCAAAACACAGGCAAAAAATAAACTATTTCCATGATACTAAAGTCACAACTTAAAATGGCAGTTCAACTGCAGTTGGTTTGTTTTGATTTAAAACAAAATAAAATAATAACATGATAACATGATAATAAACATGTTTTGACAAAAATGTTAAAAACGGAGTTATGTCGTTTTGCAACGAAACTCTTCAAATGAAAATTGTTTTATCAGTTTATTATTTCACTTTCAATATGGGACTTTTTTAAATGTTGAACTTCCTCAAGATTTGTAAATAGCATTGATTAACTGGGTTACATTTTGACTAGTCTCTCGGATGACACAAACACACACAGTCTGTTCACTGACCGTCTGCAGCATGTTGTCCACATAACCGACTGAAATCACCAGTTTGTATTTGACTTTAGCAGTCGGTGTGTTAATGTTGATTTCAGTAGGTGTAAAAGAAGCAGACAGAGGTCATGTGCTGATAAAAACCATCAGCATCCTGCTATTGTTTCCAAAAGTGTCTCAGAGAAAAAAACCCTCATCCTGTTAACCGCTGCTGATTCTCAATGCACCGCTGGATTCATTCACTCAGATTCACTGACTGAGATTTGTACATTTTGTGTTTTAAATCAGTAATATGTCAAATATAATTGTGTTATATTAATAAGGTTAGTTACATAAGATATATGCTGAATGGTCAGTTTAACCCTTGCAAAATCAGGAAAAATAACATTTCTTTGTTTGGTAAGTTTTAATCTATAAGAGACACTCAGTTTTAGTATTAACTATGATCAAACAGTGGATGTATTGTAAGTGCTGTAAGTCAGTCGTTACATTTTATTATACCAGTGTCACTTTAACCACAAAATCCTGAAACCAATGCTTTTCCAACCAAATCCCAAAAACACATGGCTAATTCAAAAACCAGTGGCTAGATTTCAGCACCTTTGACTGGTGGTACGCTGACCCAGAGGTGCACAACACAACCAAATTTACAAAGCAAACCAAACAACACACTGAGTTAAAGTACAACAGAATCACACCACAGCCAAATTAAAACATAATACAGTGGAAATTCCCAAATGATATGGGACAAACTTTCCCCACATATGTTTCCACCAGGAAATGAACTGCTGTCAGTTGGAGTGTTGGGGGTTTATGGTTGTTTAACAAAGCACTTAAAAGCTCAAAATCAAATAGCCATAACATGTGAAAATGTAACGCTGGCAAATATTCCCACAAGAATCAAAAGAGTTAAAGAAACAATTGAATTATCGAGTTTTATTTCCAAATCACCATTCACTCCCATTTAACTTCTCCATCACATCAATCTCTAGCTACATTCATTTTCATCAATAAAATAAATTGCTCATCAGTGGTTGACAAAAACGATCAGACACATGAGTGTTTGTGATGGGTAAACTGCTTTAACATTTTTGGTTCTCTCTGGTTTGTAAACAGTTGAGTATTATCCACATGCCAGCAGATAATGTGATTTAAACACTCTGCTGTGAACACTACCACCTTTATTTGTCTGTAAACAACTTAAACCAAACATCTGCAATGTCTGCTTGACAAAGAACCGTTATCAGTCAAGAGAAAGTCAAACGGATATCAAATTAAAGATGAAAGTTCTTCATATGTTAAATAGTTTAGCAGGACTGTACTAAAGAGAGGAGATATTGTGTGTTTTTTACAGTGCATGAAGATGGGTGGGAGACCCAGACAGAGAAGGACCTGTAAATAACATCATGAGACCTGAAACATGTGATGCTTCAGTGTCTCACATGCAAGTTCAATTATCAAATAAAAGAGATCTTATTAAACAACCACAATATAGCGTTGTTGTTACGTGAAAGCATTATCTACTGAGATCAATCGTTTTGAGACAGTTTTACTAGTATTGTCATCTTTATATTTGTCATTGGTGCTTGATTTACTTACAATTATTTGTAATTAATGTTTGGATATCAGTAATGCGCAACGACTTTGAGTATGCAGTGCGTTTTACAAAAAAGGACTTAACACTTTTAAAAAGTGTCAACTTCGCACCTTCTTTGATTAATATGTTATGTTTATTTTATTTGAATGTTTAATGTTTGCAACCCTCTGGGTATTTTAGCATAAACATATCATGTACATAACAATCATGTAGGCTACATAAACAACATAATGAATAGATAGAAATAAATACCATTGCTGAATAGAAACACAGGGTTGCAGATTTAGCCTGAAATAAAGCTGTCAGTCAAATAATGATTTATTATATATGTACACTGTAAAAAATACTTTGCTGCCTTAAAGATTTTTGTTGAATCAACTCGGATTTACAAGTCATTTCAACTTACTATTATTTATCTTGACAAGAGATCAGTTGTTGTAACTTATAAAATTAAGTTGACTTTTCTCAACTATATTTTATAAGTTGTGACAACTCATCTCTGTTGCATGACAAAATATTTTTAAGGCAGCAAAGTATTTTTTACAGTGTATATGATTTATTATGTTTGTCTATTATATAACCTAAGTTAAAGAGTAAAAAACTATAGGCTAGTATTTTTTTTCTGCAGTCATGCCTTGTCATTGGGCAGTATATGAAGTTTGGTCATTTCTGAGTGTTACATTGTTATGATGTTTCATTGATGTAACGGTGGTAACTAACAGGGTGGAGACTCAAATGCGACATTCCGCTACATGTTGCGCTTTTTTGTAATCATGTTATAAAAATAAAAAAAATTGCTGCATAAAAAGAAAGTATTTTTTCAAAAGAATCCTAAAATTCATATGAACACACGCACGTCAATAATCTTAATTTAGATTTATTCGAGTGTGAATTCATATGAGTTTATTTTTTTATTTTTTGGAGGGATCTGAAATGATTTTTTCTAAAAGACGAATACGCCGCAAAGAAATTAAAATGTTGTGGAAGTGAAATCGCATATCTCTGAAAACAGCGATACAACAATTTACCTTAAACATCAAACTTAGAAGTGAGATTTAAGACTCTACCGACAATAAAGATGATGTTTAATCAAAATATTAAAGCCCCATAAAGTATAAGAAACATAAAGCAAGAACTGATGAAGTTTGTCTTACCTTTCGGGCTGATGTTTGTTTACAGTGTTTCTGCGGTGTAATAATACTGATGATGATGATGATGATAATCCAGGTATGTTGCAGTAGTTTCTAGATGTGTTTGTAGTTTCATTGAATAGACTGTTGTAAGTCTTGAGATCATACAACTCCTCCTGCAGCTCCTCTAGTCTCTGCTCGAGTCTGCTGGCCTCGTGTTCAGTGGGTGGTCCTGCTTTATTCCCACCCATGTGTCGTCATGTTGAAGCCTAAAAACACATATCCAATGTCCAAACGGGAAGTCCCGAGAAGCCCAAACTCACACCCTATATCAGTGCTTCTCAAACTGGGGGCCAGGGACCCCGGTTTTATGACATTTTATAAAATAAATTAATTTATCATAAATTCTGTGTAATTAAATTTCAGTTTCGTTTTGTTTAAATCAAATATTAAATTTTGGAAGGTTTTATGTCAGAAATTTTCTTTGGGGGGCACAAAGGATCCCCTTTTATACAAGGGGGGCCGCATGCCGAAAAAGTTTGAGAACCTCTGCCCTATACAACAGGTAGCTACATTACACAGACATTAGATAGATTATTATGATTATTATGTATACCATTTATTTAGACATTAACATTGTACATTATGTAATTTAATCCAATTAAAATAATTTGATATAATAAAAGAATATTTAATAAAGCTTGCAATTATCTATATTACAAATATAGGAGTTTATATTTGATACAGTTATAATGTATTTCTATATCTAATACCTAATATTTTAGATATCTTACAACATTCAAATCAATGTTTATATGGGTAAAATTGTGTAAATGTTTCACTGGAATGGCCATGTGAATGGAAGGAATAGAAAAGAGGAGTCTGTTTTAACCAGACTGAGGTTTGACCATACAGGGTTTAATAAAACATTGTTTTTGTTAGGTAAACGTAAATCAGATGAATGTCTGGAATGTAAAATCACAGAAAATGCAGAAAATTGTGCATTGCTGAAAATATAGCGAATAAAGGATTATATATTTAAGGGGACATTTTCTTTGGTGTCCCCAGATGTGAAGTTCTAGCTCAAAATAAAAAAATATGCTGTTTTGGGTGTGTCCTTAAATGCAAATGAGCTGATGAAATGCAAACTTAATTGTGCTGTCAATTATTCTCTCTCTCTCTCTCTCTCTCTCTCTCTCTCTCTCTCTCTCTCTCTCTCTCTCTCCAATAAATGGCAATGGTGTGGTTGGATAATGCAGATTAAGGGCTGGTATTATCCCCTTCTGACATCACAAGGGGAGAATTTCAATTACCTAATTTTTTTTACTTGCGTGCAGAGAATAGTTTACCAAAACTAAGCTACTGGGTTGATCTTTTTCACATTTTCTAGGTTGATAGAAGCCAGGGGCGTCAGTTTGTGTTGAAAAGTGGTGGGGACAAAAGATCAGATGAAAAAACATTACAGCAGGACAGAAAAATATTGAATAACGGCGCATCAAAAATGGGCATAGCGTAGGCCGGTCATCAACACAAAAATACTCAGCATAAATCCCTCAACAATGTCGACTGCACATGTAACAGTCCACCAGCTCAACTGAACAGCGCCAATACACTATACTGTAGAAAACAGCAGCATGTTAAGTCAATGATTACAATGAAATTCATAACATATGTAAAAGAAAACACACTATAAGCATACAACGCAACATATGTGACCCTGGACCACAAAAAACAAGTCGTACACTGCAAAAAATTATTTTCAAGAAAAAAAATTCTTAGTATTTTTATTTATTTTCTTATGTCATTTTGCTCATAAAGAAACGCATCTATTTCTTTATGAGCAAAATGACATAAGAAAATAAGTCTAGTTTTTAGACCATAAATACCAAATGTAAGTGATTTTGTGCATAAAACAAGCAAAAAAAATCTGCCAATGGGGTAAGCAAAAAAATCTTGAAATTTTTTCTTAAACACTAAATTCAGGAAAAAATTGCTTACCCCTTTGGCAGATTTTTTGCTTGTTTTATGCAAAAATTACTTACTTTGGTCTAAAAACTAGATTTTTACTCATCAAGAAAAAAGCATCTTAATTTAAGAATTTTTAGATATTTTTACTGAAAACAAGACAAAAATACTAAGAATTTTTTTCTTGAAAATTTGACTTTCTTACTTATTAGTATTTTTGTCCTGTTTTTAGTAGAAATATCTAAAAATTCTTAAATCAACATGTATTTTCTTCATGAGCAAAATTATTTAAGAAAATAAGTCTAGTTTTTAGACAAAAACTGTACAATTTAAGTGAATTTGTGCTTAAAACAAGCAAAAACATCTGCCAATGGGGTGAGAAAATTTTGCTTAAATTAAGTGTTTAAGAAAAAGGAAATCTTATTTTTAGATTTTTTTCTCACCCCATTGGCAGATATTTTTGCTTGTATTAAGTACAGATTCACTTAAATTGTATAGTTTTTGTCTAAAAACTAGACTTATTTTCTTGCGTCATTTTGCTCATCAAGAAAAAGCATCTTGATTTAAGATTTTTTGAGATTTCTACTGAAAACAAGACAAAAATACTAAGTAAGAAAGTCATTTTTGCAGTGTAAGTCGCACATGTATTGCTTGATTTTTCAGAACATTTTAACCAAATGCTTTCAAAAAGTGGTGGGGACATGTCCCCAGCGTCCCCAGTGTAAATGACACCTATGATAGAAGCACTGAGGACCCAAATTTAGCACTTCAGCAAATTCAGATTTTCATGAAATGTCCCCTTTAAAGCAAAAGATCAGTCAGACAGGTAGAAAATAGAACCTTGAAGGTATTTGGGAACAACAGGAAAAGGGATTAAAGATACTCATGATGCTGTTGGAATGTCTGAAGAATATTTGAATGTATTATAGGATTTAGTGTTTTTTACAATTGTTAATTATAAAGTACACTAGTCAACATTCGAAGTGGATCAAAACCTTTAATAAATGTTTACATAAAACCAATCCCTAATACCCATTCTTGTCTTAGGACAACTTTGATAAACTTTTTTGATCCACTTCAAATGTTGACTAGTATAGATAATTTCCATGCTGCATACTCCGATACAGTAGGTGGCGTCATGCACCTGATAAGTCATTGTTGCAATCCGCCAATAACGAAGTAGAAGAACGGGAACATCAGCGGTGTCATTTGCTTCTGCACCGATAGATGGCGCTAATGTCATTTATTCTTTTTCACGTGGCCTGCTGATGAAGTAGAGAAGAAGCAGACTTCCGGTCAGACGACGCTGGAACTGACTCGGGATCAGCTTCGATGTGTTACCTTGCCTTTACGAGCGTTAATGTGATTTAACTGCAGCTGATTCAGTGACAGATTCAGAGTTTCACCTTCAACGCGAATCATGGCGTCGGCCACGAAAATCATCCAGAGACTGAGGAACTTTGTGTCCGGGGTTAGAAACGATGCATTTATTTCCGTGTGATAGAAAACACGCTTTAAATCTCTCTACTGTTTCATCAGCAATAGTCACATACATACTGACATTTAATCTTGTTGTTTGTTACAGCAAGATCTCCAGTCGAAACTACAACTGCGCTACACTGAAATCTCAAAGAGGTGCCGATGTTTGCCTGTCTAAATATTATTATGACGTGCCTATATTTACATTTAATGATTTTCGGATTCATACATGTAACGTTATATTTTATTAAACCTACTGTTTTATTTATTGCTATATGCTCTCCGCTTCATAACTCGCAAGCTTTGCTTGGATGTCATTTATTCAAAAACTGTAAGGCAGTGATCGTGTAGATCTACTGTACTGCATAGTTCAAACACTGCTTAACTAACTCATTAATTAATTAAGACGTGGTTTAGGTTTACTTAAACATGAGTCGAAGTATTTAAACTTAAGTATGCATAAAGGTAGATCTTATGGTGACACCTGCCAGGTCAAATGATGGCCTCCTAGGAGGGTGTTGTCATGCTAACTGCCTATATTATACTGAATTCAGAGTACGATGAATGTAATTACTTCATGATATCTAATGCAGTAAATAAAACATTAAATAATGAGGTTATTTCATTGATGTAGGACTCAACCACCACCCAAACTTCCTGTTGGACCCAGCCATAAATTTGCTAATAACTACTACTGTCAGAGAGATGGACGCAGAGAGTCTGTCCCACCAACCGTGATCATGTCTTCTCAGAAAGCCCTAACAGCCGGAAGGTTGGTTGCTTGATGCTAGTTTGTATATAAAATGATATTGTGTACTGTGTTACAGCAGAGCCACTTACAGTAAATTACACTAATTCTGTTAAAGTAGACATATCATGAAAATCTGAATTTTCCATGTTTAAGTGATATAATTGTGTCCCTTGTGCTTCTATCAATCTAGAAAATTAAAAAAGATCAACCCAGTAACTTAGTTTTGGTAAACCATTCTCTTTACGCAAATGAAAACGCAGGGAATTCAAGTTTGGCTCCCCTTGTGATGTCAGAAGGGGTTCTTCTTATAATATTACCACCCCTTAATCTGCACTGTCCAACCACAGCACTGCCATATAGTGCAGAGATCAGCTCATTTGCATTTTAAAGGACACATTTTTGCTCACACCTACAGATTGGGATTTTTACCAAGTTATAAATTAACTTTGTTATTTGGAGCTAGAACTTCACATATGTACTCTGGGGTCACCAACGATTTATTTTACATCTTTAATAAGT
Source organism: Paramisgurnus dabryanus (assembly GCF_030506205.2). Taxonomy (NCBI): domain Eukaryota; kingdom Metazoa; phylum Chordata; class Actinopteri; order Cypriniformes; family Cobitidae; genus Paramisgurnus; species Paramisgurnus dabryanus. The sequence goes on from NC_133347.1 coordinate 32,557,610, forward strand.
CTTTTGAAATGTCCCCTTTAATAACATTTGCCATGTTAGACACTGAGAATACATGACAGTCCAGTGGTCTCCAACATGTTGCCCATATGGAGTGTGTGAGTTGCCTGCCAAATCACATTTTATTAATAGCCTAAATTTGAATATTTATTTATTACATATTTTAAACAATGATAAAACATATCAAAAAGTAAAATAAATAGGTTTTGAGTAGGCTATATAAAAAAGTGGCTCTCCAGATTGTTTTATCCATTATGGTAGCCCTGACAGTCACTAGAATCTCTATTTATGTAGTCTATAGCACACATTTTGTATTATTTCTGCACTTACACTAAAAATGAGTGAAGTCTACATACAGTATTAGATGATATGATTTCAGTAAACATTTGCCTGGGAGATGTGGAGTATACATTTTTGTCAGTAAATAATTTTTTCTGTTCACAGTGATGCTTCTGGAAAACTGAAAGGTCCGGTTGTGCCTGGACTCAAGCTGAAGGAACTTCCACTGAGTGTTGACTAGATTTAGTGTTTTATCTTGTGTGGAGTCATAAGATGTTGTTAATAGATGAACTGAATTTAAAACTCTTAATAAACAATGTGTGTATATATATAAAAACAATTCTGTGTTTTAATCGTTCCAGTGAAAATAGAGAAATGGTTCTGTGTTCCATGTTCAGTATTTTAAATTGCACTCTCAAATGCTTCATTCTGATTGGCCAGTCTCAACATTCCATAATATGTTTTTCCAAGATAATCGGCTGAAACTAAACACACATGGTAACCTGGATGCTACACAAACAATAAATATAAATGTCTTTTAATAACATATATGACGTTATATTTACAAATGATTAAACCAAATAGTTTGTTCATGACATTTGAAGTAAACAAGTTTTTCACACGGTCACATGTCTGCATTCATTAAAAATGAGCAAATAAAATATTTCAAATCAATATTTAATGTTCTTAACCTTACTGATAAGGTAAATAGTCATGTAATAAGCGTGATAATGTACAGGCAGACGCCTGTTATTGTGGCCCGCGTCGGGCCCTGATCATACTGTCACATTTCTGCAATAACAACCTGCTGCATACATTATCCCTTAACTAGAATCAGTCAAATTCATAAAAGGACGGTTTCCCGGATATGGCGTATCCTAGTCCCAGACTAAAACCATGTTTGAGCTGCTTTAATTTAAAAACACCTTGCACTGACATATTATAACATATATCAGTGCAATGTTTTGTCTCAAGATGCACACCAGTATTGTTTTTTAAGGTTTGATTGTAAAAATATAACTAAGGCCTAGTCCTGGATTAGTCTAAACCCTGTCTGGAAACCGCCCAAAAATGTTTCAACCTGACGCTCACATCAACCTCAATACTGTTGTGAATAATGTTGTCAAGTGCTTTGGTGACTCTTACTAAGGATAAAGTTGGCTTATTGACAATTCTAGACCAATTGCACTGGCTGGTGTGTTATTGAAAGTTCTGGAAAGTATTTTATTACATCATTATGAGGCAATTTCCCGGACGGGGCTTATCCTACACTCGAAAAACAAACAGTGATAAATAGCACTAAAATTGGTTCATTGGCTCGTAATCATAGCGGAACCATTTTAAGTGCTATAAGTGTGTAGAACCAAATTGTGCTATATAGAACCATATCTGGTGCTATAGTGGTACTATATCACCCCCGGATGGTTCTAAAAATGGTTCCCTTATGATTACGAGCTTTTAGGGATATTAGCATCATTTTTTCCAGGCTAAAATGCATGTTTGAGCTGCCTTAAACACCTTGTCTGTTTAATTGTAACATATATCTGTGACACTGTTTTGTCTCAAGATGCACACCAGTATTGTTTTTTTTTTGTGTGTGTCTAAACATGGTACTGACTTGTGTATACATGCATTGAAAGTAGTTGAAATGTGTAGATGTCAAATCTCTTTTGACCAAAAGCTTGGTGTTTAAATGTGACCCTGGACCACAAAACCAGTCATAATGGTCAATATTTTTCACATTGAGATTCATACATCATCTGAAAGCTGAATAAATAAGCTTTTCATTGATGTATGGTTTGTTAGGATAGGACCATATTTTGAAAATCTGGAATCCGAGGGTGCAAAAGAATCTAAATATTGAGAAGATCGCCTTTAAAGTTGTCCAAATGAAGTCCTTAGCAACACATTACTAATGAATACATTTTGATATACAACCCCAAATCAGAAAAAGTTGGGACACTGTAGAAATTGTGAGTAAAAAAAGGATTGGAATAATTTACAAATCTCATAAACTTATATTTTATTTACAATAGAATATAAATAACATATCAAATGTTGAAAGTGAGATATTTTTAAATGTTATGCCAAATATTGGCTCATTTTGGATTTCATGAGAGCTACACATTCCAAAAAAAGTTGGGACAGGAAGCAATAAGAGGCCAGAAAATTTAAATGTACACATAAGGAACAGCTTAAGGACTAATTTGCAACTTATTAGGTTAATTGGCAACATGATTGGGTATAAAAAAGCCTGTCAGAGTGGCAGTGTCTCTCAGAAGTTAAGATGGGCAGAGAATCACCAATTCCACCAATGCTTCGGCGAAAAATAGTTTTCAGAGTTTCTCAGAGAAAAATTGCAAAGAGTTTGAAGTTATCATCATCTACAGTGCATAATATCATCCAAAGATTCAGAGAATCTGGAACAATCTCTGTGCGTAAGGGTCAAGGCTGGAAAACCATACTGGATGCCCGTGATCTTCGGGCCCTTAGACGGCACTGCATCACATACAGGAATGCTACTGTAATGGAAATCACAACATGGGCTCTGGAATACTTCCAGAAAACATTGTCAGTGAACACAATCCACCTTGTCATTAGCTGTTGCCAGCTAAAACTCTATAGGTCAAAAAAAGAAGCCATATCTAAACATGATCCAGAAGCGCAAGCGTTTTCTCTGGGCCAAGGCTCATTTAAAATGGACTTTGGCAACGTGGAAAACTGTTCTGTGGTCAGACGAATCAAAATGTGAAGGTCTTTTTGGAAAACTGGGACGCCATTTCATCCGGACTAAAGAGGACAAGGACATCCCAGGTTGTTATTAGCGCTCAGTTCAGAAACCTGCATCTCTGATGGTTTGGGGTTGCATGAGTGCGTGTGGTATAGTCAGCTTACACATCTGGAAAGGCACCATCAATGCTGAAAGGTTTATCCAAGTTTTAGAGCAACATATGCTCCCATTTAGACGTCGTCTCTTTCAGGGAAGACCTTGCATTTTCCAACATGACAATGGCAGACCACATTCTGCATCAATTACACCGTCAAGACTGCGTAGAAGAAGGATCTAAGTACTGAAATGACCAGCCTGCAGTCCAGATCTTTCACCCAAAGAAAATATTCGGTGCATCATAAAGAGGAAGATGCGACAAAGAAGACCTAAACTAGCCTGTTTTAGACAAGAATGGGACAACATTCCTATTCCTAAACATTGGTCCTCATCCAGCTGTTCCTTTATATGTACATTTAACTTTTCCAGCCTCTTATTGCTACCTGTCCCAACTTTTTTTGGAATGTGTAGCTCTCATGAAATCCAAAATGAGCCAATATTTGGCATGACATTTCAAAATGTCTCACTTTCAACATTTGATATGTTATCTATATTCTATTGTGAATAAAATATAAGTTTATGAGATTTGTAAATTATTCCAATCCTTTTTTTACTCACAATTTCTACAGTGTCCCAACTTTTTCTGATTTGGGGTTGTATTTACAGAATATCTTCATGGAACATGATCTTTACTTAATGATTTTTTGCATTTAAAAAAATCTTTAATTTTGACCCATGCAATGTATTGTTGGCTATTTATACAAATGTACCTGTGCGACTTATCAGGAGTGCAAATGTTACAACCTACCCCATAGCTGAGGTTTATTGTAACAAACAGAGGGTTTGTTACACCTGCTAGAAAATTTAGTTTAAACACAAAGAATTAAAATAAAATCTGTCTATATACTAAAGTTGGATATTGATCTGCCTATAATAGATAGATATCTACACATTTATCCATCCATGATCCTTCATCTTACCATCCTTGTATTATGCAGCAATGCATATAAATAGCTTTTTTTAAAGGGCTGCACAATTAAGACAAAAAAAAAATCATAAATGTGAGTTATTTCCCCATATAATGTATTACAATTCTTCAAAATGATAACTGTTATTTACATTGTTGATCCTTTGCTGAGGCTTAATTGTAACAGTGTGATAACTAACCCTGCTGTGTAAAAACTAGCCGTTAGTTTGTGCCCTGCTCACCTCATCATTTTTAATGTTCAAGAGGCTGTAAAACTGTATGATTGTTATTACCTTAATGAACCACCATATGTATGCAGATTGGGCTTTCTTTATATGTTTTATATTCTGTTGGTATTTAAAGCTCTTCTGTGGCTCTGGGGTTTTGACTCATGGATGTGCTTGTATTGTTTTTCTCAGGGTTTGAGTCTGTGTTCAGATGGTGATCTGTCAGATTGTTGTGAGTGTCACTAGCTTTTTCACAGTGCCTCTTGTTTTTCTGTTTCCTTCCATGTGAAATGTTTCTTCACAAATACAACAGGTGCTGTTTTGGTTGCCCAGTTATTTGACTGTGGTTTGGCTGCTGGAGTTAAGCAGGAACCTCAGTCTGCCAGGCAGGTTTACAGTAGAAAAAGCTCACCCACAAGTCATTATTCACTTATCCTCATGTTTTTTTTAAACCTGTATGTGTTTCTTTAGTCTGCTGAACACAAAAGAAGATTTTTTAATAAATAGTTGTAAGCACGCAGTTGATAGTACACATTGACTTCCATAGTATTTGTTTTTCCTACTATAGAAGTCAATGGGTACCGTCAACTGTGTGTTACCATCATTAATCACTAAACTATCCCTTGAAAGTGCACAGGTTAAAATGGTGCTGATGTTCCCCTTCTTTCTGCCTTCTGGGTACAACTGTGTGCTTGAGGGTTTGAGAAAAGGCTGCCCTGACACAATGTCTGTCATAATCTTTGGGAGACGCTTGAGCCTCTGAACTACTTCACTATTTGGCAGCCCTCACAAATAGGTCAGTTTCTATTCATTTTCATGGCACGCCTCGACTCTGTGGCCTTGGTTGCAACCAGAGTGGTGGTGCGCCTGATGATCATATAGGGGTGTTTCTACAAAAAATACAAAATTAAGTTTAAAGTTTTTCCAAAGGAAAGTACTACTACATGTTTTAAACAAACATTTAATTTCCCAAACATTGCCTTACTGTTGGAGAAAGCAGATTGTTTACTTCAGTCACACCTGAGATGTTCCTGTCTGATGTGATCTACAAGAGTAAATAAACCACATGTGTACTGGAAATAAAAGATTTTAAGCAGTTTAAAGGGGACATATCATGAAAATCTGACTTTTTCCATGTTTAAGTGCTATAATTGGGTCCCCAGTGCTTCTATCAACTTGTGAAATGTGAAAAAGATCAACCCAGTAACTTAGTTTTGGTAAACCATTCTCTGTAAGCATTTGAAAAAATTGATCATTGAAATTTGGCTCCTCTTATGATGTCAGAAGGGGAACTTATTATTATAATACCGCACTTTAATCTGTCTTTCCAACCACAGCACTTCCATTTAGTGCCGATATCAGCTCAATTGCATGTTAAAGGACACACTAAAAGACTTTTTTAAGACTTTACTGTATTTTGCATTCACCAATAATATCTTATAGGTTCAGCCATACCAGCTTTGCCATATTTTGAACTTTGCTTTATTACCTGAATTAAATAGGGACTGATTTTATTTCTTTCCCATTTATCTTTATAAGGAACATTAAGAAACAAAAGCTAAGAATGCTGAGTTACTGAAATAATTAACTTGTTTTCTTTTTTTCTGTTTTGGTTAATTTAAGACGGGTTTAAGCTACAGACACACACAGCTCCTCCTGAGAGTTTCTGCCCGGACAGTTTTGGATAAAAATCTCTTTATGTTACTCTATTACCCCAGATGAGACTGTAGAAATAACATCATTTTACACAAAGGCAGATTTACATGTGTGTGTCAGGTAGAAATCAACGCGATATATATATATCATTTACATGATATTACTATAATCATCGGAGGTTTTTGTCCCTTTGTTGTAGCCGTACACGTGTCCTTTCTGCTTTGCCGTAGTGACGTCACGCGGGCGTTTGTATGAACAGCGTGTGTGTGTGTGTTAGGAAATATTAATAAGTTTACATTTGTGTTGTGTGAATCTTACAGGAATTATGAATGTTCAGCCTTCAAACCCAAATAATCCTATCGTGTTTTTCGACGTCAGTATCGGCGGACAGGTGAGTTAAACCTCACTATTGTTTACATGAGCACATCAGTTAACTGACTACAAAAACCTTTCAGATCAACACGGGACACAGAAAACACCTGTGCCATCAAAAACACCACAATCACTTACCCCTTATATAATAACAATAAACCTATCAAAACTATTGAATAACGCAAATCTAACTATAGGAATTATATGTCGAGACTAAAATGACCAAATAAATCAAAACTGTTTTCCTTTTAGTACAAATACATTATTCTTACCCTGGTGAAAAAGAAGTACACTTCGTTAATGTACTAAAAACTAGTCTTTAGTAGATGTTTTTAGGTTAGATGTTCTTAAGATTGTCTAAGTGTACTTCTTTGTGCTATTTTGAAACACCATGAATACGAACTAAAATGCGGTTTTAACATAACGTTACTATCTCTGTATTTAAAAAATGTAGGTATGATGACAATATTTTCATAAACATATTTGCATAAAATTTTAACAGAAGGTAGATTTTTGTTAGTTCTTTCAAATTAAATCATGAACATTTACTGTTTTAGTCGGAATGGGCATCAAACCCATATACCCATGGTTTTAGAACGACGCCTGCAGTGGACATTCTGACAGGACGTTAACTGTAGTCTATTACCAGATACGTAATATTCATTTCAAATTTCCGCAATTTATTTAAATACAATCTCCTCCATAGATTTAGATTATCATGTTTCAGTACCAAGATAAAATATATATATTTTAGTCCACCTACCTTTTTATTAGTGTCCATAGTTTAGTTTAGTGGAAGCACACTGACCGGTTGAAAGTGACACAAACATCACTCCTCCACCCCATCACCTCACTCTCATCTAGTTTTATTTATCCCAGTTAAAGAGGGGGAGTACTCTGGGTTTGGGCTTAAATTCCAAGCTCTGAGCCCTCTCTTCGGACAGCACACCAAATATGCTTTATCTCATTCCCTTTTGATTACATTTTAATGCGAACTCGTGAAACAGTTGCTGTGAACTAAAAACCTCCGGGTTGAAAGCTCAAAATATCAAATGCTTCCGGTTGGCGGACTTGACATATTTATTGTCGTATTTACTAAAAACATACTACAACCATGCAACGAGGATTGGATGTTACATGAGACGCGTTGTAAAAGTCCCATGCGGGTAGAAACAGATTTTATGCCTAATTTCGATGCGTGTTCCCGCGATGTCAATATTGCTAATGAATAAATTTGTTAACTGGAATGACGTTAAACAAGTGCAATTTAACCACAAGGGACAGCTGTTTGGTATACGTATTTGTATTTGCGTTAACGCTTTTGGACATTTTTTATAAAACTTCTCTTACTACATTGGATAACTCCTCTCCCGGGAATCACGGGATAGCAAGTGTCCATGAAATGAAGACATAAAGACTGAGTAGGTCATCCGGGTACTTTAGTTTCCACCTACTGTTTTCGAATACTATGAATTAGGACATACTACTTGCCTACTGCTTTTCGCCTACTATATAATGTAAAAGTAGCCGGTTTTGAACACAGGTTACGTCTTTGCTGTCACCACATCAAATAATGCTGCACATTTCAAGGCACTTCAGTAGGCTTTTAACAGTTTTTTACTAACCGAAAGTAAAAGCTATTTTCCAGACGAGGGTACATAGAGTCAGTTGCATAGTACAGTGGAAGTCATTTAAAATCAATTTTTACTTAGTTCCTTTAATGTCACTTAGGGATGTGCAATAATTCCTTGATGAAAAGTAAATCGCCATTACCTGCTATTCGAGTGGCATTTACTACACAAAGCCGTAGTTCACTAACAGTCGGGACAATTTTGAATTAATTATTGCGGACATATAGCCTGTGATATGTATGTGATATGGCCCAGCTTGTCAGAAAAACAGTGGAAATGAATGAGACACGAGTGAAACGAGCAAGATAACTCACTAGAAAATGTCTTGTTTTGATGTTGAGTGTCAGAATAGGAATGCCAAAAAAGGATTACCTTCATTTTTATAAAATGCCGTCATCAAAGACACCATTTGAAGATAAACGTAGATATTTATGGTTGCAATAAGCCCAAAATGGACAGTTGGAGTAATTAAATCATCTGGAAATATATACATAATTAGAATAGAAAATAATTAGAGAAGATGTTCGGTGTTCTGTTGAAGTCTGATCCCTCTGTGTGTTTCTTATAGCGTTTTCATCACGTTACGTTTATAATTTATTAAGAAAGAATAAAGATTTGAATGAGTTATACTGAAAAAGAAATAATATCATCATTTATTAAATATGTCATAATTTTTTTCCATTTCCTATTATTTCTTTTTACCTTATATCTCAGCTTGTGTTCTTCCTGTTTGTTCTAAAATTATTATGTTTACATACTTAATAAATATATGACACACACACACGATGTAAAGTGTTATTAATATATAAACAGGCCTGTTAATATTAATTTGTATGTAAACATAATAGTTTTATAATAGTTTTAGAACAAACACGTAGGTTATTAATATAAGGAAGAAAAACCGAACAATGATCAAATATTTAATAAATGATATTATATACAATACATGATTTATTGCTTTTTATATGTCCTTTAGCGATTCATAATGGAAAAAAAATGATTTACCAATAAAGAACAATACATATACATTTCATCCATGCACACATATCAGTAGCCAAGCCATTTAAACCTTTAATGTATCTACAAAATAAATGTAACGTGGTAATAACGCTAAAAGAAATATTACACTAAATGAAACATAAGGAAACAGACTTTGACAGAACACCGGATCCATAAAACCCACCGTTTAATGCTAAAACACTTCACACCGCTATTGCAGAGCTGTCCCTTTCTGCCACCAGTTGGGCTTCGCCCACAAAAAACGTCATCTCTGTTTGCAAACACGCAAAAGGTCTATACATGCAGAATTTGTGATGTTGTGTAAAAAATACACAAGTAATTTCAATTACTAGAAATAAACTAGTTTAACGGATTGTAATCAGACTGTAAAGCAATATTAGTAAATTATAAAACACTAAACCTAATGTCAAATAACAAGTGTGAAAAAAATTAAGAGCACACAAGCTGACAAGTATTTCATATAATAACACAAATGTGTGTTGATGTTAAATACACTAACAACAGTGTGACACTTTGTGGTGCTTTTATAGTTTTATTTTCTCTTTAGCAGCCTTCTGTATTTAGCTGTGAACATATACACACAGAGAGGAAAGGCACGGGGCAAGATTGAAATATACAATTTATTATGTTTAAGTTAAATGTGCAAGCACAGAAATATGGAAATTGGTTCCAAACAAATGAATACTGTGGAGTAATAGTAATAGAAACAATCATCATAGATACTAATAAATTCTAGTTGTACATAATGACAGAATAATAAAAGTATTATTATGTTAATGAAGAATAGAGATGAAACTTTAAAGTTCTGCAGACAGGTCCAGAGTCAGGCCTGGGAAACACTGTTGTCTCATACACAAACACTGAAGTGAGGAAGAGGAGAATTAACATGCTGATATATGAATCACTTACTTAATCTGTCAGAATGACAGGGTTTTATTATGAATAATGATTGTTTGCTAAGAACACAACATCCTGTCAAGATCAATGTTGCCATGAATTTGTTTAATACAAGTAAATAGTTCTGCCCTGCAAGTGTTGAACTTTGAAAGATGTTTACTACTATAACTACTGCATCTATACATCTATACAATAACTACTGAATCTATCTAATCTACTGTATCTGACATCAATACTACTACTAAATCTGTTAAGAAGATAGAAGTGCCCGTACGAGCAAACCCTGTTAACCTTGGTTTTCGTGTCAGGGACTACATTCTTTAGTGGTTTCATTCATTTGTTTAATAAAATTAGATTAGAAGAAAAACAGAAAAACATTAACTCTCTCCACGCCAGCGGTTTTTAAAAAAGTTGCCAGCCCGCACCAGTATTTTTCATTATTTTCAGAAAAGTATAATGCCTTCCAGAAAATGTTCTTCTTTAGATATATAAACATACAATATATCAAATGAAAGAACAAACCCTTTGCTTTCAAACAAAAAATACCCTGTTTCATCCCAACTTCATTAGTTCTCTTGTAATCACTCTCGTACATGGGTAGGTTTCTTCAAAAACACCAAATTTTGAGCGAAAAGCTGAGATAATACCATTGTTGTGAATTATCCATTTTCCACTTTTGATAGAGATCAAATTCAGAGCAATGATCAAAACATACACAGAATTCTTACTGTTTCACGTGAGGCGTGCATAAGTTGCTGAAGAGGCCACCTGGTGGATAATAACGGTATTGCGGAAAACCGGAAATACGCATCATTGGCAGAGAAGTGTTTTCTCTTAATTGATGAGTTAACCCATCGCAGTTAAAAAGTGTTAAAAAGAGAAATCGTTTGTTGCTGGCGTACAGATTGGGATCTTGTACATATGTTTTTTTTCCCTCCAGTAGTTATTCCAGCTGTTTCAATACATCTCTTCTTTTGTACATTTTCTGCAGCACAATATACCAAGTACAAAAAAAACATTTCTTAACACACACAAAAAAGCTGTCCATGTCAGTTCACTAGGTATTGAGCTATAACTTTCGCTCTTTAGATGTTTTGAAAAGGCGGGGTTGACTTGTGCACCATTACGTACGGTTCTTCTAACAGACGAACCGTGTTAACATGCGCTCGTCCTTTGCTCAAATGCCAAAAAACGCTCCACGGACAACTCTCATCTGGGAAAGGTCGGAAAGGTCCATCACTGCCGCTTTGATGCCAGAGGGCAAAGCCAGCTAGTGCACTGTTGGCGCAGGCCATCCACAGGAGATTAACACTGGCATACGCTGGCAACACAAAACCCAACAGTTCACATGACACCAATACAAGCAGGTACGGCATCCAGCTCAGGGCGAAACATAAAGTTAAACTGACAAAGACAGGAGGGCAGTTTTCGTCATTTTCACTTTCCTCATCCTGACTGTAGAAGTCGTCTTGATATTTCTCGAAGATAAAAGCAGAGGATCTGTGCTTTGATATCATTTTTGCCCTTCTTAGCCAGCCAATCAAATTCTTAAAATATAGCAGAAGTACGACAGACACAATGAAAACTAACTCTGTGCAAAAGTGAAACGTGACCGTAGATCCGCGCACCCGGCAAGCTAGGGCTTTCACATCTATGTCTATGTAAATCTCTACGGGTTGTGTGTCTGTGTAGAGATAGGAGCATAGACAGGCTGACGTCCACAAAAGCACAACCGCAACACAGCGACTAACAGCCCTGCAATGAGATCTGTACCCAGCGTTTGGGTACGTAGCGTAGTCGAATGCCCCCGCGATGAGGATGGGTAGAGGCAGAAGGGTGTAGACGCTTGAGCCGTGTGACAGGATGAAGCACATCGAGGTGACCGTGTCTTCTTTAAAGAACCATATGTAGAAGACCGCGCCGACCAGCAGCACATCGACGGCTTGAATAGAGATGCTGCAGATCCCGAGGAATGACTTGCATATACTGCGCCTCCAGAAACACAAAACCAGCGTGTTGAGGATCACTTTAGAGCACAACAGGAAGAGATATTGCAGGGTCTCATCATGGCAGAAATTCTCGCTTGACCTTGTTGTCTGAAGGATAGCCATCATTCTTTTTCAAGATCTGTTCTGCCTCAGAATGTGCTTCAGAGTTACCCAATGAGCGACCAGCTGTTTGAAATGACAACAGAAAGTAAAAAAAGCACAAGGAGTTAAATGCTCAACTACTTCATTCTTCAAATCTCCCACAGGGTTCACTGTGGCCAGGTACCTCTTACAGGGGAACCCCTTAAAATTCTAACAGATACCTTGCATGGTCTCCAACGTTGTTCCTGGTACGCACCTGTCATGTATATTGTAGTTCCTTACTCCAACACTTGCCTCTCATTTTTAGGTAGCCCTGAACAACTTGATTAGCAGGTTCAGGTGTGTTTGATTCGGGTTAGGGTTGAAATCTGCATGACAGGCGCCCTCCAGGAACAGGGTTGGAGACTCATGCCTTAATGCATATTGACTTTATTGTGATAAACAAAAACACATTGTCTCCTGAATCATTTAAATTGTCCTTATATGTTTTTAAAAGGGTTGTTTTATTCAAATTACATTTCGAAAGCTTGATTCTGATTGGCCAGTTGCGACATTTGCAGGTTTGTTATTACCAGATATGAACCGCTCAAAACTAATAACACACGGTAACTCGAATCCAACAAATCATTTTGACAGGTACAGTTTATTAATACAGAGTAGGGCTGTCACTTTTGAGAAAAATCTAATTCGAACGGATTTCGAATATCATGCAATGTATCCGAATATATTCGAATATCTAGCCCCCCCCACGCGTAACAGTGACAGTCATGAACAGGGTTGTCTGGATTACTTTTTTACTTAATGTTTGAAACAGCAGGTTATCAACTTATGAATAACAAACTTATATATATAAAAAAAAGATTCAGAACAGTTACAAACAATAACGTGACAACTTAAATAGCAGCAGGAGTATATAGGCAGATGCAAAAGGAATTTTGCGCTACACATGGCATTTAAAAAACCGGATGGTTTATTTATAGTTCGAATACGGATATTTCACGTCATGTTCGAATGCATATTCGAATATCGAATAAAAAGTGACAGCCCTAATACACAGAATTAAATATGAATGTCTTTTAATAACATATATGACATAATATTTACAAATGATTAAACCAAATAGTGTGATCATGAATAGTTGGTCCCCATTTGTAAATTTCCCCCTTTTAAAGGTGCCACAGAATGCATTGAAATATTTTTAATTCTTTAATTCATCTCGACTTGAGATTGGCCTGTTTTCCAGCGGTCTTTTGCATGCATGAGGTTTACATAAAAAGGAGGAAATAATTGTGTTTGAGGCTCATGATACGTCATGATCATGCAAAGGTTATGTTGAGATTGGTCTGTTTTCCAGCGGTCTTTTGCATGCACAAGGTTTACATGAGGAGGAAACAAACGTGTTTGAGGCTCACAATATGTCATCATCATGTACAGAGCTCATATTATTAATCTATGCCTAGGTAAATACAGTTTTTTATTCTATGGCACCTTTAATAATACAGTGCAGATATATATAATTTATAACACATTATTTCACGGACCCCCTGGCTAAGCATTGAGAACCACCAGGGGTCCCCAGACCCCACTTTGAGATGCCCTGCTCTACATGATGTTTGTTTATATGTGTTTTGAGATGATTATCTGCACCATTGTTGGGGACCTCATTGTGGTATTTATTGGCGTTGCTAGAGATTTCATATCTGGTTGCTTTTATTGGCTTACTTAAAAAGAGTCCACACCCAAGCATCTTTATGTTGTATTAGAATAGAATAGAATACAGGTCAAGTACACTTTAAAACACACACACACATTTTATATATATATATATATATATATATATATATATATATATATATATATATATATATATATATATATATTACAGCTAAGAGCAGTAAATAAGCCATATTTATGTAAAAAACTGTGATTGTTGTGATATAAATTACAGAATAGAATTTTGACTGTGATTAAATCTACAGTAGGTTTGCTGTAAAGCAAACTACAAAAACATACTTGCCAATTACTGCAAGTAGGCTACTATATATTTTACAGTATTCTTTACAGTGCAGTGTATTGCTTATAACCATAAGTTAATATATACAGTAAATACATTGACAATAATGAGGTTTCATACTTAAAGCGTTTTTAAATGCCTCTATTCCTGTCCTAGCGTGTTTAACATGACAGCAATGTTATAAAGTAGTTTAGTTACCGTGAGCGCTTGCAGTTGTCTTGATGTTTCATGCGCTGAACTCCATTAGTATTCGAGTTATTGTCACTGAATCCTGTCGAGTGAGAAACAAGCAAGTCTTACTGCTGTCAGTGCACATTCTTTGACCCACGCCTCTTTACCTGTGCATACTTTGTTTTTCCGCCAATGAACAATAAGTGGGCAGTCCTGACTGCGGGTTCATATTATTTTATATGACTTGTTTTTCCTGTTTTACATCATACCTCCTAGACTTCAGAATCCAGACATGGATAAAGAGTCTTGACTGAGGCTTAAGATGCTGTGGATGATGAAATGAAAGGTGGTAAAGAGAATTGTTTTGGGGATTTCAGCTGATGTAGGATCATCCTGTGTTGTTTTGATTTTATAAAATGGACACCTGCAAGCATAGACCAAAATATATCTAAATGAAGCATTCATTCTCTAAAGATAGATAGATAGATGCTTTCAACATCAATAACAGATATACATACACGTCTCTTATGTGATGAAGCACATCACTGAATTTAACTCCCATCGTCTTTATCGCTATAAAATCTTCAGTGGGTTTCCACAGTTCTGTTGTCTAACACGGCATTGAATGTAAACATTCACTCTTAAAATGGCTGGGTTATTTTTAACCCATAAAGGGTAAATATTAAACAGAACATGAAAATGACCCAATGTTGGGTTGAAAATGACCCAGTGTGGCTAAATTTTAACCCAGCGATGATGTTCTGTCTAATATTTACCCATAAGTGTTTGTGTCCAAACAAACGCCTCTTTTAAAGATCTGCCAGCCCTCCCACGTGAACCAGTGACAGCTCACAAGCCTCGCGCATTATTTTTCTACTGGGTGTGGTGTGCGTTTGAGGTCAATTCAACCATTTGAACTCATTCAATAAGCAAACAACAAATCCTTTGTAACGTGTCCTACATTGTTCATTTCATTATATTTATGCATTTGGGAGACACTTGCATTGAAGACTTACTTGATGATGACATTGTGTGTTTCTTAGGAATCATAACCTTGCGGTTGCTAAGGAATAATATGGTTTTACAGATCAGATTAATAAAAAAAAGTTAAAAGTTAAACGTGAATAAAGAGAAATATGGCATTTACAGAGAAATAAATCCATTTAAAAAGTCAATATAATGACACAAATTCTGCATTGTTGATGATGAGACATTATTAAATGTTTCTTTAGGAAGTGGGCCGAATGAAGATCGAGCTGTTTGCTGACATTGTGCCAAAGACTGCTGAAAATTTTCGGTGAGAAGTCCTCTGTTCTTTCGTGCACGAATGCTGACTGTTATGCCTTTGAAATAAGCAAGACATTTTCAAGTGTTTACTTCATCACTTATATGGCACTTTATGCTCATTCTTTTCATGTCTTTCAGGCAGTTTTGCACTGGAGAGTTTAAGTAAGTGCATCAACTCATTTCTTAAAAATATGTGCTTTTATTCAAGTAAACTGTGTATATGTTTACATGTTAAGTAAAGAAAGAAAGTAAGGAGTGGTTGTTACATACAAATGCACTGATACAGTTCACGCCTGTATTTATCCAATATGTAAGATTTACATTTTTAACACAAAAAATCTGTTTGAGACATAGTTGTAGTTATTTCTTATTCCTTTTAGTTATTTATTATGTTATGTCTTTTGGTCGCTCTTGGCTGTGAATTCAAACACCTCTTCTTCAGCTTGGCACCTCTTGTTTTTTTAAAGGCTTATTTGCATGTGTTTTAATGCAGGAAGGACGGTGTTCCCGTGGGCTATAAAGGCTGCACGTTTCATCGGTAAGAAACTTAACTCAGTTACAACTTAAATTGTTTGCTAGTTATTCAAATGCAGGATGATTAAACAAACCGTATGTTGGAGGAACCAGCCTTATCAAATAACCAGTATATCATTATTGGTAAGCGGGTTTGGTTAAGGCCAATGAGGAAACCGATAGCAACACACTTGCAACATCTACAAGCTTTCACACATAAATCACATTTCCTCCAGAAAAGATATAAAGAAATGTGTTTTACCATTAAGCCATTTAGTGTTTTGGTTTGTCTGAAGTTACACAAATGTTTTGTTGTTTTTAAGCTTTCAGTTAATCAAACCTGCATACATGAGGCTCAGTGTAAACACACGCCACTTTGCATCTCAAAGCAGTCCCAGGCTGTATGTTATCACATGTGCAAATCTATGTTATCTAGACATGTGTCACTGTGTCATCAGATTGTGAGTGTGACAGATAGGAACTAAAGTTGGTCTTACATAATTACTTTTATCCAAGTGACTTGCAAGGTATGCATTTTTATCAGTATGTGTGTTTGAACCAATCACTTTTTACGCTGCTAATGCAGTGCTCTACCACTGAGCTATACGGGAGCACTGTATAGAAGATATATAGCAGATATGCTAATTTGTATTCATTGACACTAATAAAGGTGTCGTATCACAATTTTGCAATTACATATTAAAATTGTAATCATTGCAAGCGTTATAAATAAAACAAGAAACATACAAAACAGAGCAGTAACAGACATTAAGGTAGAATTAAGCTAAGGTGATGGATGAAGTACTGCTGCAAATAAAGTCAAATAAAATACAAGCAGAGGATATTTACTATATAAAATAGACTTTGAAATATAAAAATTTGAAATATGCAAATTTACGGTGGCACACGAGAGGTAGAATAAAAGTACTTTGAGATTTTGTGAAAGTGTTTTTCTCTAAGCTCTTTATATTTACCATATGAAAGGAGAAAGCGTTTGTCTGTCTTGGTTTCAGTAAACACAAATTTGCTCTTTTTTTTTGGGAGTCATGTTTATCTGTGTCTGTCTTTCTCTATTGGCAGACTGTGATCACTGAGTCTGTATTTAGTGAGGATTTGTCTCTGCTTTACATCTCTAACAGTGGAGAGATATTCTGACAGATTGTATTTTCTGTGTAGTGCTCTATAACATTTAGTTTTACTTTCATTATCCCAATGATCCAAATATGAAGTTTGGTTTTCTTTAATGATTTGGTTTATTGTGGTTTGTTTCTGTTCAGTAGTGTTGGTCTGGCGTTGACAGATGGGACTGGTGTTAGGTCTCTTTTAATAAATCTTTGGTGTCCCCAGAGTACATATGTGAAGTTTTACCTCAAAAGATCGTATAGATAATTTATTATAACATGTTAAAATTGACACTTTGTAGGTGTGAGAAAAATGTGCCGTTTTGGGGTGTGTCCTTTAAAATGCAAATGAGCTCAACGGTTAGGCCAGTGGTTCAGGTTTTCACTTGCCCTGCCAAAATTTTACTGGCCCCAATAAAAAAAATGTCTCAAGCTTGCCCCGGGCAACCGGGCAGTCCTTTATTTTGAGCCCTGGAGCTGATCTCTGCTCTAAATGGCAGTGCTGTGGTTGGATAGTGTAGGTTAAGGGGCGGTATTATCCCCTTCTGACATCACAAGGGGAGCCAAATTTCAATGAGCTATTTTTTTATACGCTTGCAGAGAATGGTTTACCACAACTAAGTTACTGGGTTGTACTTTTTCATGTTTTCTAGGTTATAAGCACTGGGGATCCAATTATAGCACAAAACCCAGATTTTTATGATATGTCCCCTTTAAGGGCTTCATACTGAAGTGTGTTGGGGGACTTGAGTTTAAGTGTGACCAGAATTTTTAGATATGTATTATTATTAGTGGATATGTGCTTAATTCAGCCCTGCATGCATTAGTAGGTGTTCATCTCTGAACTCTTAAAATATTTCTACAGAATTCACCATGCAGGCATTCGATTGGATGTTTTTCCCATTTGGACTAATCTGCATTGTGCACTTCAAATCTCACAACAATATGAGCTATGGGCATCAAATATTTTACACCAAACTTTAAGGGGAATGTCTGTTTTTAAATTTAGTAGTGTAATGTGTGTTCCAGTGCAGTGTTTCCCAGAGTAAATGTGT
This sequence comes from Paramisgurnus dabryanus, assembly GCF_030506205.2. Classification (NCBI taxonomy): domain Eukaryota; kingdom Metazoa; phylum Chordata; class Actinopteri; order Cypriniformes; family Cobitidae; genus Paramisgurnus; species Paramisgurnus dabryanus. The sequence goes on from NC_133347.1 coordinate 32,575,734, forward strand.
ATGTGTTATCCTGTAATATAGCTTTTTTCTTAAAAAGCAAAAATTTAGTTTTTTTTTTTTCAGATTGACCATCAGGGCCAAGTTTTGACCCTTTTCTCCCTAAGAAAATGGCAAAATCATGATAACGTCCAGTAAAAAATGACCCAGATGTTTGAGTTACTGCTTTTATTTGTCAGTCTGTAATATGTATTAAACAGGAAGTGATGTCATGTGTGTGTTCTTTTCTATTGACAGGGTCATTAAGGACTTCATGATTCAGGGAGGAGATTTTGTCAATGTAAGTTTTGCTTTGAGATGGACTTGTGTTGTTTTCAGATGAGGTTTCTTGCGTTTGCTGACTGAGAGTTATGACATCTGTCTCCCTATCACAACAGATGTGTGTAACTTGAAATAATCAATCGATTACATGTTTTCTGCTTAGAAATACTGTAGGAAATCATAAAATAATATTTACTTTTTTATTATTTAATGTTATGAAGAATATGAAAAGTTACTTCCAGGGGTCAAAGCTCTTTGTTTGAATTATTTTGCAACAAATAAAAAACGATGTCACAGCAATATTAGATGAATAATCACTCAATATGTTTTTTAATGACAGCAGATTCTCATTTGTTTGGTTTGTCTGTAGTAGTCTTAGGCTATGTTTACATTAATGCGTTTATCCTTTAAAACGCGTTACTTTTGCTACGTTTACGCCTTTCATCTACACTACATCACCGTTTTTGACCCTCATAAACGGATTCGTTCGCAAACGCTGAAGACCCTGTTTTAGTTTGAGAACTCAGACGTTGCTCTGAGTGTAAATGAACGTAGACGGAGTCTTATGTAAACGAACAGCTGATGTTAACCTGACAACGCATCATTTTCAAAGTAAAAATTATTTTATTCATGTAAATGTTGGTTTGCAACGGAGGTTTTGCCAAAAATAGTAAACATCTACCAACCAGCTATTATAAACGCTATATCGGATTGTTTTAACATGTATCCTTATAGATAATGTCTGTTTTATATTAATGTTTGAGTATTGTTGGGTTTAATGTGTTTATGTTTTGTTTAAATTTAGTTAGCTTACGAAAGATAGACTGTAATTTTAAATGCCATATAGGCGTTGCAAAGGCCAATATGAAGGGAGAATTGTAATGGGTCAGACATTATTTTTGAGTTTAATTTAAGTTTTGTTTGCTACTTTAAAATGAATTTCGTTTCAGATAATTTGTCTCTTAATTTTAATCGATGTTTTGTTGATACGTTTTGTGAATATAAATTAATAAAAACAATAAACTCAACGTCATTAATATATAATGCTCGTTTAGGCGCTTTTAGCTATTCTGTGTTGCTAGCGGAGGACGTGCACGGACCTCGCACACTTTTAAAAATTAATGCAATAAGCATTTCTGGTAGGCTAAAGCAATACTTCACCTCTTACTATGTTTGATTGTTTTAACATGTATTATAGATAATGTCTGTTTTATATTAATGTTTGAGTATTGTTGGGTTTAATGTGTTTATGATTTGTTTAAATTTAGTTAGCTTACGAAAGATAGACTGTAATTTTAAACGCCATATAGGCGTTGTAAAGGCCAATGTGAAGGGAGAATTTGTAATGGGTCAGACATTATTTTTTAGTTTAATTTAAGTTTTGTTTGCTACTTTAAAATGAATTTCGTTTCAGATAATTTGTCTCTTAATTTTAATCGATGTTTTGTTGATAAGTTTTGTGAATATAAATTAATAAAACAATAAACTCAACGTCATTAATATATAATGCTTGTTTAGGCGCTTGCGCTTATAGCTATTGTGTGTTGCTAGCGGAGGACGTGCACGGACCTTGCACACTTTAAATTAATGCAATAAGCATTTCTGGTAGGCTAAAGCAATACTTCACCTCTTACTATGTTTGATTGAAGTTTGCATTTGCTAAAATTTATTTTTGCTTCAAGTTCGCTACTGTTAGTACTGTTCACTTGAATGCTTTCTTTTTAAATCATAAAGACCTTTATGTTTAGTTATAAAATCAAAATTAACCTATTAATCATATTAATATGTTGTAGGGGGGAGATAGAACAGTATAAGACTTTCCCAAACACATTTTTATAGGTTCAAAAATAGTGTCTGTTATAGTTGCCAGCAAAGGACCCAGGTATGACTTTTTGTCAATATCGCACACCCCTAGGCTGCGTAAACGCGCAAAGGTAAGCTATTATTAGAGTAATAAGTTATTTTACACTTTTATGCGCATGCCCAGTTACATGATGGGTCATGTTTCATGGGTTTATGGTGGTGTATAGTGTGGATGAAGATTCTTTTTAAAATGCCAGTATAAACGAGGATCGTTTTCATTTGAAAATGCCGTTTTAAAACGCAAATGCTCTAATGTAAACATGGCCTTAGGATCTTACTGCAATGATATTTATAAACTTAAACCATTTAAACATGAACAAGCTCAGATGATTTTATATGTCTACAGAATGAATAGTCAGAGAGATAAGTGGTTACGGTGTATGTGTTTGTGTGTGTTGAGGATTTAAACGCTGTATTTCTGTATCCTATCAGGGTGATGGCACTGGTATCTGCAGTATTTACAGAGGCCCGTTTGCAGACGAGAACTTCCGAATGAAACATTCAAGTCCTGGACTCTTGTCAATGGTAAAGCTTTCATACACACTGGTGCTATAGAAGTTCATATTGTATGGGAGAAATGGTTTTACATTTTAAAGTGGTTAAAAAGCTGTGCACACCTAAAGTATAAATGCACAATGAATATAGTGATATTAATGCTGGTATCACATTTGATTTTTCTCGTAGAGGATGTGAATTATTTTGCAAACCCAAGTGATCTTGTTGTTCTTGCAGGCAAATAGCGGGCCAGGAACAAATGGCTGTCAGTTTTTTATCACCTGCACAAAGTGTGACTGGCTGGACGGGAAGCACGTAGTATTCGGTAAGTCAGCCAAAATAAACATTGATTCTGTACCTAGATTTGATCTTTGTTCGCATCGCTAACTTGAAATTGTTTTTGCAGGAAAAGTGGTGGATGGTTTGCTTGTCATGAGAAAAATTGAGGTGAGTCAGTGTTGTGCAAAATGTTTCAGGCTTCACAAATCTATCAAAGCAATGTCTTTTTCATTTATGAGGGTCATTGAGTGCGTTTACATGCACAGTCTTACGCCGATTATGCTTAATAAACTGATAACACGTGGGGTCATGTAATTGCGTAAAACGGTTTTCTTTAAACGGGGAAAGCCCATAAACGGCGTAAGCAAAAACCGATCGGCACAGGTAGTTTTTTGCTCATTACGCCGATTTTGCATGGCATGTAAACACCTTAACCGGCTTTCTCACGGTTTTGTCCATGTGCCCATGTCTCCGCGTATGAAAGATAAACGTCACACGCGGAAGTAAGCGCAAGGTAACGCATAAAAGTCTCCGCTCGACTAAAGCAGTTGGCAGAGAAACTGTTAAAATAGAAGCTTATGTTAAATTTACAGGTTCTGCAGACACGAGGAGAGATACAACTGTACAGCTTAAGACAGATATGCCGTCGGCTTTTTGATCGACTATTATGTACTATAGGTGGTGACGTCACTGCCTGAAAGAAAACTGATAATTCTTCAAGTCCCATGTAAACGCAGTTGTCTGCATAGCCGGCTTATTGATTTGCATGTACACGAATGAAAACAGTTTTCTATAATAAGCAGATTTTTAATAGTTATCTGCTTATTCTGTGCATGTAAACGTGCTCATTGTGGCACCTCTCGAGCTCTGTAACATTTAACATTCATATGTTTGTACTAAGGAAATAGTTTTGGTAAAAGTATTACAAGGGATATCGAAAATAAACAGTATTTAACCAATTAAGCAGTGTTTCTAAGAAAAATGTTTTGTTGTATCTTAATTATTTATTAAAGGTGCCATGTAAAACTGTATTTATTTTGGCGTAGATAAATAATAAGAGCTCTGAGCCTCAAACACGATTGTTTCCTCCTCCTTATGCAAACCTTGTGCATGCAAAAGATCGCTGGAAAACAGACCACACAGACCAATTTCAGCAAAACACCAACTGTGACGTTACAGTTGAGATGTACACCCCCAACATTAAATTAAGTACAATGCTGATAAAATGCTAAAAACAAAGTTGTGACTGTTGAGTTAGCGCAGTATGCTAGTAAATGCTATATGCTAGCGTTTAGGCTGAAGTTCTACTATTGACGTTACAGTTACGTTTTGTAGGTCCATAGAGGAAAAAACTAACTTACCACCCAGAAACGTCCATTTTCAATCTCTGAATAATTGATTATTCCTCAAAATCATATCTTCATCTGATAAAGACTGAAACATAAGATATGTTTACACACACACAGAGCTACTGAACTGAGCTGCTCTGAGAAACAGCCAATCAGAGCAGAGCGCATCATTATTATTCATGACGCTTTTAAATAATGTAATAATAGACCATTTAATTCTAAGAGCAAATCCTAGGGTTGTAAATGGACATGTAAAAACGTCTCTGGATATTTTCTGCACTTAATAAAGCCACAAACCTTCTATGTTGATATCAGAGAACAATTCAATATATTATCTCAATGCATTCTTTGGAACATTTAATAAATGTACACTTTCCCATGTTAGACGCTTACGCAAAACAAACAAAGCATGACTGAAATGGCCAAGAAAACGTTTTTATTCTGAATTAGATTTAAAAAATTCATATTTTCTCTTTGTTTTTTTTTTTACACAGAATGTACCAACAGGACCCAACAACAAGCCCAAGCTGCCCATTATCGTTGCTCAGTGTGGGGAAATGTGATTTTCTTTTATCATCAGATTGCTCTGTTTGGCCATTTTGCATCAAAACTATCTGGAACTAAACAATTTGCATTTGTTTGCAAATCTTCACAACCTTATAAAAGACGAACGTGTGTAAACTTTCAATTTAGAAACAGAAGCATGTATTCTTTGTACATTTTGTAAGGCAGCTTACTGAAACTGAAATAATCTGTTTTGTGACCAAGACACCTAAAATAAATGTCACATTTTTTACAAAAAAAAAAAGGAAAACGTTGAAACATTTTTATTCCACTGCCTTAAAACTCCAGACAGAATTGATTTCACATTGGAAAATTGCTTTCAATCATCCAAGTGCCTTCGATTTGTGATACTAAACTTTCATTTTAAAGCCATTACCACTCAATGCAAATTTATTATGAGTGAAGACCCTTTGTCTTCTTATAGCTACTTACACCAAGCCACATCCTAACCCAGAAACCCCTTCCCCCAACTCCTGGATAGAGACACAAAAGCTCTCTTTCAGTTGAAGTGCAGGAAGAGTTTTGGGCTCGGTGGGAGGCATATGGGGTCAATGTTAAAGCCTGTCTTTGTGTGGGACCATTAACAATAAAATCACACTTCAGCCAGGTCTCCTCGACAGTGCCAGAAACATATCTGCATGACAAAAGGAAGGGGGTAGTTTGGGTCTGTCTCATCTACGACCATTGAGTGTTTCCTTTATAATGCTGGGAGGAAAGTCAATGTGATGGAATTTATCCCCCGAAACATCTCATCTCTACATTATACGCTATATCTCTGTTCTTAATTCTTATATCGTTTGTAAACCACACTTGGACAAAATGTTTTCTTATCCGTAAGTCAATTTGGATAAAACTGTCTGCTTACTAAATTCATTTAGATTACAAAGATATCCATAGTACATACTGTAGTTTTGTTTATCAGTGAATATCAGTGCATATAGGGACAAAGACATTGATTTACATACGAGTAAAAATAACATTTTGGAAATAGAAATACACTGAAAAAACATATACATAAATTCTGCTTAATAAGCATTGTCACATGTATTTATAACGTATTGATTAAATATATTTGGAAACATTTTAAATATTTACCAGGATTGTTTATTCAACACAGTAGTGTGTTATGATTTTTACCTTTGTCAATACAAAGGTATTTTTTAATGTTTGACATAAACATTTTTATGCATTGGTAAATATTTTCCTTTTGTTTGGAGTAAATATCTGTTACTATATCAGAGGTTAAGTTGGGTTTGTGTTTTGGGCGGTGCCAATTCTTTAAAAACCAATCACGGGCAGACCAAATGTTCTTTTCCTGTGATCGGCAGTAGCTGTAACCAATAAGCTTCGATAAAATTGATGACGTCAATTGATTGCAAGACGATCGGCCAATTGGAAGGAGAGAGGTGACAGAATATCGTCCGGAATCTTCAACCTGTCCGTCCAGTTCGATCGGCAACGGGAGCGGAGAAAGGAACGCGGAGAGCCCGAAGGCAGCAGCCCCCACCACCGCCGGCCCAGGTTACCATCTAGCACCGGGAAAACACACTAGAGAGCCACCGCCGGCTTTACCAACAGCGAAACACCATGAGCAGCGAGGCCGAGACACAGCAGCAGCCGCCGCAGCCTGCCGCCGACGCGGAGAGCCCGTCCAGCCCGGCGGCCGCAGCTACAGCGGGGGATAAGAAGGTCATCGGTAAGTCCGTTAGGGAAGAGGATCTAACTCTCTACGACCACGAGATTTATAGATGGAAATTCAACTTTACTTATTGGGAACTAGAAACGGGTCGCCGTTTGGCGGCTTTGCGAAATTTACCTCAGGATGTTCAGTCGCGTGGCCTTTTCTGTGTTATGTCTTTATTCAGCCGATCGACTTAATTTAATCATTTTTTTAACCGTTTGTTTATTTTGTGTAAAGTTTGCGTTATTATCTCTGTATTTAAGCCATTTCTCCGGTTAAGTTGTTAAACTCGTTCACCGCGTTCCATCACATCCGCGTGCGTAATGAAAACCCGCCATGATGCGAGTTCGCGGCCTGGCGGGGAACCTGAGGACACAAAACCGATATTTCTGCGTGATGACTTAACTATTCTCCAAAACACGACTATACGAACCACCGTTGCGGTTATTATGTTATATCAGCGTGGGTCGAATAGACCGTCGGATCCTTGAGCTTGGCCTTGATCGTGACGCTACACCGGTCATTATTAGAGCTCACTTTGGGTGAACGTACACGCCCTCGGGTTATACGAGGCCAACGGTCACGTTAAGAGCCACCAGTATTGTTTTCACACGCAATCAAATATTTTGAGTAGGTTTTGCGGGTTTACTATTACAAGCAAAGCAAGGTCCTCCTTTGTTCACTTGGGGCGTTCTGACACGTCGTGTATACGTGCCCTCGTGTGCGTAAACACCGAAGCAGTTACTTGAACACTCCGTCCGCAGAAATAAGACTAATATTGCACATTTAAGACGATCACTGTTTATACACGACCGCGTTGTGTGTTTTATCGGCCTCCCTCGTATAAAATGTCCGCCATGACGCGGTGATGATGGACGCGTCTTTTGTCTAAGCGGGGGCTACAGTCTGATTCCCTTCAGACGATTAACCAAAAACACCAATCACCGATTAACCATCCCCTGTAAACCGAGACACACTGCGTGTCCTGTGATGACGAGGAGGGTGAAGAAGATGATAATGGAGAAGCTGGACTGTTTGGCCTCGATCCAGCCACATGGCTCATGCTAGTCTGCTAACTGTAGCATCCCAACACTGTCACTTCCCACACACATGCGTCAACATAACAGTGACGCTTTGAACTAAAACCAAATTGGAGCCACTTTGAAGTTCACCTCACAAATAGCGTTGTATTGATACATGCATACGTCGTCTTATATATTTATATCTCAAACATTTGGCAAGTCTCGCGAGATTTACCGCTAGCTCTTTGTGTTTTATACCGTCATGCTATATTCTCGACTATATGATTTTGTCTTGATAACTCAGACCTATTTTTTTGTGCTTCATTCATTGATCAACATTTCACGTGACACAAGCAGAAGGTTATATAGACTAACGTTATGTGTTAACCATCAGACCTTTCATGGTTATCATGGAGGCTCTTCTGATAACAGCAGCTGCCCTGCATCAGTCTATTTAAAGCAACATAGTTGGAGGTTATAAATAGATGAGACAGAATGAACCGGAGAAGGATTGCTTTGAGAGAAACAGATGCACCAGCCTGTTAACAACAGGAATAAGCATTCAGGCTCTTTGAATGTGTTTGTGAGAAACCACAGATCTATCTAACACATTGTCATTCTCTGTTTTTAGCAACTAAAGTCCTGGGGACAGTAAAATGGTTCAATGTTAGGAATGGCTACGGTTTCATCAACAGGTAAGTTATTTTAATCCTCTCTGAAGACTTTTTGTTAATATATATAATGTGGGCCAAGTAACATCCGCAATCCTAATGTAACCATTTATTGAAATATTCAAGTTGTTTTTGGACCTTTGATGTTTTTTTCTGCGTCTGTCCTCATATTAACAGTTAAACTCCCCTGAATGTTTTGTAGGAATGACACCAAGGAAGACGTCTTTGTGCACCAGGTAATTCTTATTTGCCTTAATTGGCGATCATATAAAACAGACAATAGTGCCAACAGACGTGTTTGGGGAAAGTTTCTTATCGCTGGTATTCTTGTTTTCAGACCGCCATTAAGAAAAACAACCCAAGGAAATATCTCCGCAGCGTTGGGGATGGAGAGACTGTGGAGTTTGACGTTGTAGAGGGGGAGAAGGTGAGCTTCATGTGAAGTTTGATAAAAAAAATTGTTTAATATTAATGTCTGCATTCTTACACTGTATGAAAATGATCTAAAGACGGTTGAGGCTTTGGCATCACAAAGGATTTGAGTTATGTGAAATTAAATCTATTAGCCATCAATCTTTCACATTGTACTTGACGGTTACACAAAAACAAACATGCAGCACAACTTGTTTAGCCTCGGTGTACAAATGAATCATGTTTGTGTGTGCATACAAGGCATTTCACAAACAATCAATCAAACTGTATGGAAGGGTTAAAATTAGTTTTTTTTGTTTTTGTTATGTGATGGGAGGTCCTTTCCAAGAATTGCAAGAATTATATAAAACTTAATTTTCTTTACATACCTGGTAACCATATGTTATGGTCATATATTTATTAAATTGGCAGCCCACTCACTGTAAGTGTTTACTGAGTGCTTTTAGTCTGCCTTTCCAGACCAGACATGCATTGATTGAATAAAAAGATATGTGAGCGACGCTTTTTAAATCAAATCATTGCTCTGTTAGGGTGCTGAGGCAGCCAATGTTACAGGCCCGGGTGGCGTCCCCGTGCAGGGAAGCAAATATGCAGCTGACAGGAACCGGTACAGACGGTATCCACGCAGAAGGGGTCCCCCTCGCGACTACCAGGAGAACTACCAGAGCGACGGGGAGGGGGAGGTCAGAGAGAAGAGGGAGGAAGAGAGCGCCCCTGAAGGTGACATGCAGCAACAGCAGCGCAGACCCACCTACCCCGGCAGACGACGCTACCCACCGTACTTTGTGCGGAGGCGATTTGGCAGACGTCCCCCCTACAACAACACATCTCAGAGAGGAGAGATGACTGAGGTGAGCACTGTTACATTGAAATGATCAAATCAATCGCTGAGAGGTAAAGTGTACATTGGGTCATGTTTATTCATAAAATGTAGAGATTTTAATTGAAGTGCTGTTATTGTCTTCTAGGGTGGAGAAGGTGATGAGAACCAGGGTGGTACAGACCAGGGCAACAAACCAATGAGGCAGAACTACTACAGAGGCTTCCGACCAAGGTTCAGACAATGGTTTGCATGTTGTGCTCTCAGATATGAGACTGCAGCAGTGCAATGAACTATTTATTCATGATGTATTTGCTTTGATTTTGTTGGTTATGTGAAACATTGTTATTCGCTGAAAGAAAAACGTTCTATAGTATTAGCCGAAATGAAATTATGCTCCGCTTCTAACAAAGCAGCAAAGCACAATCATGACGTCTGTGTGCAAATACTTAAAATGACACACAAGTTCTGTGTGATGCTCTGTGTTTTCATGTCTCTAGCATCAGAGATCACGCTAACTAAAGTTCAAGTCCTCTGAAATGCAACAGGCTGTCAAATATAGTTGTTAATGTTCGTTGGGTTTGTTAGTAACTGAAGTGCAGTTTTCAGTAAAGCTGAACTGGTATGGTTGCAGGTGATGTCAGTGACACCCATTTTAAGCTTATTGACATTGCATGTTGTTTTCATTATTTACATAATTAATCGTAGGGCTGCAGAGTTACTGCATTACTTAACAACTATTTTGCATATTACAGTTTTCTGAAACTTTATTTAGATAAATACATGCATACATATATAATGTAAAGATAAATAGTTTAATGCCGTTTTTGGTTTCTAACCAGATGCATTCAGAATTTTCTATATCGGTTTCCGCTCTAAATTTTCATGTTGGTGCATGACTAGTTATTTGACCATAATTTTTCTTTACAAATACTTGCTAGTCTAATGCCAAAGTCTTTAAAACAATGTTTACATTAATGGTGTCTCTAAGCAACGCTGTTGTTATTTATCAGACATTAGTAAGTATTAATATCAAAACAACGTTCGAAGACTGACTGTTTGCTTTGTTCACATCACTGAAAATAAATCAAACCCTGTCTGATTATCTACATTTTCACTACCTTTGTCTTTGTACACAATGAGTTAACGGTGTCATCCTGTCTATTTCAGCAGGGGTCCCCCACGTCCCCGGCCAGCTCGGGAAGGGGAGGAGGATAAGGAGAACCAGGGCGAGGGAGGGCAGAGCCAAGAGCCACGTCAGCGTCGCTACCGCCGCAACTTCAACTACCGCCGCAGACGACCCCAGAACGGCAAGCCTCAGGACGGCAAGGACAACAAAGCAGCCGACGCATCAGCTGACAAGTCGGCCGCTCCCGAAGCCCAAGAGGGCGGTGCCGATTAACCGTCACCGGCTTCACCATCCGCACCATCTAGCCGGGTCGGTGCTTGTTCGCTTTCTGTATATCACGTGTCATTTGATTAAAGCAATGCTTATAAACCTCCTTCCAAAGGAAAGTTGTTGCGCTTATTTTAGGATCAATCTGAATTTTTTTTGTAAGATTTTCAGTGGTGTTGATATTTATCAATGATTAAAGGTTTGATGATGATGATGCAGTGTGTTTTGCTTCTGAGGAATGCTGGTCTTTACCACCTGCTAACACTTCTCTCTCTCTCTTCCTCTCTGTCTTTGCAGTTTTTTTTAAAGAAGAAACATCCAAGATCTGAGCAATAAGAAACAGATAGACTTGTCGATTGTCTAAGCTTGCAAAAATGCATTTCGACCAGATTACCACCGATTTGCCTGCAGACTCTATGCAGACCTGTTTTCTTTCCATTATTTTTATGTAACAGCTAAAAGTTTTGGGGAAACAGCAGACGTTTTTCTAAATCGGTCTTAAGTTTTTACACCAAATGGTTTTTAAAGTAATTTGATATCTGGTCAGTTTGACATTTTTAAATAACTTTTTATGTATCCAAACATGAATTTTAACAAAAGCAAGCTGAATAAAATCAGAAACATTTCCTGTAGTATGTCTTGTTTCTTCTCGCACACACACGCACGAACATAATTTCCAGTAAAAGTCATTGAACAGGCTGAAAGTCTTCAGACATTGGTCTCTTTTCGGAGACGCTCCATACGTTTGATGTTACACTCCATGGCTGTGCGGTTAGTGATCTGAGAGGCACAGTTAGCAGGAAACCAGCCTCTCTCCCCGTCTCTCATCCGCTCTCCGTGACACCAATCTACAGGAAGAGTCGACATATGATTATACAGGGCTTATGTTAATCAAAGATTAAGCCAAAAACACAGTAAAGGTGTATAAGATTATATGCAGGCTTAAACGTCAGTAACAGATTACCTGATGTTTTGTCTAAAATGTTGCAGCTGTCAGCCACACTGAGCCCAGGTTAAATAGTCTGCTTTAGTTTATAGATTACTAGGGATTGAATTTGAAATCTTCATGCTTACCGTCCACCTCCTGCAGCACAATGACCAACTCGGCCTGCTGTAGACTCAGTTCATCTGGGGTTTTGGGCATGTAGGCTTTAGTAGCTTCACACTGAGGCAAATCTGAAGAAACCGAACAGATAATGCATGCAATTTAATAAATATATATATATATATATATATATATTTCAGAAGACATGATTTTCTTAAGTGAGTCTGGTATGCTATTGACTCACCACCATTATTAGAGATGCGGTTGTTTTGTTTGAGATCACTGAGGGCTGTAATCCAGCGGGCTCGGTCCAGTCTACAAACACATTTCAACAGACAAATCCCATTTAAAACCAGACAATATTAACACATCTATTCAAATAGAAGAAAGGTGGTAACAGTAACACAAAATGCCTAAAACACCCATCTTAGTGTGTAATTTTAACTTGTCCACAAACATTGTGGTCTTGACAGACGTTTAGTTCTAATTCCTGCGTTTATGGACAATCCTATAAGGCCATGTGCACTGCGTTAAGCTTGTGTTTTAAAGAAATCTTCCAGATTCACAAGTGTTATGCACAGTTTCTGTTGGTTGTAGGCATATAAGCAGAGTGCCACCTGCTGGTCTCACCTGCTTTCTGCCACCAGTGTCATGTGATCAGTGCGCCCATCACTGTTAGGACTCATCAGCAGCTTCAGACTGAATTTCGAGTCGCTCATCTCCTCTTCTACACTCACATTCTTCACAGTGGCGTAGTCCAACACAACATAACTCTCCTCACTGAAGAATAAAACACAAACGGACCAAGCTTAATGTTTCCCAGTAAATAAAGTCATGTGATGTCAGGTTTATTAGCCAGGAATCGAGAGAAATGCAGATTCAATGGATTATGCTAAGCTATGCTAAAAGTGCTAGCGCCAGACCCGGAGATCAGCTGAATGGATTTCAAAACGGTAAGAATCAAAATGTTTAACTCAAGGGGAGCTAGACAATGAGCTTATTTTCAAAAAAGTGGAGTGTCCCTTTAAAGAGAAACAAAGTGCACACTGACCTCTTTCGCTTGGTGACGATGAGCACATCATTGAAGAGGAACAGGTAGTAGCTCTTGTAACTGAAGGCCTTTTTGAAGATGCTGAGATCTTCGGTGAACACAGCAAGCTCTCCACTTTTCTTCAGCCAGCGGGACGACGACACCAGCGGGAACGGCTGAAACATTTATACGTGAGGTGTAAGAGACTAAATTTAAAATAATAAAGATGTAGTATAAGAAGTATGCTAGTCGTGTCTAACAGTATTTTACTTCTGGTACAGCAATAAGGCCGCATTCGAGTAATGACCGGCTTTCCTCACATAAACCTCTGATCAAGAAGCGGTGGTTAGGGTTAATGTATCAACAACACATACCTTGATTTTACCAAACTCCATCTGTTTCTGGATGGTGTACATCTGCTCTGTTCTCTCCATCCTCCTGGCTCCATCATTACAGCTCTTCACCAGCTGTCACAACAAAATGTTTACACATTTATCCAAAACGACATACAGTACAGTACATCTACTGTACAGTACAGCTCATGACATGAAAATCGTACTGTACCTTACTGATAGCTTTTAAAGCCAAGCAGCCATCTGTATACGCTGGTGTATCTTTAGGGGTCTTCTGACAGATGGTCTGTGCAAAGACAGGGAAATATCATCACTACAACTGACTATACATTAAATAAAGCATCACAACAGAAACGACACAATGTGATAGCACAGATGCATACTAACAAGAGTTCACCTCAACATTACAGGAATTACTGTGTTTATGTAAAACTACCCACCATCATCTTCCACAGTGACGCATTAGTTACACACCGAATGCTTTGTGTTTATGTCTGAGGTTAGACAGAGTATGAACCCAACCCATGTGTCCATTTCATACTAATCAAAGTCAGAGAATTGAGCTGAACTCCATGTGCTGTTAAAGAGGAGAAATGGGTCTCTTACGTCCATCAGTAGAGGCAGACGGGTCACTCTCTGCATGGGTAAGATGAGGAAAGAGATCATGGGCAGACCGCCACACTCCTCACTGCTTTCAATCCGCTTCAGCGTCTCTCGAAATGCACTGTTACTTATGCTAAAAACACACAAATACACCACATCAGTCAATTTTATGTAACATTTGTGTGTCACACATGCACAGTTACATGCAACCTGCACTGTAAAAAAAGAAAGTTAAAACAACTTGGTTTTGCAAGTCAATTCAACATACAATGTTAAGCTGTGAATAGTTGACATAAAAAAAATGAAGTTAAACAGTTTCAACTTGGTTTTATTAGTTAAGTTAAAGTTGCATAAAAATATATGTTGATTTAACAAAAATGTTGCATTTTTAACAGTGTAGTAAAATGTATATTTGGTAAAATCTATAAAAGTTTTAAGGTGCATTGTGTAACTTTTAGAAGGAAAGGACAGAAATGCAATATAATCTACATAATTATATCTAATCTGTGTTGTATAAAGACCGATTCGATTACTTAGAATGAAATCTACTGATATTGATATACACCTACAGTTTTGCTTTTTATTCATTGTTTCAAATTATGTCATGAAATCCTAGAAGTGCAGAGAGTACAAACTGCAATTCTGATGTCATTGTGACCCAATTCAAAATAATCACACAATATGAGTTTTGATGGATATTTTTGCATCTTTTGATTACCAGGATATAATCTGACCCTATCATCTGCTGTTTTTAAACAATCGGTTGATGACCAATAGTGGGAAAAATGCTTTTATCTGCCGATACTGATTATACAGGGTTCCCACACCTTAGTTAACTTCGAATTCAAGGACCTTTCAAGGACTTTCCAGTTCCAATAACCTCAAATTCAAGGACTAAATGTGGGGACACATTTCAAGTGATAGCAAGGTTTCATCGTGTTACCTTTTAAGATACATTGTTACAGTTCCCTTTCGAGGGAACTCGCGCTGCGTCACTTCGGTGACACTTTGAGGACGCCTCCAGGGGTAAGTGTGTCTGAATGTGTATATCAAATTCAACCAATGGTGAGGCTTAACGACAAAGACAGGGTGACGCGGGAACCAGGAAGTATATCCATATCTAAAATATTGCAAAAGACGGCGTTTCAGGGACGCAGGAAGTATGACAAGGGAGACGCAGCGTCTCGTTCCCTACTCAGGGAACAACAATTACATACGTAACCAGAGACGTTTTCATGTGTCAAACAAAACTATGCAAAAAAGCATTTTGGTATGAATCAACATTCACATACAGAAGATAAAAGCATTTAAAGTGAACATTTTAGCACGTGTGCTTAAACGTCTAGAATTTTTATGATATTATCCTACACTACACAGGGAATAATATGGATTGTTTTTCTTGCATAAAATAGATTCAAGCACTTTCAATTACCCTGTATCTATGTATTTATATTTTCAAAAACTTACCAGGGCCTTGAATTTCTTCCCCCCCAGATTCACAAACCTTCAAGGATTTCAAAGACCCGTGGGAACCCTGATTATAGACCGATATATTGGTGGACCCCTAACAGGTCAATGACAAAACAAGCTCCTAAAAACTGTATTTAAAAAAAGTGTTTTAATAATGGATGCTATGCATATTTTTGAGTCAGGAACAATGTGTTTAAAAAGTTTTGTTTATTGAACATTTCAATACATTTTACAATATTTTTGATATCCTTATTTAAAAAGATGTCAGGTGGTACAACCAATCATTTTCTATTTGCAAGATAAGTTTTAATGCGCTTGAGTAAGTGAGATTGACATTTAAAATACTAATCCTGAAAATAGTTTGAAAGTGTAATAGTTTAAAAAAGTATAATAACATTATAGCTTGTAATTATTAAAACTAAAATGATTTAGTTTAATGCTTTTTATTTCTGGGGCATTCATAGCAGTTGCACCCTTTGACTTTCTGGTTGCACCAACTGACCTCTGCAATGATTTACATTTAACAGACTTCTACTGCGATATATGGTAAATGGACTGCATTTATATAGTGCTTTTAACAGACCTATGGCCATCCAAAGTGCTTTACACGTAAACCCACACTGACACAGGGAGAACATGCTAGCTCCAAACAGAAAGACCTCCTGACCTAGCCAGGGATATATATTTTAAATACAATTAAATTGTGTTTGAGAAAATAGCATTTTTTTGTTACCACCTGACACAAAGAGTGTACCAGCCTATTCATTACATAAAAGTAGCTATTTTTTTTTTATATTTGAGAGGAATCTACAAACTTTTTATTCAGCCATAAAGAGCATCTGGGGTTCACTAGATGATGCGATATAGTGTTTACTAGGGGTGTAACGATACATTGTGCGATTCTGCTTGCTATGCTTCTCAGTGAATTGTGGTGAAATATCCAAAAGCCAGATGACGCTTTTGTGCAGAAACTCAATATGGACCGCAGAAAAAGTACCATTACACAGGCAACTACAAGAAATGTATAGAGGGTATGCACGTGACGTCACCTTCGGCGAAAGTGACTGCGGTTACGCCCACTGAGTGACAAAACACAGAACGGCAGAATTTGTGTACAGTGTGAAATCAGGGAAAAAACTGGGAAAATGCTGTTGTGCGATAAACTGTACAGACAGATTTAACAAGAATTCGGAGCTATCCTTTTACAAACTGCCAAAAACACAGAAAAGAGAAGTAATAGATTGTTCATGACAATGTCCACTGACCACAGTTGGGTTGACAAGTTCCTAGGTGGACACTACTTAAGTATTTTACTTTCTACTTAAAGGTATGTTTACAAGTATTTTTATCAGTGTTTTTCTTTGGGAACAATTCCAAAGCATATTATCATAATTTTTACTCTATTACATTTTATAAATACAAGTTTTTGTTTTACATTTAATATTTAAGTACATTAACATACTTTTACTCAAGTATAAGTAGCCTACACAATTTTAAAGTAACTAGGTATTAAATTAATTTTAATATGCAATATTAAAGAATACACGTATGATTTTGTTGAATGTTTGCCACTCAACAGGGCGTGCTTCGGCATGGTCACATGGAAAAGTGACATCAATGCATCCATTTGCTGTTCTTCAAACACAGCGGCCCCCAACTGAAAATGTTAGGGGCGCAACCAAAAAATTTAGGGGCACACACCGTAAATCAACATGCTAATCAAATAATGACATTTCTACAAATGTCCATTGTATTACTAATAAATACTTTGATGATAGATGCAGAAAATACAATGTGCTGTTTCAAATTCAGTGACACATCACAAAAAAAGGTCAAATTTCCTGGTCGCACATGTGCGACTGGATGTAAAATTCAGTGGCACACTCTCAAATTTTGGTGGCAGTCTGGAGCCCTGTTATTAAAATGATTAGGACTTGATCAAATAGCTATTTTTTTTAGTTTTTGATTTATCCTACCATCCCAACAAATACTGACATTTGTAAAATTTGTTTATAGGAAAGGTTTCGAACATAAAATAATGCTGAAGTATTTTATTTGGAATTTTTTATAATTTAAACACCATTTTGAACAGTTGTCAAAGTAATAATATGTACGGATAGTTGGCATGCAGCATTTTACAAGTTTGAGATACCAAAACAAAAATGAGTATTTATGATTAAAAAAATACTAAAAATGTATTTTGAGCTAAAACTTCAGATACGTACTCTGGGGACACCAAAGATTTATTTTACATCTTAAAAAATGTAAAAAAAAAATGTCTTGTAAAATATGCCCTTTAAGTATTTTGTTTATATATATATATATATATATATATATATATATATATATATATTCACAATTAGAGAGACTGTGGGGTGATACATTAAACATCTAAGCCGTACCGGTCAATGTAACACAGAAGCTTCTCTGCCTATTTTACAGAAAGTTTCTGGGACCAAAGTGCTGTGTGAATGAGGTTAGTGAGTTGTGTGCTAGTCATTTTGATATTAACCAAACATATGGAGATATGTGAATGCAGTGATAGTGATCAGTGTACTCTTACAGGAGTTTCTGGAGGGTTCTCTGCTGAAAGGTCTCATTCGAGCAGTAGACAATATAAGGTCTGAAGTGTTGAATGGCGTGCGACTGCATGATGTCACTGATGTCCTCGATAAAAGGGTGATTGTGGTGACGATTCTCCAGCTCCTCAAAAAATCTAAAACACATTGAAACATGATCCATACGATTAAAAACAAGTTTCCTCCCGTTCTCCTTCTAATTTGAGTACCCTTCTGTTTAAAGCGTAACTAAACCCCTGGTCAGAGCCTGACTCCACCCACTGCAATATTTGAAAAATGCAAGAAAAGTGGGCAGATCCCAACGGAGATAGAGGGGACGAACTAAGCTCGTATCAAGTGTGTGGTGAGATCGTAACAAGGGCGTGGTGAGCTTGAACCTGCTTACGTCACGAGTTATTTCTTGGACCCTCCATCCAATAGGAAAATTCAACTGCAGTAGCCACCGTTCAACCTGAAGAGAGCAGCACTCAGACGTTTTTACACCATATATTGTAGTATTGAAACACTTTATATCCAAATGTCAAAAAACTTACTAAAATCAATGAACAGCACTAATAAAGCATCATTCTTACAGATCATTAACTAAAAAAAGTTGGTTTAGGGTTTAGTTACTCTTTAAAGAGGTTGAAGAAATCAATGCTGAGAGTATATTTGAAGTTATCTTGGATGTTAGTGATTTTTAATAAAAGCTAAAATCATTTTCATGTCCCAGAAAATATTTTTTTATGTATGCACACACCGTAAATTCATTTCTTTACATGTCAAGCATTACAGATGTGTGTTGAATGTAAAGCTGTTTTAGCTGTTGACTAATTTCTCACCAGAAGGGGGCGCACAAACATCACATCATTATCATGAGGTTTTGTTTTTGTTTGTGGTAACTCAATCCAGCTCTATACACTAAAGTATATATTAATATTAAAATGAAGGCGTGTGCGTCTATGGCACCATTTCCTGGCCCAGCACTCGCTCAAAATGGCCCTGCGATGACACACCTGTTTGACTTTAACCAGCACCATCACATGACTTCAACTTCATCTGATTTAAGAAGAACAACTGGTCATTCGTTTGGGTTAGGCTGTAGTCATGTGACTACATTTGTGCTCTTTTTGTAATACATGAAGTTTCATTTTACCTCGAGCTGTATGCATACCATAGTGTTTCTCTTTAATAAAGGGAACATCAAAGGGAACTCCCAAACAGGCTGGATTCACTCCCACAATCCAGCTAATTGTTCCATAAACAAGACTGAACGACGGGACAGTTTCTGAAAAGAGCTTTACTTCAGCACACCGAGTGCTTTTATTATGCAGATGGATATACGTACAGAGTTTCTAGGAATTGGGAGGAAAGTTTCATTGTAAACGTGTGAAAGACCCTGCTGTGAGAAACATGAACCAAAGCACTAGCAACCCGTTGAACCAGTTTAACCAGCGAGTTTAAACACGTCCAGCAATGCCGTAACATGCTGTAAACCTGATCCAGGTCTGATAATAACTCACATTACAGTCATCTCTGAACAAACACATCAACGGTTAATGATACAGAGATGTCACCAATCAAAATGACTTGAAATAATAAACAGACACAACACCGTATAAAGATCATACCAACAATGAGCTGAGAAGATACTGAGATTAAAGAGAAGAAACAAGAGAGACTTTTTCATTTATCTGTACACAAACCTGGACAGTGGGCCTAATATATCGCTTAAAGCCCTCCATACAGTATATAACCCATATATCTCAATACAGAAGAGCTTAAACAAAATGTTTTATACCGTTTGCTGACATCCAGGATGACAGAAATGTTTGAGAAGAGATGATGATGTTCTGTAGCGTTCATGGTCTTCTTGAGCTCTGCGTTGTCTTTAAAATGCCGGACCAGGATGCTGAGACTGTGCTGGTATGAATATTCTGATGTGATGATTTCAAAGATGGCCTGCACAAATACAGAGATAATGACAACAATGAAGAATAAATAAACAGACTGTACTGAAAGTGAACGTGTCTTCCCAGAGTGCAATTATGCACAAACAAGTGCAGGGACATCCAATCCATCATAAGTAATAAAACAGGAGTCTCCATTCAACAGCGTCACCAACACCTCCAATCCTAAAGTTGCTCTGATTCAGATTTAAGCCGATCTTAGATGTTCAGTAACTATGATGATTACATTTTGAACACATTAAAGGGATAGTTCACCCAAACATGACAATTACCTCAATTTACTCACCCTCAAGCCATGTCAATCATCTTTCAGACAAACATATTTGAAGTTATTTTATTAAATGTCCTTCATGTGCACTTCAGGTATACGATACCTCCGAGTTGTCCTAGACGCAAAGCAGCACGGCGATTCGCCGTGCTGCTTTGCGTCTAGGACAACTCGGAGGTATCGTATACCTGAAGTGCACATTAAATAGCACTTAGATAACGTCTACTTCAATGTTAAACTATGTGAGTGGCACGACAGGTATTTGAGTGCCGCCGCCGGTATGCGTACAGTCACAGAAAATAATCTCGTCCCGAGCAGGGATGGGTCTGAAAGTTTCAAGTGTGCCTCGGACACAGGTCAAATATAACAAAAGCGGAATCGGGTCTCAGGTAATTTAAAATGAATGTGTTTTTTTGCAAAACGAACCTAAGACTATTTTTTGAGTCCTTTTCCCCGGGGTTTCTTTCTGTTTGACTGGTGCGTTTGGGGATGCAGACTGCACACACGGTGCCATTACATTTGGGTTCAAAGAAATTGACACTGGTTCGGGTCGGATTTGGGTCTACTTTTGGGTCGGGTCTTTCTTTAAAAAAATGATTTATGCATGTCGGGTTGGGGTATTAAGTGATTCAGGCCATTTCAGGTCAGGTACAATTCTTTGGACCAGAGAATACTTGAAGGTGAATAATCATGGGGTTATTTTCATGTTTGGATGAACTATGCCTTTAAGACCCATTATTGTCAGATCATTTCTTACGACTGAAGATAGGATGTGGTTTCTATAATGTGGTTGCTCTAAGATCATTGGGATATTAGCATTACACACTCAATCCCACAAAGATGAAGGCTTTCACTACTGCGTGACCAGACTTCCATTAATCAAAGTGTTTAAATCCATAATGAACTTCTTCTTCAGATAAACTGGAGCTTGATGGAACTCAGAAATCAATAAAGTGACCTCAAGCACCATCAGCATCTACTGAGAAGCAATGAAGCTCTACAGCACATGGTTACAGATCGTGGCATCTATATGGAATGTACTCTATAGGAAAGATCTACAATACAGCCTGATTTAAATCCTCAGGAGTCGTCAGATGTCTGGGTGTGTCTGTGTGGAGTGTGCACAAGCTGGACTTTAGTATTTACACAGCACTTGATGACAAAACCACTGATAATGACATACATGAAAGAGCTTCACTTTATAACGTCGCTCCTCTAACATATATGAGAAATCCACACACCACCAGAATTAAAGCACTCGATCTAATGAATGATACATTACATAAATACAGTACAGTACATGTGTGATCAGCATTAAGTGTTGTAGTCAATGATTAAAGTACACATCTTGAAACATGACGTCTTTTATGTCTGACCAAGGTTCAATCCAAACTGAAAGCAAAGTTTTACATACACCTGCCAATCACAGATATGTAATATTAGATTATTTATAACTGTGTAATATGATTTAGGAACTTGAAGGAATAGGTAACTAATAAATGAAAATTCTGTCATCATTTTGTTACAAACCTGTATAAATGTCTTTGAGCACAAATGAAGAGATTTTGAAGAATGTTTGTAACAATGCAGATCTGAGGCACCATTGATTTCTACAATAGGAAATGACAACTCTATAGAAGTGAATGGTGCCCCAGCCCCCAGACCAGTTTGGTTGTTAAAGGTGCCGTAGAATGTAAAACTGGATTTACTTTGGCATAGACCAGGCGCGGTAGAGGCGGCAAGCATGGGTGATTTACATGTTAAGTCAATGCAAAGACGCGATTACACGCAGAATATTATCCTGCAGCGTGGTAGGCACGCAAGGCGCGGCCCGTGCGAATTGAGCATTGCGGCGGGAAACGTGCAAGTTGAAAAATCTGAACTTTGGCAGATTTCTGCACCGCGTAAATCAATCAGGACCTTGCTGTAGTAGTGACGTGATTACAGGAAGCAAATGGAGTGGCGGAGTCTCAGTGGAGTCACAGAAGCCCCTCCCATGACGCAAATTTCCACGTGAATTTCTCGAATGACTAAAATTTTACGCGCGAATGAAGCCAGTGAACTCAAATGATCAAGCGTCCAACTACACGCGAATAGCGAGTTTTTGCTGCCTCTACCGTGGCTGGTGTAAACGCAACATAAGAGTTCTGTATATGGTAATGACATATCGTAAACCTCAAACACAATTGTTTCCTCCTTCTTATGTAAACCTTGTGCATGCAAGAGACTGCTGGAAAACAGACCAATCTTAACATAACACCAACTGTGACGTTTAGGGGTGGCACGGTTCACAAAGCCCACGGTTCGGTTCGTATCACGGTTTTCAGTTCTGCACGTTTCTTGTTGTTGTTTTTTCTTTTAATCGTTAACACTCCAGAAATTTACTTCAGCATATGATATACAGCTTAATTATACACAATTTAGGATACAAATTTGACGTGCACACCGCCAAGCCACACACACAGAGCTACTGAAGGAGCTGCTCTGAGAAACAGCCAATCAGAGCAGAGCTCAACATTATTTTTCATGAACATTTCAAATAAGGTAATAATAGACCATTTCATCCTGGGGGAAAATTTTGGCACTTAATAAAGCCAGATACCTTCTATGTAAATATCAGAGAACAATTTAATATATTATTTTAATCTTTGGCACCTTTAATATTTTCCAAAATATCTTTATTTGTGTTCAGAAGCACAAAGAAATGTATACAGGCTGGCTACAGCCTGAGTGTGCGTAAATGATGACAGAATCTATATTTTTGGCTGAATTATTCTTTAAAAAAAAAGGTTTTGGGGCGACTGTAATTCAGACAGGTACAGAAGAAGGACTATACATTAAATGTAAGAAATTAATACTTGACACACTTACTTCTTGTCTTTTGCGTTCCTCAGGGGTAATGATGTCCAAAATGCCCATCTCCTTCACCTGAGGAAAACAGATGAGGATCTGTATAAAACCTAAGCTCACATTCATTCAATGTTGAGTATGGTTTGTGTTTGTATTTCACCACGCTTACAAGACGTCCTTCAGACAGACAGACAGACTCACCGGCTGTAACTGACTCCATGTCATATAAGATGCCCTGTAGTTCTTCACCACAATGCCCTGATCCGGATCTGGAGGTTCAGTCGGAGAAAACTCATCCTCTTCTGTGCTCAGGTTATTGTTCAGACCTCTCTCTTTGATGTCCTGATAGAAGCGTGGGTCTGTGACAACAACAATGACAATGTTCTGCCTATGTTTTATTCAAATAAGAAAGCATTTAATGAAGAGTGAAGAACAAACCGTCTTTAAATGATCCTGTTTGTTTTCTGTTCCTTATCCTGCCCAATGTTCTCTGTGGTAAATGCACACATGTAGTGTTAGAAACTCAACAATGATAACATCTGAGGAAATAACTGAGATCTTAATGGACAGTTTAACATTAGAAGTCTTAGATGTGACACTTGCCTTGCTTACTGATTTTGCTTTGTTTGGTTGTTTTGTGCTGACCACCTTCTCCTCACTAACAGGCGCCAGAAGATCAGGTTTGTCTTCGAACGCATCAAGATTCAGACTGGTGACCGCAGCCCGGTAAGATTGATTTCGGCGGTTTCTTCTCAGCGAGAAGCCGTCACTTCCGTCGCTGTCGTAGTCCTCCCAGGACACGTCTGGGACGGGCAGGGTCACCACAGTGGTGTGATGGCGGTGTTTTGGGCGGCTGGAAACCGCCAGGTTTTTGGGAATGAGCTGCTGCGTGCCCAGCTTACGGGAAGCTTCGCTTTGTGTACTGAGAACCACAGGTTTCCTCTCATCCTCCGGCGAACTCACTCTGGACAGATCGATGTTGGAAGTCGAACGTACGGACGGTTGTTCCAGCTTAAGGGTGGAGGAGAAGCGGCTTTCCGAAAGAAGGAGAGTTTGGTCATCCATGGACTGTCTGTGAGACATGGCACCTGGTTGCTTCTTCAGCTGGTCACTTCAGAAACATCGGCTTGAGGCTCCTAGGAGTCCACTTTCCACAACAGACACAGGTTTATAAACTGTGAGGCTGCGACACAAACATTTACCATCTTTTACAGCTGATCTGATTGAATGAAGGGTTGCCATGTAATATATTCACTACATCTGCATTGTAAATGTTTTTTTCAGAGCTAATAAGGCAATTTCATGGGGATAATCCATGCAATTGACATTATTCTCAATAATAAAGATCCATAATGAGAACACTAACAGTTAAATGATCAAAATAAAAGCACAGCAAATTATATGTATGAATTACTATTTAAAAATTATGCAACTTTTATTTACTGTCTTTATATTAACCATTACAATCATACAGACAATTTTTGACAGGTAGTAATGTTGATGTACGCTTCAAGAAAAATCTCCAATAATACAATGAATTTCATTATACATTTGAAATAAATTATTTTACGGTTAATCACAGTAATAAGACGCAATGTTTTCTGCAAGGGTGGGGATCTTGACTATGACAAAAACAGCATCACAATGCAAAATACTTAATACAACAGACTTCTGTATTTTCTGTTCATTTACCCTGGCCCAACTAATATGAGTTTGTATGTTTGTTATGAATGTGAATCATCTTCAGCACGTCTTATTTCTGTCAGGTATATTTCCAGGAAACAGATCTGCTGGACGTGAGTGTAAATCTACTCATTCATTCACACACCAGCATTATAACTACACCCGACTGAAGTATGACAAAAATCACCCGCACTTGTTAAAGGGTGTTTGTTTAGTATAAGAGGACATTTGTTTGTGTCTAATTAAACAACAATTAAACACTTGACGCGCCTTTCGAAATTTGGTATCAACTGTAACTGTCACTTATATTCACGCTGTAATCTTAACTGTGTAAAACGTCAACCATGATTGTGCCTTAAAGAAGTCGGTCTAAACAAACTCGGTTGTATTCAGGCCGGAGATATTAGCATGTAACTCATTCACTAAACTCACCTTGATAAACAAACTCACGACAATACAGACAAACTTTAAATAAAAAAGAGCATTTAAAGGTCACACATGAAAACTGAAATATCTTACCTGTTTAATATGACATGCAGACAGATGTATAGATGTCAGATCAATCTGTGTCTGTTACTCGACATGTTTTCAGAAGATTTGAGCAGAATATCACATTCCTTCTCAGCGCGGTACGTCACTACAGGTGAGCCACGCCTACCGACCGCTGCACTTCACATTTTCACAAAGTTTCATTTATTTTATATACACACATATTTTTTTCATGTTACAAATGTTTAATCAGAACCATGGACATGTACAATATTTTCTTTTTCTGTTATTTTATGTTCTATGTTGTTTTGATTTCCGGGACATTAGATTGTGGCATACTGCGCCATCTGCTGGTGCAGTACGGTACCTGCATTGACACTTTTGAAGTTCCCTAACGTCCTATATTTAGGTTTAAATAAAACCTAATTGACATTAAAAATCATTTAAGCTTATTGTTTTTTTTGCACCGAGTTTAAATATTATGCAGTAAAGTAAAGTGTAAAGTGTTTAAAATCACAGCAGATTTAATTAAATATATATAATTTTCCACCCTCTCACACTGGTTTTAACTAATAGCAACGATGAAATATATTTTATTTTGTATTATAATTTTTTCCCATATACTGTCATTCTTGTTTTTTAATAATTAATTTATGTAACTTTGTATTTTTTATTAGTATCCCTCATACACTCTGTTCTATCAAATTATTCTACATTGTAATATGATTTGATGTGTAATATAACTTGATGTTATGTGCAATATTCAATAAAAAGTTTAAATATGAATACATTGTTTAATATTGCTGGTATTAATTATATATTTTGTATTTCTCCTTGTTTATTGGTGTACCAACAACCTTTGATTTCAAATGAGTTAAAGGGGACATATCACAAGACTTTTTTAAGATGTCAAATAAATCTTTGGTGTCCCCAAAGTATGTATGTGAAGTTTTAGCTCAAAATATCATATAGATAATTTATTATAGCATGTTAAAATTACCACTTTGTAGGAGTTAGCAAAAAATTAGCTGTTTTTGTGTGTGTCCTTTTAAATGCAAATGAGCTGATCTCTGCACTAAATGGCAGTGCCGTGGTTGGATAGTGCAGATAAAGGAGCTGTATTATATCTGTATAATTTCAACAATGAATCTAATAGCACATATTTTACTATTCAATATGGGTAACATTTTGGAAGATGGACTCATTTTTGGTAACAGGACTGAAAATAACAGGACTTTTAAGCATAAATTTTGCAAATTTATGAAATATAGTTGCACAGTGTATATGTGCTAATAACACTGAGCAAACTGTAGTGATTTACCAAACATTAATATTTTAAAAATAAACAGATAACATCAAAGAAATAATATAGGTAACAAGGCTGTAAATTAGGATTGACTCTCGCAGTTAAATATCACAAAAAATACAAAAAATAAAATAAAATAAGAGAAAATTGTAACACTTTACAATAAGGTTGTATTTGTTTACATTCGTTAACGCAACATGAACTAACATGAATAACTTTATGGACATTAAGTAACAATAACAAGAATACATACACATTGTTTGTTTATGTTAGCTAATGCATTTAGTAATGTTTACTAATACACGCTTATTGTAAAGTGTTACCGCCTTTAGAAGATCCAGATGATGTGACTTCCTGTTGAAAGCGTGACTTAATATTACAAGTTTAACAAGACTAAGTGAAATCCTGAGGTCATGACTAAAATATATATATATTCTAAAATATTACGATTTTTAAATGATAAAAATATTAAAAGATGATATATGGAACTCAAAAAATGAATTTATGCTTTATATTTAATGGTTAAACATAGGGATGGAGAGCGGGGACAGATAACACATGCTTCCTTAAAGCTTAGTATAGTAGTTTAAATTTGCTTTTAAAATAATGTGCAGGACACTTTACTTAATAGTACATTTAAAGGTGCCAAAGAATGCATTCATATACAGTAAATTGTTCTCTGATGTCTACATAGAAGGTATGTGGCTTTATTAAGTGCAAATGGTTTTACGTGTCCATTTACAACCCTAGGATTTGCCCCCAGAATAAAATGGTCTATTATTACCATATTTGAAAGGGTTATGAATAATAATGTTGAGCTCTGCTCTGATTGGCTGTCCTTCAGTAGCTCTCTCTGTGTGTACAGTATATATAGAGACAGAGCGGAGTTATGCAAATTTGAAAAACACGCCCACCGGGGGGAAAACAATCCAACCGTCTCCTTTGACTTTTTATCGCGAGAGGCCGCCTCCTTGTCATTTCTGGCTTGTAACAAAAAACAGAATAATGCCTAAAAGCTTCTGTGTAACAAGATGTACAGCTAACAAGCCAAAGAACCCAGAAATAAGTTTTTATAAGCTGTCGAGCCGTAAAACTCAGCCTTTAAGGAGAAAAAAGTGGATCGCCGACTACGTTTCCCCCTAGTGGACGCGGTTCTACTAATATGAGTACTATGAAAAGTTGCCTGTTTCCATTTTTGTGTCTTTAAACACTCGTTTTTTGAGGTCGACAGCTTTTAAAAACTTATTTCTGGGTTCTTTGGCTTGTTAGATGTACACCTTGTCACACAGCAGCTTTTAAGTATTATTCTGTTTTTAAGTTTAATCTGTAAATAAGTTTTTATAAGCTGTCGACCCCAAAAAACGAGCGTTGAAAGACTCAAAAGTGGAAACAGGCAACTTTTCACAGTACTCATATTAGTAGAACTGCGACCACTAGAGGGAAACATAGTCGGTGATCGACTTTTTTCTCCTTAAAGGCTGAGTTTTACGGCTCGACAGCTTATAAAAACTTATTTCTGGGTTCTTTTGCTTGTTAGCTGTACATATTGTCACACAGCAGCTTTTAGGCATTATTCAGTTTTTTGTTATAAGCCAGAAATGACAAGGAGGCGGCCTCTCGCAATACAAAGTCAATGGAGACGGTTGGATTGTTTTCCCCCCGGTGGGTGTGGTTTTCAGGTTATGACGTGCTGCGCTCTGTCTCTATAGACCTTATGTTTGAGCCTGTAACACTGATTCAGTGGAATGGCTTTTAATTTATTTAGCAAAATAACCTTCATGTAATTTAGGGTTAAAGTAAGTATTTCACAAACACAAAATGTTACTTAAACTTTTATTTAATTAACTTTCCCATTAATGAAACAAAAGTTTACAATGAAAGGCGGGTGGAGTGAAATGAGGAAATACATGTGACCGATCGATCATCATACATTACACAAGACAGTAAAGGTTTAACAGTGCTACTATGTGGAGAAATTATGAAGAGAAAATCTTCTAATGGCAATGACGTCATGTTTTTAATATCATTATGGCATCTGATGAACAAAAGCAGAATGTTCTCAAACTCACAGAGGATCATGCATTTCTCTTATACAAACACTCAAACACATTAACTCTACACATCGCACAGTTTATAACACAGGACAGACACGTAACATGTGTATGCACACTCATCCAGCACTTTCTACTTACTTTAAATATATTAACAGTAGCGCAAAGTCTACAACTGCCAAGCACAGAAAGACAGCATGACAATTTGTGATATATTTTCTGTTGACGGCTTTATTTTGTGGACCAAAACATGGTTGGAGACAAAGACGTCATCACATGACATATTAAACTATTAATATCCTCCCACTGTAAACATCCTGTGGAAATCTGACTAAAGGTCACTGGGCATATGTGTGTGTGTGTGTGTTTTCTGTTCTCAGTTTGTTATCTGGGAAGACTCATGATGGGCAATGACGCCACCTTCTGAAGAATATGGGAAATTCCCATAGATTAGCTATTCATTATTTTAATCTTTATATGATTGTAATGATATCTAAATGTGTTTGGCTTGTTAAATATATGAATGATCTTAAGGGAAGATTGATATAAACTACACACCACCATACAGCTGGCATGAGGAGCAACATCATCTATACTTTCACATGTAAAATGCAGTTAGCAAAAGTGTTTTATATAAGAAATAAAGAAGCGTATGATACATCGTGCCATAACACCTGTTCAGGACTATCATATTTTATAGATTATGACCACATGAAATTACAAAATAAAATGTATATAAGCAAATTTAAAGGTTATATTTTCTTGACATATACTATCTATCTAGACATTAAAATACTACTAAACAGATGAAATGACGTTGAAAAAAACATCTGGGCGACTGAAGGGTTAAACAAGGAGAGCTAAATAATGTACATATGTCTGAATTATGAGGACTGTGAAATATTTACTATACAGACACAATCATACATTAGTTTTTGATTCATTCATTTTCTCTCTTTAACTGTACTACACATCCTCAGAGTTTAATATCATTTGATACTGAGAAGTGACCGCGGTCAATCAAATAAACGCTGAAAGGTAAACCGTCTGTGGTCTACGTCTAAAAAGGTCTGGCAGATTTTTGCAATGTCCTACATTTGAACGTCAGATGTGAATGAAATCAACTAGTATAGTTTGAAGGACTCTACTGTTTCGCTATGTCGCCTTTTCTTAAAATGATCTGCCGTTGCCATGGCGCCAGCTTGGTTTCGTCATAGCCTAGCGTCCGTAGTCGCTCCAATTCCGACTTTTCCTCGTTCTCCTTCTCCATCCGTCGCATTTCCTCTTCTTTTCTGCAGGGGGAAAACACCGACATGTCTTTAGATACGACACGGTTATACAGTAAAAATATCTCATAACCGGTTATCATAACTACACAGTTATTGCTGTTTGTACTGTAGATGTCTTACCTTTTCTGTTCCCTGTCCACCCAGGAGTGAAAAAGAGAAATAAGAGGATGTTATGTATTTGAATTGTTTTGTACATTTAACCTAATTAAACTACAACGGAGAAAAACTAAGCAGCGTAATCAAAAAAATAGTTTTAGCTTCTTATCACAATGCTATGACAAATTAGAAATAATGTAAGTAAAAGACAGAAAAATGCAAAAGCAGATTTTAACAGAAGAAACTGAATCTTAGATGAAATACCTTCATGAGATTGGACATTGGTGACAGAACTGTCAATATCTTTTCTTTTTTACACGACTAAACTGGATATATGACACACTGTACTACATAAAAGCATTCAGAAGTAGAAACCAGAAGAAAGCTTAAGGCAGGCGATAGGACAGAAGCAAGAGCTCTGGCTTCAACTTACTTCTCTTCATCCATCTTCTTCTTCAAAATGTCTCTCCTCCAGGCCGGCAGAGATGCCAGACGCGCCTCCTCTTCCTGCACCTTTCAGATAAACACAAAATCAACCAATGACATCAGCATATAAATAATTCTGTTTCATTATTCCTTACGTTGACAACCTAAAAAAAAGTGAAAATGTAAATAAAAGGCAGAGGCGGCCGGTGACCTCTTTTTTCGAGGGAGCTCGATGTGAAGTTCGTAAAAACATGTATGTAACCCATCATGAGTGTGGTCTGTAAATTCAAAATATGTATTCTGTGCGTCGAGTGATCCTGTGTGCATCACGTGTCTTGTCAAAATAAGTGCCTGCTGCAGACGCATATAACGCCTGGTTTCACACCGCAAGTGTGAGCAGCGCGTATGCGTAGCTTGAGCAGCGCATGAGGAGAGCATTTGCTGCGCATGTCCATTGTGCTTTCACACCGGCTGCGTTTGCAGCGCACACTGTGCAGTTTAATAACAGTATAAAAATCTCAAGTTCACATTACTTTATTTTATATGCATTAATGAGCAAAACCTCTTCAAGATGGTTTTTGACAGTCAGTGTAATTTATAAAACTGTGATTTGTTTAACCCACATTGTTTTCGTGCTTTTCTGGTCAGTGTAATGACAGATATAGACACAATACACAATTATAAACATAAAAAGCCAATGGCACATTATTAAATCTGTTTCTCTAAAGTTTTACGATGAAATAAAAAAATCACTTAGTGATTGACAGCATGAAGCAGTCGATCGTGTTTCCCTTCAACAGTTTAAGCATAAGATTTATAGATGTATCTATTTCTCTGAAGATTATGGATGAGGACTCAATATAGTGCTGGGCAGACAGTGAATGACAGCGCAGTCTTCTGGTGTTTTTAAATATTGATTGCTTTCTTTTAAATTGCTCAAAGTCATGAGTGTATTAAACACACTTGGCGTCACATTCGTGATTTTATTGTAAAATTACACTTTTTCGCGTCAATCCACGACCATTTAAAGCATAAACAATGCACTGTCACTTTAATTGAGCGTGAGCAGCGCAGCAAAAATAGAGCCGACGCCGAAACGATCGCAGTGCTTCAGCGACGCTCCTGCCATGCGAGCATGCGCTGCTAACGCGTGCAGTGTACATGCTTTAACTTGTTAACATGGGCGCCGAAAAAAACACGCGCCGCTTACGCGCTGCTCACGCGTGCGGTGTAAAACCGCCGTAAAGGATTTATGATAAAAGCGAAGTTCGCATTTGCCAGATAATCTTATAATCTCATGCGTAATCAGAGTTTACTGTTAGGGGGGTCTTGCGTGTATTTTGTGAACGTGTGCGTCTCTTTAATCAAAACCGGTTTTGATGCGTGTGCAGCAGGCACTTATTTAGACAAAACAAGTGATGCACATGGTCACATGATGCAACAAACACATATTTTGAATTTGCGCCCCTCGGAAGAGCAGTCACCAGCCATCACTGATAAAAAGACTATAAGAAAATGTACATTAAAATAAACTGGAATTTTAGTTCAAACTAAATTAATGAAGTGATACAAAATATATAACTAAAGACTAGTAAGAGCTTTATTACACTGTAAAAAAAAATGCAGCATGAAGTTAAAATAACTTGGTTTTGAAAGTCAATTCAACCTACTATTTTAAGGTTTGGCTTGTAAAGATTACATAACTTATAAAATCAAGTTGAAATTGTTTAACTTATATTTTTATGTTACTTTAACTTCAAAAATGTGGTTGATTTGACAAAAATGCTTTGTATTTTTACAGTGTACAATTAACATTTTTGTTTGATTTTATTTATTTAAATATAAAAACTACTGTTTAATTCCTGAAAATACAGTCTAGTTCTTGTAGTTATATTTTTATTAGAAGGTTAGTAATTTGTCTATTCACTATTTTCACAATAAAGCCGAACATTTCTGTTTTCTCTCATTTCTTCTCATTTCACCCATCAGTTCTAGCCATCTTCTCATTTTCAGGCTGCTGGATTTAAAATAAGATTAGAAGTGAAAGGTTTGGTGAAGTCAATGATGCCAATGTCCCCAAAAGCACAATGCAGAACCAATTGAATTTTATCATAAAGAAAGACCTGTGGCCAGTTGCCCAAACATAGCCACCAGGTTAAGACTGTGTCTTAAGAACTAATCCAATAAACTAGCAATTTGTTAGGACTAAACAGTCTTATGTTTCAGCTTCATATTAGGTCAATCTACCTTTATTTATAACTGACTTTAAAAAGATATGACTTGTGTCTTAAACGGGACATTTCACAGGACTTTTTTAAGATGTCCAATAAGTCTTTGGTGTCCCCAGAGTATATATGTGAAGTTTTAGCTCAAAATACCCCACAGATCATTTATTCAGCCCAGTCACATGAAATTACGTACCTATAGTTACGTAATTTTTTTTATTCTTTTTTGTGATACTGTCACGAATTTCCAAGTTTTTTCGTGATCGTATCACGAATTTCTGTTTATGTGTCATTGTCATGTATTGTTCAATCAACTGTTTTGTTCTATTTTCTTATCATTTTCGCTTCGGTTTAGGGTTAGATTTACATAAAAAGACATCCTTACCCAAACCCAACTCCAGGCGACAACATTTTAAAATTAAGAATATTTAAAAAAATGAATCAGAAAATATTGTATTAAACCAATACTTAAAGTGACATCCTAATGCAAACACCAAATCTAACCCTAAACACAAGCAAAAATGGTTTGAAAATAGGACAAAGCAGTTGAGTAACCAAGACGTGACAATGACACATAAACAGAAATTCGTGATATGATCACGAAAAACGCGGAAATTTGTGACAGTATCACAGAAAAGAATAAAAAATCATGTGACTATAGGTACGTAATTTCTAGGACTGGGTAGAATTTATTATAGCATGTTAAAAACACTTTGTCAATTTGCAAAAATGTGCTGTTTTGGGGTGTTTCCTTTTAAATGCAAATGAGCTGATCTCTGCACTAACTGGCAGTGCCGTTGTTGGATAGTGAATATTAAAAGGGGGTATTATTATAATAAGATCCCCTTCTGACATCTCAAGGGGAGACATATTTCAATGAGCTATTTTTTTCACATGTTTGAAGAGAATGGTTTACCAAAACTAAGTTACTGGGTTGATCTTATTCACATTTTCTAGATTGATAGAAGCACTGGGGACCCAATTATAGCACTTAAACATGAAAAAAGTCAGATTTTGTGATATTTACGCAAAAAAATTAGATGACTATCTTTGTAGGCTAGGCTAAGCAGTTCATGCAACCGGCCACTGATCAATTCATTCACCGTGATATTAAGCAGACTATCTACTGTATATCACCGTAAATATATTTGCCCCATGTATGTGTTGTCTGAACCCTTTCTCCTCTCAGACAGGTCACTTGTAGAGTGTCACAGGCTGAAATAAGATCTCCTGGCTTTATTCAGATGGTAACTTAAGCCAAGCCGAGGAGGCGGCCATCTTCAGCTTCTCATTTCCCATTTAACACAGATCAATTACATCCACTCCGCTACCAGAAAGACACTTCACTGACACATGCCGGAGTATCTCTGTAAGATAATCTATGTCTTAATATTTCATGATTCCCCTGGGAATTATACGGCAAGAAAAAAAAATAAAAAGTAAGAATGATGGTGAGTTCAGCAGGTGCAAGAATGAATGAGTGTATATGTAGCATCTAATCACATAAAACTTTATTATTAACATCGTTGTTTTTGATGTAAATCTGACTCATCTAATCTGTTCACTTGGATGAAATGTAAAAGATTAATCGTGTATAATCATCATCATATAACTATCATTCACACATCATTACCAAAATACTTGTAAACTCGCTGAGAAAGCGGATGTTACCTCTAAACTGCCGGTCGGCGAGCTCACTGTTAACAATGGTGGGTTATGACATTTGCTTGTTTTCACTTCTGTGGCAAACGCTGATAGTCGCGCAGATGCTTGTGACCAAACAACCTTGTACTAGGTGACTTGCAGTAATGTTTGCACATTAGGCTTCAAAGATGGTGGTGCGAAGAACGTGGGCAATTCGGCAAATAGAATATGGACGTTACGATACGCTCGACTTTTAGCAATGCGCTTATGGAAACGTTCGTAAACATTGCAGTGGTAAACGCGTCATCTGTATGATTGGCTCGAAGCTGTCAGTGCGTTCTGACGTTGTCTGTTCTATATGCCGGCAATCCTTATTCTCCGTTCACACATAGCATCATACCTGTTAACTACTGTACTGTTACAACCTCTTACAAATTTTGCTTTATTTTGTCACTGTTTTGCGCATCTAGGTCCAGAAAGATGTTAAGTATATTCTTAAAGCAGTCATTTCTTTCTTATAAAGCATTGTGTTTCTGGTTTTATGCGTTAAAGTACTGATCAATCAACAGGTTATTTAGTGCTGGAACACATCCTGAAGTTTGACTTCTCAGAGTTTTTCAAAATAAAAGTAAATAGGGTTTAAAGGGATAGTTCGGCCAAAACGATATTAAACCCATGATTTACTCACCCCCAAGGTGTCCGAGTTGCATATGTCCATCGTTTTTCAGACAAACACATTTTCGGATATTTTAGAAAATATTTTAGATCTTTCTGTTGATTAAATGTAATGTTACGGGGTCCAGCAATAGTCCACGACCTTCAAGTCCAAAAAAAGTGCGTCCATCCTTCACAAATTAAATCCAAACGGCTCCAGGATGATAAACAAAGGTCTTCTGAGGGTAATCCACGCGGTGTTATTGTAGAAATATTCATATTTAAAATGTTATTAACTTAATTAACTACCTTCCGGTTTCGCCGCCATCTTAGAGTCATCCGCATTCAGGATGAGCGCTTACGCAGCCTACAGCGGTTTCTCTGTTGCTGCTCTGTCCCCCCGCCCTCCGAATTTGTCATACGTCACTAAGAAAAGTGCGTACACTACGCTAATACTCTCTCCTGAGTCTAAGATGGCGGCGAAACCGGAAGGTAGTTAATTACGTTAATAACATTTTAAATATGGATATTTCTACAACAACACCGCAGGGATTACCCTCAGAAGACCTTTGTTTATCATCCTGGAGCCGTTTGGATTTAATTTGTGAAGGATGGACGCACTTTTTTTGGACTTGAAGGTCGTGGACTATTGCTGGACCCCGTAACATTACATTTAATCAACAGAAAGATCTAAAATATTTTCTAAAATATCCGAAAATGTGTTTGTCTGAAAAACGATGGACATATGCAACTCGGACAGCTTGGGGGTGAGTAAATCATGGGTTTAATATCGTTTTTGGCCGAACTATCCCTTTAAATGTCAGGAGTTCGTGTCGGATGAAAGTAACACTTGTTACTTTTGTCCTGGTGCTAATAATGAAAATGTATATTAATGTAATTTAATTTTCATACTGTTGAATTTTTTTTATTCTCAACAATTCAAGTTTGTACTGTTGGTTGCTTTTGAAACATTTGATAAAACTGAAATTTAAAATGAAAATGTAACTTGATTATTTTTTGCAAAAATAAATGAAAAAATAAGTTTGCAGTTACGTATTAACAATGTCATAGTCGTGTATATTTCATAAAATCAAGTGTAACACAAATATTTATCTTGTTCTGTTGTGTTACTTTTAACCCACCTGTGTGTTATTTTCATCCCTGCTGAAAGGTTAAAAAGTAACAATGTGCTACTTATGTTCAAAGTGAAATTACTCTGAAGTCGTTTTAAAAAAAATTTAAATTTCCACCTGGTATTGATGAACCACACTTGTCAGTTATAGACCACAGCAAAAAAATATCTCTGTCTAAAACATTATCTTTTAAAATTAATTTTTTTCTAAAAAAATAGTACTTTCGCCCCTGCCCTCCCCTACTTGATTTTCAGTACTGGTTGATCATGTCATATCTGTGTGTTGTCAACATTACATAAGTTGTTTTACACAGGCAATATTCTGCAGATGCGTATAAATACCACGAAGTGTGAAAATCGTGCAATACGTACGCCAAATTCCACTTTGGCGTGCATATGATACGCCAGCCCTTCCCATTCACTTAAATGGCGCATCTTTTTTTATTGTTTTATTTGTTGGTTTCTCAATTTTTTTCCTGTTTTTTAAACCATTTTCACTTAGATTTGAGGTTATTTAATATACAGGTTTCTCAATGTTTTTGTCTATATTTAAGCCATGGTTGCTTGGAGTTGGGGTTAGAATTGGGATTTGGGTTAGGATGTCATTTTTATATAACAAAAAGTTTTTCTAACCCTACACCCAAGAGAAATTGGTAAAAAAGCAAAAAATTTAGAAACCAATGAATAAAATGACAAAAAAAGATGTGCCGTTTAAGTGAATGGATAGGACTGGCTTATCATATGCATGCTAAAGTGGAATTTGGTGTATGTATTGCACGATTTTCACACTTCGTGCTATTTATTCGAAACTCCGTGAGACTGGGTTGATATTCTGTGATTTCTCTGAGGCGTATTTCTAATAATCTTAAACAAATTTAAAGAAATAGTTGACCTAAAAAATTGTGTCAT
The DNA here is from genome assembly GCF_030506205.2 of Paramisgurnus dabryanus. Classification (NCBI taxonomy): domain Eukaryota; kingdom Metazoa; phylum Chordata; class Actinopteri; order Cypriniformes; family Cobitidae; genus Paramisgurnus; species Paramisgurnus dabryanus. The sequence goes on from NC_133347.1 coordinate 32,612,615, forward strand.
CATTTATGCACCTTCATATGTTCCAAACTGGTATACTTTTCTTTGTTCTGCCGAATACAAATGAAGATATTTTGATATATGTTAATAACCAAACAAATCATGGGCACCATTCACTTCCACAGTATTATTTTTCCTACAACTATCAAAGTCAATGGTGTCCCTGATCTGCTTTGTTACAAACAGTTTTCATAAAATATATATTTTTTCATTTGTAGCCCTGATGTTTTCCTCAGTATAAAACTACTTAGGTTAGGTGTGCGGTTTAAAATACTTTCACTTCAAATCTGCTTAACCTTAACATAAATATTCTAAATGAATGAACATTAAGCAGATTTGAAGTGAAAGTATTTTAAACCGCACACTTAACCTTTTAAATGTCTTAAAAATAGGCACAAGAGCAATGTTTGTGGTAACCACTAACCATGGTATAAGAGGAATAACTGACGCTTCACTTCGTGCCACATTACCACCTTAAGTGTGCATTATTTTCTAATAATTCAACGGCCCGTCATCAACTATTCCTTACATAATATGTGTTGAGTCTATTCCGTTAAAGGTGACATAGAATGATTGAACGGGGTATTTATCCTTGTTCTGTGATGTGACATGTAGACAAAAACATTTTTGTTTGGGTCTGTAATGCCTTAGAAGCTTCCTAAAAACCTCTCTCAGATAGCTCTATTAGGGTGGGGGATTTTAAACAAGTGGTTTTGCACCTATTTGGCTCCCCCTACTGGCTTAACTTGCAATCTCATTACTGATTGGCTGACTTTGCTGCCACTCAAAAAATGTAGCCAATTATTTTAAAGTGGAGGGGCAGTGAGATGCCTGTGATGTCATAAGCATCAGTTTTTCAGATTGGGCCGTTTTCTGGCTGACATTTCTAAAAGAGGAATTTCTATGAGACTGAGATGTTTAGCATGTCTAGCACTTTTTGTATGTTTGTGAATGTGGGTAGACTACCATTATTCAACAAAGACAAGGTAAAAATGGTTTTTCATTCTCTGTCCCCTTTAATATAATTTCTGACACAGGTTTAGCGGCTTTTGCATCTGAGCTCCTTAAATACAATCCTATTGTAAGGTGTTTTCATTTAATTTTCAGTGTTGTACTGAGTGAGTACTTAGTATTTTTTTAAACATGTAGTGTGATATGAGGAATGACATTTTTGCCACTTTTAAATTCATTAAAGAAGGTTTAGATGCATTTATTTAATTTCAGGAAAACTACAAACAAACAAACACTTCAAACATGGCTATGAGAAACAACTCAACAGTATGACAGATGAACATCATAAATGTCAATGTTAAGTGTAAAAAAAAAACTGGTATGAACTTTAATGGCAATAAAAACCTTGCTGTTTAACTTCTTACAAAGATATCAATCTACGTCTTAAAATCTCGTACAAGCCACCAGGGGCGTGTCTAAAAGGGGTGGCACGGGGTGGCACCGGCCCCCAACAAAATATGCTTGGCCCCCTTTGTGTCCCCCATAACAGCGCAGACTGATCAGAGTATAACTTTGGTTTAGTTGTGTTATTTAGCCGTGGTGCACCAGCGGCGGCTAGTGACTTCTTTTCCGAGGAGGCACGAATGCCAAACTTGTCAAAACATTGTGATGTGTGAGGCTCTTCATGTCAAAGTATGTGTTCAGTGCGTCATGCGAACCTATGTGCATTGCACGTAAAGTCAAAATATGCGCCTGCTACAGACCCTTTGAAGAGGTTTATGATAAAATATAAGCTCACGTTTTCCAGATACTCGCTTAATCTCATGTGTAAACATGACTTTTCCCATGGCCGCCCCCGAATGGTTCTTGGTCCCCCCGTGCCACCCTATTTAAAAATCCTAGAATCGCCCCTGCAAGGCACATTGCCAAAGAAAAGTTTAAAACAAAGAAACTTTGAAAGGTCAACTTTTCAAAGGCTTAAAAATGGCCAAACATAAGCAAGGCACATTGATTATGTTCACAAATATGTGACAGAATACTGAGCACTAACATTGTACAACTGCTTAAAATGTGCATGTTCCCTCTTATCCTGAGTAACACGTGTAGATGATGCTAAAAATGTGGTGATAATAGTTTGAATTTAATTATCTTGAGTTACTTAAGTTTAAAAGGTGATAATCTCATCTGTAAGTCATTCATAGAGAAGACCAGTTCAAGTAACCCAATTTAAATGGCTCCTGTCTTCTAATCAAAATGCATCTGTTTTGAAACGTATGGGCTGAATTTGTTTAGTAGTTTTCAACATACTACTGCTCACATGTATCAAACTCAAAGTCCTTTATGTTTACACATGTGCTCCACCGAAACTGAGCATTCCCTTACTGTGATGGGATGCCACAAATATGCCCAAACAGAAAAGTGCAACATCAGGATTGAGTTTTGAGATCTAAACTGACTTTTCACATTCCAACTTTGAATGTTTAGGTTAGAAAGAAATCTTTCATATGTCATAGTGTTTTTGCATCTCCTAAACCTTTCATTTGTCTCATTTTAAGTTACTGAGCAAATATGAATAAAAATCCATTCAGTAAGAAGCAATTGTCTATAGCTTCAAAATGCTGAGAGGACTGAGTTGTTGTTTGCATTCAGTTTAGCTCAACATTCGTTTCTTTGACATTCGTGACCTTCTACTGTCTCCCTAACTAAACAAACAATCCTGTTTGCTGATCTGCTTAACGCAAGCATTTTATTCTATCAGCTGCTCATTGTGCTTCATCTATTAAACAGTTTGACTCAGTCAGTCAGATGTCAAACATCTCAGCTTCTTTCTCTTTCCAAAAGGCAAAGCTTCGGTCAATATATCTGATAATCTCCTCATTGCTGAACTCTTTAAGTTCGTATATAAGCTTGATGGAGTCTTCGGTGGGCTCTTCTTTTGTACTTGCTGGACACTGTTCGTTTACAGCTTGAGTGCATGTAGGTTGGTTCTGGGCACTTTCAGTTGTTATTGTAGGGTGGATGTTTGTGTTATCTTGTTGTGGTGTATCTTGTGGTTCATCATGTGGGACCTGAACTTCAGCGTTGATGTTCGGTAAGGCCGTACCATTTGCAATGCCTTCAGTTGGTCTATCTGAAGAGCATTGTTTACTGGCCAGTCTGGAGCCTTCTACTGAAGTTTGTCCTGGGTGCTCACTAGAGATTGTAGAAGGTAAAGTACTGGAGGGGTTTGCTTCAAGTAGTGCCACATGTGACGCATCCATAGGTGCTTGTAGAACATCAGGGAGTAAAGTGAGCTCTGCTGCCTCCAGCAGTCCTCCGCCTTCAACAGAGTCACCAAAATACTTCACTTTGATATCCTCGAATCCATCAGACCAATCAAGTTTCCCTGCCTCAATGCTCTCCATCACTTCCCGGTGAAACTGACGGATCACTTCCCACGGGTGGCTGCCAAGTCGGTCGAACATCTCGTAGCAAAGTAAGTGACGAAATTTCCGTTCCGTCCGGGACATGTTCATCTCAAGCAGTTGGAAGTAACCCAGCATGAAGAGGTCAAGGGTAAGACTTTCGTATTGAACAGGTGACCCATTGATGTGAGGAAGGAAGTGCTCGGGCCAGTACACCATGTGAGCGCGGCTCAGTCTACGGATCTGCCGTGTGGGCACCTGGCTTATGATGGTCCTCCAGTGGCCAAGAAGATTTCCCACCACCTGTCTCTGTTTCATGAAATGTAGCAGCTGGTCATCGTCTGTCTGCACTGTGCCATCTGGATCGGCTAAGTTGTGATAATACAGAGAATGGGAATCATTCGCTTCAACGCTTAGAGTTTTTCCTCTTCCTGCACACTTGTAGGATTCAGTCATGGTATATTTTCTCCAGTGTTCCAGAAACAGAAACACAATCCTCTCCTTTCGCATTTCAATGCACTCCTGAACATAGCTCAGGTCTGTTTGCACCTCTAGACTACGTGTTAGTTGCTTTGAGTTTGGTGCAGGACATGCAGAGAGGTCAAGATGGTCACCGTGTTCTTCCAAGGCTGATGGGTTCCCAGGCTCAGTGTATGTCAAAGTGGCGTGGGACTGTATTATAGGTTCTTCAACAACCAGTGGTAAACTTGAATCTTGCTCTAACATTAGCTCATCTCCCACTTGATAGAGGCTTTCACTTAGAGAGAACAGCAAATCATCCTCCAGAATGGGTTCTGGTGGGCGGCTGCTTTCACTGACCACTGGCAAGGAGCTTGTACGCTTGTATGTGCGGTTTAGTTTGTAATCCTCACACTTTGACTGGTTATGAACTTCATAATTGGCTTTCAGGTTCTTCACTGACACACCACATTGCTTAATCTCCTTTTCCACATCCTCTCGAGTGGAGAATGATTGCGAGCGGCCGATGTTCCCAGAAGATACAGAATTTGAAATCTCCTTTCCGCTCTTCGGACCCTCGTACGTGTATCCTTGAGTAATCATCTCGAGAACGTCGATCTCCTTACCTCCCCCCAGAGTGGCAAGTAGGATGGCCATGCTTTTGAGCAGCGTGGAGATCTTGCTGCACCATGCAGGCAAGTCCTCCGCTTGCCCATGAACCTGTTTGGGGTGTACTGAGAAGTTTCCTTGATTCAAGGCTGCAGACACGGGGAGGAGTTGCTTCAATTCTTGCTCCAGTTGTTCCAGTTCTGTTTCGACCTCCGTCACTTTGTGCATGACCTGCAGGTTTTCCATCTGCCTCTCGATGCGGATGAGGTCATCTTCGGTCATTAGCTCCCCGAATGGGCCCAGTATAGCATTGTGAACGTGTGAATAATGCCAGTCTTGGGCCTGATAGTATCCACTAGTAGCAAACTAAAGTAAGTCAAAGGAGGAGAGGGGACAAAAGGACAAAAACAAAAGAGGGGAGTGTCCTTAAGCCAGTGGGTCCGATGCCTTAAATACACGCTTGTAAAATCTCTTCACCCCATACGTTTCAAAATTTACATGAATTTAGTGGTGCGATGATACCGCTGAGTTGAGTTTACTTGAGGAGGAAACTTCAGCCAAAAAAAAATAAAACTGTAGTTCTGGGTAGCATGGTTTCATATTTGTCTTAAGATCTTAACTGAACCTTGAAATGTCAAGGTTTTTGGTTGAACGCTATTAATTATTTATAAGGAATATTCTGCGCTATTGTCAAGTACCTGTCTGTGGACAACATCTGTTGCAGTCTGTCAGATACTACAGACAGTACATTTGTTGTAAAAATGAATGGGAAGCTTTTTCCATTTGATGGAATTTGCAACAAAGAAATTTGAAAATATTTTTTCAGCTGAAGAAACGTTTAGTTGTGAATTGCCCAATGCAATTTCTGTTGAGGGGCTTAAAAAATAAGGTCTGTACTATTTAACATTATTTAAAATGATTACATTGACATGAGTTTGAAGATAAGCCAGAATATTCCTTCTGAATGTAAAGTGTACTTTATAGTAACTTATATGTAAAACAGCTCACGTCTACAGAGGACTTTCCATTTTTACAAGTGTTCTTAATGAAGTGTTAACAAAAGCTACGTTCACAAGATATGCAAAGGTTTGAGACGTAATGTGTAGATTAAGGAACTTCTGTCGGCAGTCAAAGTGTCAGATGCAGTGTGAAGCGGCTTTGCATCACACCACTTAATCCTCATGTAAATACCATCGCCAGTCAGCCACAGTGAACTAATACATTGTCTTTAAATGTCACGTAGGCTTGTGTTGGCATGGTCACAGCATCCCCAAATAAAACCACTGCATCACTCCATAAAGAACAAGCAAATATCACACTACACAACATGCACTCAAACGTTATGCTCAAAACCTCGTCTCAGTCTTCAGAAATCGCTCAAGCCAACAAAATTATATAATATTGTGATGTACTTTCCAACAGTAAATCAAGAACAAACATGATTTAAGCCATTTAAGAGACTTTAACTGGCCTAGCAGACTTCTAGTCATTGGTATAACTTAATAATAATGCACAATGTACATTGTAATATAAAATAAAAGTACCCAAACAAGGGGCCCTATTTTAACGATCTAAGCACATGGTCTAAAACAGTGTTTCTCAACTCTGTTCCTGGAGGCCCACTGCTCTGCACATTTCCTATGTCTCTCCCATCTGACAGACTCTGTTGAGTTCATAGAGATCTCTACTGATGAGCTGATGATTTGAATCAGGTGTGGTGAATAAGGCAGACATGCAAAATGTGCAGAGCAGTGGGCCTCCAGGAATAAAGTTGAAAACCACTGGTCTAAAAGGTTGTGTCCGAATACATGTTTGCTGGTTTAACGACAGAAAAATGGTCTATGCGCCTGGCACGCAGTCTAAAAGGGTTGTTTCTATTCTCGTAATGAGTAATGGGTGTGTGAGCAATGGCGCCAAGTCGGAGAGAGTGTTTCGAAAAATTTAAAAATGGTTCTCAAATGGTAAGTTACAATACATTACAATAGATTTGTGGGGTAGCATTAAAAAAAAAAATGCAACATTTTGCAAACAAAAAAATGATAACTGCTGAAACTAACTGGGCTGAAACTAACAAAAACACTTGCGTCGCACTTTGAGCTGCATTGCGCCGTGTGTATAACAGGGCCCATAATGACCAAGACTATTATTGTATTTACACAGCACTGCTACACTTACTCAGATCCCATTTCTCATTTATGCAGATGTAAATACCACATTGTTTCACACAAATCACCATGCAGACTTACTGTACACACATTTAAGCTGTCCTCCATGTAGATTCATGAATATTAATAAAATCTGATTGGGTAAATTATACCTTATATCAGTAGAGCCAACACGCTAAAAAATATTGGGCTATTTTTAACCCGGCGCTGGGTCAGAAAGGGACAAACCCAGCCATTGGGTTAAATTAACTCAGAAAATATTTATATTTGACCCAACAATGTGTAGTTTAATTTATAACCCAAGAGGATGGGTTCGTTCCTTTATGACCCGGCACTTTTGGAGCGAATACATTAATCTACAGAAGGACTACATTGACATCATTAGCTGAGAAAATGTTCACCTTACATCCAATCATTCAGTGTAAAGGTTGAATTTATAGACTGTAATATGTTCAATTGTTTTTTTTAAACATCTGCCTTGATTAAATCTACTGTTAAACCATTAGATATAAACTGTAAGATGTTCAGATAGGAACACTTGTACTTGTAATCGGATTGGTAGTATAAACCAGTGGTTTTCAAACTGTGGGCCGGGACCCACTTGTGGGTCACACAGTGGGATAAGGTGGGTCGCACAAAATTACTTTGCTATTGTGGTGCATGACACACAAAAAACAGTTTAGTCCAATTAATGACTAGCAATGACAATGATTTTGATATGATATTCCAAAAATTTGTGTAATATTTCAATGAAACTTTTCAAAAATATAAAAAATACTCAATTATAAAAGAGATAAATGTGTATTTTTCTCATATTTCCATTTAAAAATATGTTGGTGGGTCCCGGGATAGATTATATATATTTGAGAAAACCACTGGTATGAACTGTATGCTGTATATGATCTACAGTTTTAGAAATAGACGTCTCAGCGTAGAGTACACACAGATGCAATCTTCACATGGTTGAAAGGCTTTCATTGGGTTATTTGAGTAAAGTGTCTCTTTTGTTTACATTATAATAAAGATGTCAGGCACACTGTCTCAGCTTATGTTTAAAATATCTGCCTGTAGTATCACCTTTTTCTTGTTCTGCTCCTCCTCCTGCATCTTCACCTGTAGCTTCCTGACCATCACTTGTCTCTTCCACTCCGGGATGGGTCGGCCCTGCTCGTCGTGAGTGGGCACCAGAGTTTCCACGTCCACCGTGTTGGTTTTCTTCTGCTCGGGTGCAGCGTTTCCATTGACGGCGTCTGTGAGCTGCTCGCTGCACTGTGATGTGGACAGCGTGTGTGGTGGCCCACCGCTGGATGTCGGCGTTGGATCGGGTGATGTAGATGGGCTGTTGGGTGCTGGAGACTCTGGCTTTGAGGATTGGGCGTCATTGGGTTGGGGTTTTGGCATAGGCTGTGGCGGAGATGACGGACGTTCGCCCTGGTAAACAAAATTATGGATCAGAATTGGTTACACTTCTTGGCTTATAAAATAAAGTTTTCATAGTACATCCTTGGGTTCACCGAAGATCTTAAAGGATTAGTCAATTTTCTTAAAAAAAATCCAGATAATTTACTCACCACCATGTCATCCAAAATGTTGATGTCTTTCTTTGTTCAGTCGAGAAGAAACTATGTTTTTTAAGGAAAACATTCCAGGATTTTTCTCATTTTAATGGACTTTAATAGAACCCAACACTTAACACTTAACTGAACACTTTACAGTTTTTATCAATGGTGTTTCAAAGGACTCTAAACGATCCCAAACGAGGCATAAGGGTCTTATCAAGCGAAACGATTGTCATTTTTGACAAGAAAAATAAAAAATATGGACTTTTAAAGCACAACTTCTCGTCTATATCCGGTCCTGTGATGTGCCAGCGCGACCTCACGCAATATGTCATCACGTCAAGAGGTCACGGATGATGTATGCGAAACTACGCCTCAGTCTTTACAAGTGTGGAAAAAGAGGACCGTTCCGTTGTTGTATGTGGAATGATATTAATTAATGTCTTTGTGTTTGTTTATTGTTTAAAATGGTGCGCAAATGTGCGTTATATATATATGTAACACGTGACCTTTCGACGCCACAATACAATTACGTGAGGTCACGCTGGCGCTTTCAGGACCGGAGATAGCAGAGAAGTTGTGGTTTAAAAATGCATATTTATTTATTTTTCTTGTCAAAAATTAAAATCGTTTCACTAGATAAGACGCTTATGCCTCGTTTGGGATCATTTAGAGTCCTTTGAAACTCCATTGATAAAAACTGTTAAGTGTTGATTTAAGTGTTAAGTGTTGGGTTGCATTAAAGTCCATTAAAATGAGAAAAATCCTGGAATGTTTTCCTCAAAAAACATAATTTCTTCTCGACTGAACAAAGAAAGACATCAACATTTTGGATGACATGGTGATGAGTAAATTATCTGGAATTTTTTAAAGAAAATTGACTAATCCTTTAACAACCATATTTTGCTGTAAATGTTCCTTAAGTTATTTGTTTTTTTGGAAATTAAAAATCATTTTAATAAGTGGAACAAAAAAAATCACTTTCTGTCATTTCTTCACTGATTTAAGGTAAATAAATTGTGTTGTTGTACTACAGCATTGATCAGTCTGTTACACAAGACCTGCAGAGTTTACTGCCAGCTATTTCCTGAAATATGATTCAGTGTTTTCTGTGCTATATGATGAGTGGAAAAAATATGATTTATATTTATATGTACAGACGTGTACAGTACAGTCAAACGTGGACATCTTTATTATTATAAACTGAAGTCAACAAAAGATCACGATAAGGGAATGAAATTAGCCAACTATTGTCTAGATCACAGCTCTGCACACTTTATCATTCTTATCTAAAATGATTTGAAACATTTTCATATTCGTTATGATCAATCAGGCCCATTTAAAAAAACTAACCAGCAAGCAATTTTTGTTTTTAAGAGACGTCTAATGGCCGTCCAGACATAGCCCAGATGGCTAGGCTAAAACAAGGCATTGTCAGGAAAAATTGAATAGACGTTTGACCAGACCAAATAAATAAATAAATGAAAGCAAACAGCTTGTAATCACAGATGAGTTTGCTTACATGATGATATTGTAGACATGTAACCAAATTCAAGTTTAATTTAGCTAGAAGTGGGTTACTCATAGCTGGACTATATTGGGTCTTTTGTTAACCTAGACAGGGAAATGATGGCTTTTGCTTGCTGGGTTTTTTTTAAACATAATTTTTTTTAAATCAATTTTACCTTTGTAAAACACCTAACACACAGGCACAATTTATATCTGCAAATATTTTCTAATTTCACAAAATACATTTTAAGCATTTATGCTTCAGCCTTTATAAGATAAGAGGAAAAATTTATATACTCAGTTAAGTGTCAAAGCGTTGAGGTAAAAATACAATGAAGATTAATGTCTATTAGTCTCTGTGTATGCCACGTCTGAGTGTGTTAGTTTGTATTCTGTTACTACGGACAATGAAGGTTGTAATGCAAACGCTGTTACATCATAATCCAGTCCTGAAGCGACAGCAGTCACACCTCACTAACAGGTCACAGGATACATTCAAAAGCCCTCATTACATATGACTTTAATCTAAAATGAAATACTTAAAGAAGTAATGTGTAGGTTTATATATGGTTAAATGTGGTTGTGAAAGACGTACGTTGGAGAAGATGGTCGTGTAGCCTTTACTTTGAGGTGTCGGCTTCAAATTCTTCCCAGCTTTAATTTCAGCCAGAAGCTGCGAGTTATCTCCAGTGGGGGACATCATGTTAAAGGATTTATTGCCTGAGATAAAGAAACAGAAACTGAGCTGGGATGAATGCACAAGGGGAAAGAGAGAGAGAGAGACAGAGGGGGAGAGCACTTCTTCACAAAATATTTCATTCAAAGCCCTTAATAACTTGTGTGTTAGTATTACATAACAGTTTATAATGGAATGAGTCCACAACAGAAAAGACTAAACATGAAAAATAAAAAAGATTCAATAAAGAGCCTTTGTTTAAGTTTTCAACATTTCAAGGCAAAATAAAAGGAAGCACAGGGTGCTAAAAAGGATGCAAAAATCCTCTTCTTTTAAATATGGAAATGACCGATTGTTATTCACTGTATACAACCTGACCTAACCTGCCCTGTACTCTAGGTTTTACACTCATACTTCATTGCCATACCAGGATAAACAAAAGACACTAATAACAAATCTTTAACATTTCAAAAAACAAATATTTAACAAATCATAGCTATTCACATGACTCTGCAATATACAGAACAGTAAAAACCATAGATATTATATAAAGAAATGTACATAAAAATAGAAAGAATACTGTTTATTTAAATGTCAAAATTGATTTGTACTGTAAAGACTGTAATCCAGCATCACAGTGCTAAAGTATTAATGCAAATAAATGAATGCTGACAGCTCCAGGTATAAATAGAGCTCAAATCTCTCCTTCTGAAAATCACAAACTGTATCGTGTCTAAATGACAAACTAATGTAAGATCAAACGTTATAACCAATGAAACTATCACAACTCCATCTCTTTACATTTCAAACTTTCTAAACGTAACATAAACCTATTTTTATTCCCAAAGAAAAGTGGAAATAAACGTACATCACCTGCTGTTTATTAAATCAAGTCTCCAGAGCGTCTCTCTAACAGAGTTCTCAATAGTTTTCTCACAGCCAATTGTAGTTATACATTCAGACGTCTGCAGATGGATACGCTCCTGTCCGCCTCTGTGTGTTTGCTCACTGTCGCTCGAGGGATCACTGAACGGATCAGCGGTAATGAACGCTGACAACAGATGGCTGCCAAACCGAAGGTGGATTTGAAGTCTACTCTCAGTGACCCTCCTGCTTTCTCAAACCTTCAGTCAAACATCTTCACACTTAACAGAGGATTAACAGCTGAAGTTTTACACAGTGAGCCACACACAACACTTTCTGTGACACGCAGAATCCAAACACATCTTTCCTGGAAAAACCATAGCTTGTACTTGCCTAAGCTGGCTTGTTGGTCTTAGCAGACGCTCAAATGCTTTAGCTGCTCTCCTAAACTGACTGACAAGTGACTAAAACCCTTGTAAAACCAGTAAACAAGACCTACTGGACACCAACATCTCAATACTGGTTATTAATACAGGATGGTCAATACATCAGCATTACCTCTCAGCTGTATTATACTAAAACATGAATTGACCCTGTGAGGCACACAGCAGAATGAATCTTAAAAACCTTCTGGTTTCACAAATATCTTTGTGTGCTATAAGTTGGTATATTGGTGCAAATAAAAGAAAACAAGTAAAACCACAAAGCACTGATTATTCTTTCCTAGATTTGTATATATATTCTCCCCTTGAAATACAATCACAAGAATGAAACTACATCACACTATCATAAACTAAGGCACATCATCATAGGTTATAACAAACGCAGTAATATTTACCTTCGTCCTTCACTCTGCAAATCTTCATTTTTCAACTTAATGTCAATTGAAATGATCCAACTTAGTTATATAACTTTAACAAAGGCAACAGAGTAAGTAAGGGCTGAATATAAGCAGAATTCAGGCTCAGGATGTTCACAATAGCTGTGCATAGTGAGTTATAATGTGACGTATTTTGAAGGCGTTGTGTTGATGGCTGGGCTCGGTCAATAAGGACGCCCACTGTTTACACACCTTCATATTCATTCATGACATTATGGCTCACTTCATCGCCACAGAAACAGTGTTTTCATTTCATGCAATGTTCTATGGATTCATCAAAACTGTATTTAGTTGAAATCGCACGGCACAGACTTTTAGTTAATCACTTCATTGTAAAGAAACACTTAATTGTTTGTATTCAACAAAGTAATCTTTTATTAATCTGTAACAACTACTGTAAAACTCTGCAACTTTTGACATCACCAAGGCCTCTTATTTCTCGCACATCCATGCCTAATGCCCAAGGCTCTCCTGATTTTGCCAAGTGGTTGATGTCCCCAGGGTAACATTATGTTGACCCTCGGACAACATTTCAATCAACCAATCAGATTTCAGAAATAAGTTTACAGTTTCTCTTAAGTTTAAGCTTACAATCAGGATTAGCTGTTTCTAGACCATTGTTTTTCACTTATCATGTCCCTCTGATTTTAGGGTTTGGTTGTGGTTAGGGTTGGGGTTTAGGTTTTATTTAGAAAAGATGTTGTCCTTGGGCCAACACAATCTGTTGCCCTGAGAACATCAACCATTTTGGCAAAATCAGTTCGAGCTAATGCCCAATCAATCAAAAAATCCTAATTTCATTCAGAAATATGACAGGTAACAAAAGTAAAATAAGCAGCCGTTTGAAATGTTTACTTAAAGGGGACAAAAATCAGACTTTTTCATGTTTAAGTGCTATAATTGGGTCCCCAGTGCTTCTATCAACCAAAAAATGTGTAAAAGATCAACCCAGTAACGTAGTTTTGGTAAACCATTCTCTGCAAGCATGTGAAAAAATAGCTGATTGGAATTTGGCTCCCTTTGTGATGTCAGAGAGGGAACTTATTATTATTATGCCGCCCCTTAATCTGCACTTTCCAACCACGGCACCGTCATTTAGTGCAGATATCAGCTCATTTGCATGTTAATTAGTTATTTTTGCTCACACCTACAAAGGTGCAATCTTAACATGCTATAATAAATGATCTATATGATATTTTGAGCTAATGCTGCGTTCCAGGCAACCTGTAACCCGTAACTCACGACTTCAAAACCACGACTCACGACTCTGAACTGGGAGTACATCGATCTAGTACGAGTTCACGGGTGGGAAGTCACGTGTTTGACTGCCGTTCCAGTGCACTTTCACCGGTAGAAGGTTGTAAAAACACGAGTTACAGGCTGCCTGGAACGCATAGGGTCGTGAGTCGTGGTTTTGAAGTCGTAACTCACGCGTTTAAAAACCTGCCTGGAACGCACCATAAAACTTTACAAACGTACTGAAGACACCAAAGATTTATTTGACATCTTAATAAAGTCTTGTGAAATGTCCCCTTTAAAGTTAACATGAGTCTCACTTACCATACATTCGTAATCGAAACTGCGTCTGAAATTGTGTATTGTGACAATGCGTAGTGAATTAGATGAAGTAACAACTACTTTAAAATACTATGCATACTATGCACTATGTGCATCTGCATACTGCAACATATAATATGACCCGTATGTCCTTTGACCTACGATGTCAGAACAACTGTCACCATAATTAATTAATGGAAAGTGCAATTACATCATGAGCAATACATCGCAGCCGCCCAGTTAATTCATTTCTATTATTTAAATTAATTTAACTTATTTTTTATTTGGTGGCTCCTCAACTGGCATGGCATCATGAGATAGTAAACTGTCTATCAAATGCACACTTCAAAATCTGTTCAGAAGTATGACGTTTTTCGAATACTATGAATACATACTACTGCTTACTTAACTACTCAATATATAACTTTTGTGAATGTAAAGTGGCATCGCCCTCCTCATCTACTCAATGTGTCATTGATGCTTTAATGGATGAGACGCACAGCTAATGTGCCAGATTCTACGAATCTGATTCACGATTACAATCATATATGTAAAGCGAAGGGAAAGGTTATACTGAAACAAACAGATTCACTTTAGACAAAGAGCCAAACAAACAACACACTGAAAAGAGGGTAAAGAGAGACACACAAACACACACACAAACACACACTGTTAGTGTGAGAAATACTTACTCTTCCTCTGACGGAGAGACTCAGGACCAGATGAAGGGGACAGATGCCCTTCTTAAAAAGAAATGATGTGGTGAGAATGAAAAAAGAGAGAAAGAGAGAGCAGTGGACAGTGAGACAGGTGCCGTGAAGGCAGACACAGAGGATAATGGGAGGACAAACAATAGAGAGATAAGATGAACAAACAAAACAAAACGCACACTGACCTGTTAGTAAATGAAACACAATATTGTCTAGAAAATCTGTCTGCAACTACACACAAGCACATCCTTTACAGTTTCTGATACGACGAATGAATAAATATGACAACAAGACAATGAAATTGAAGATCTGAAGAAACAACTACGGTATTGTTGCTGTTTGGCAGGATGTGGCCTTAGCACAAAACCACAAGATTTGAATGATCATTCATGTCCATACAATACAAACAGAATGAGAAATAACACACTTTAACACCAGTCCTATCTTTATCAGCGGTGAAAGAATAAATCAACTCTTAATAAATGAGATGAATGATTTAACACAGTGAAACTCAAATTGATGGACTACAGATGACGAGCCGAGGTTTATTGGTGCATGCAGATGCTTTGGTTAACCTCATGACTCGTGTTTCTCTTACACAAGCCACAACAGCTCTGTCTAATACACGAACGCTGGGACATGGACAGTTAAAAACCACCACAGACATCCAGGAATAGTTGTTTTAAAGTTGACAATATGACAGAATTGTGCAGATTTGGCCCGATCACAGCACACGTCAGGTATCTCTCAGAGGAGAAACAATTAAGTAAATGGTAGAACACTAAACCCAATTTCAAAGTAACAATAGCCCAAACACATTAATTTGTAAATAGTTTGGAGTGAACGAGCAGCCGGGGTTTCACGTTCACAGTTTCAACTTCAAAAGATTTACTTTATGGCTTTTCACATTCACCAGTGAAAATCCAAGCTTACACAGAAACACACCAATGGTTTTAACACAACATCAGATGTGATGCATTTTCATTTCAAATATTTTAATGCTTTACATGTTTTAAAATAATGTTCCAGGGTACATACATACAACATCAAAACAGTGCACAAAAATCCACATTCAGTGGATGTGTATTTGGACACCACTGTATGCTTGACAACTAAACTTAGATAAAAAAAATTCTGCGGTAATCAATACCATGCCATAGATGTCTCATAGCTTATCTGATGCATTTAAGAGTACATTCTGTACTAGAATATTAATGCTGCCAATATATATGCAAAATAAATGTTTTCGGCAGAAGAAATGCATATACACCAAGAACGACATTAGTAAGGAATAATTGACGATGGGCCATTGAATCATTCGAAAATAATGCACACCCATGGTGGTAATGCGGCAAGACGCGAAGCGTAGTCCATTTTAAAAGGCCCCTTGGTATAAAGGTTAATAAATTATGGGTTAATTTTCATTATTCTGTGAACTATTCCTTTCAATAAAGCCTTGCATATACTCAACGCTATCTCACAAAAATTCGTACATATTTTACGAGTTGGCTAATTCATATTAATTCATAAGAACACATTCGTAAGTTTTTGTACGATTTGCTTTGTATGAATTCATACTAATTAGCCAACTCGTAAAATATGTACGAATTCTCGTGAGATCAGGCTGGGATGCTGCCCAATACGGCAAAAAAAAGAAATCTAATATAACTTCAAATACCTTTTCAAAATATACAAATATATATATATATATTTGCTGAAATATATTATGTTTACAAAAAAATATTTTTATAATAAAAGTTGTGCCTACAAGGTGAAATGTAAGGTTTTTTGTAATGTGTTGTAGTAAAAGCAAACAATAACCCTCATCCAGGTCCTCTTAACATGCACAGTTTAATACTTATGAGTTAATACAGTATAAATAAGCATAGTTAATAACATATGAGATTTTATTTACAATTAAATAAATTGAATGTTCATCTTTTGAAAAATAAAGGACATTTTATAGGTTGTAAAATATATATAGCCCTCCATATATTTCAATCCAAGTTTAAAAAATTCACTGGAAGAAAAACTATCAAATTAAAATTATACAATTTTTAATCTATTTGCTTGCCCCTGAAATACATTTTGAAATATTTGTTGATGTGCAGTATGGGGGTTGAAACTAAATATATATTTTAAATGCAAAAATATATTTAATTAAGCTTTACTTTCTACAAAATGTCCTTAGAAAATACATGTCAGAGAAATGTTTTTTTTTTTGCGTATATGGTGCAAAATAATCTCTCGGCTTATCAGACTGTCAGATACCAACAGACTCTGTCTATAATCACTGTAGCACCTTATGTGACTTTTGAAAATGTTTGTAATTGATACAGTGGTTAAATTTGAAGCAGGTTTTACAACACACTTTTTAAAAAAAAAACGAAAGCAAGATTGATCAGGACAATCAAACACGTGATTTTTCATGGTGCAAATAAAACTCTACAAACATTACAAGTGGACCTCCAGAAAAATAAAATGATAAAAATGTGTAATACTGTATATGGAATCAAATACAAGCATTAAGACCTTAAAGAGACAGACTGAATAAGAGAGGACAGGGATGTGTACAGAAAGAGAGAGATAGCTGTCAATACTCACTGTTAGAGGAAGAAGACATCCGGTTTTGGCTGGGAGTCGGTGCAGCTGGGGGCAGTGCAGGGGCTGGGGGCGGATCAGATTTCTCTGATGGGAGGGGTGGAGGTGGGGGCGGAGTCGGGATGGAGGTGCTGGCGGGTGGAGGAGGAGGTGGAGGGGGAACTGGTACATCCTCTGAGGTTCCTGTGCCATTCTCAGGAGCAGGGGCTGTGTCTGCCGGTTCCTCCAACAGCGCAGAACCCTGTCGAGACCAAAAACATTAACCTACAGTCAATATGTCAATCAAATGCTCTATAGAGCCAGAATATCCTCCACTTGCTTTTTACTATACTTTTTACTGTATACTTAAGGCTCCTGCCTATACATAACAAAAATAAGTTGAAACGTCCTGTTTTAATAGTAATTGTGTTAACATGAATCTAAAGCTATTCCTGTTTTTTTTTAAAGTTACAATGAAATCCAAATAAATGTAATTTACTTTGATAATATGTTAATACGTTGCTGGTTAATTGTGAACAATTTACTGGTGAATATTATTCTTAAAATAAAATAAACGTTGTCTTTGCAATACTTCAATAAAATGTAACACTGTGCTGTTTTCTTTTTGGCTGTCATATTCAGATCACTGTTTACAATCAAATTTATAGCCGGATAAAATCCAGTCTTGTCCTAAATTGTTTCTAATAAAAAATTCTGTGCACTTCAGAAATATGTCCTATGGAAGTTAAATAGGTTGTGAATGGATTTGACATGATTTCCAAAGCACCACTTAGAAGGTGTGTCAGAAGGTATTCATATTCAAATTCAAAATAATATTTTAGGCACTCAGATGGTCCTATACTGGATAATGTAGACTAATATATATCCCCTCACCCACCATATGCATTACAGCTGGTGATGAATACACAATTAGTCTCAATGGTTTGCTGGAATGGATGGACATCTGTTGAATCTGAGATTCACAATCCTTCACACTCAATACCTCCAGAGACCCCCGCCCCTTCCCGCCTCACCCCTCCCACTGAACATGAGCCCTGATCTCTCACCCCGCCCCCCTGAGCCCCCTTCTCCCGGACGCGTGCCGCACGCGTCCCCTCCCACATCATCATCTCTATCTCCAGCATATGTCATGTCATGTTGCGTGTAAGCCGCTGTAATGGGTCATTACACACAGGGACATCTGGAGCTCCATCTGCTTCCATCGAGTGACACCCACTGTCAGTTTAACAGGCTCAATGAAGATTAAATCTAGACCAAATGACATTACTCACATTTGACCCAAAAGTTCATAGTGCGGCTCTTCAAACACCTTCATGATTCACTGCCCTTACTACATTTCTTCACTGCTTACAATGTTTATTATTCACTTTGCAGATGTAATTGAGTTCCTCTTAAGATGTTTAGCTTACAGTTCATTAAATGGGACATTTCACAAGACTTTTTAAATATGTCAAATATATCTTTGGTGTCCCCAAAGTATGTATGTTTTAGCTCAAAATACCATATAGATAATTTATTCTAGCTTGTTAAAATTGCCACTTTGAAGTTGTGAGCAAAAATTTGTAGTTTTTGGGTGTGTCCTTTAACATGCAAATGAGCTGGGCCAGGTTTCCCAAAAGCATCGTAAGGCTAGGTAGATCTTAAATACGTTTGTACGAATCATCTTAGAATTACGGGCCGTTTCCCAAAAGCTTCGTAACTTCATCGTAGATCTACGAGTGCTCTGTAGTAATCGTTCATTCATAAGTGCATCGTAAGACAACACAGGTCACCTGCAGGAAAACCAGCAAATTGCACTCCTGCAATATTGATAATGTAATGTTTTAAACGTATATTTATTTATTGGGTTTTCTTTGTTTATTAGTTTAAATTACTTTCATATAATAAATTTAAAATTCAAATGAGAAATCAAATTTAAATGACTAAACATAAATTAATAAAGAAGGAAAAAGTATTTGGTACAATTTTGGTAGAATTTAGTACTAGCAAATTGATAAATGGTTCCTATCAATTGCTGCTATAATTCATCTACAGTAAAAAAAAAAAAGTTTTGAAGGGTATGGCATCTGATTAAAGAAACCAAATAAATATTTATGGTACAATGGAATAATCCATAATAAAAAAAACATAGATAATAAACAACAAATAATAAAAATATAAACTATAATATAAAATGCAGAAGGCATTTCGCAGTGGGACAAGTCCTAACTAAATACAGAAAATAATGTGTCATTATGCACAAATTATTAAAACTAGGGATGTCCCGATCCGATCACGTGGTTTCAGACTCGATCGGAATCGGACGTTACCTCCCGATCAGGGCTGCGTTCCCCGAAACCTTCTTAGCTCTACGTCGTTCTTAAGTTGTACCTTAAGCTGTACCTTATCGTTAATATGTGTTTCCCGAAACGTTCTTACGTATCCCTTCTGTAAGTCATTCGTTCGGAAGATTGGTCTGGAGCACTCTTAGCCATACCTTATCCCACTTGACTCCACTAGGGGCCATGACTGTGATAAAAGTTTGTGTAGATTGCAGTCTATATAACTAAATATCTGTAAAAAAAAGTTGAAGTACACTCCGTGTTAAATTATTTTTAAATTTAAAGAATAAAACATTCACATAATAAGACATCATTAAACTGATGGTTGTTAGATTTTTTTATTACTTTTTTCCAAATAAACATCAGCTGGGGACTATTATTACAGGCTTAAGAAACTATAAAAAAAAAGATTTTGGGTGGAGGAGATGGTGAAACTATGGCAGGCAGCTATACAACGAATCTTACCATTTCATTTGTGCATTTCATATCCGTTAAATCTTTACTTTTAAAACTTTGCTATTTTAGCTGCAATAAAACAAATCAAGTAAAAATCGCATGCCACGGGAGCACATTCATCACGAAATCATAATTGTTGATATTCCTTAATATTATTATTGATGTTAAGTCGACTTTGCATCGAAGTTTTTTAATGTTTTCTAACTTTGAGGCAACTGCATGCCATGTTCTTTATAAACACTCAAAAGAAACTGCTCCACTTGATTATCTACTGCTTGTATAGGTCAACAAATTTTCCACATTAAATCTAATCAAAGCTAAAATCTAAAGCAATCATAATATATATTTATATATCACATAATATATATTTTTATGTTATATTTAAGGTAAAAAGACAGGTGCGGTTCCAGAAATGCGTCGCATTGTAAACGCGCTGCTTGCGCATCCAGTGTCCAAGCACAATAAAAGCGTGAACTAATGAACAACAGTTTGTTTTTAAATATTTTAAGTGTAATGCACAGCCAAGCCAGGTGACTTGCACGACCCACATTTCCCTTGTGCAACGCATTATTGGGAACCCCTAATATAAATCATCCTTTAAAGTAAAAGAATAATGGATGCATTGGAGCAGTTTATGCATGATACTTTTGGACATGACGTTGCGGGTTTTGCACGCGTTTGATATAAAATAAAATATACAAGGTTTATATTTAGTTGTTTGCAGTTTGAAATATTTTTACAAGATATTCCTAATAAATGTAACTTGAACTATTTCAGAAATGTTTATTTAATAAAGAACACCGCTATCTCATAACGCAGCGAAGTCCCTATTACATAAAGTGAATAATTGATTGTCGAGCAATCGATATCAACCTATTCAGCACCATCGCCATGGACAGCACCTGGTAACGTCGTACGTAAGAAAGAATCCCGCTAAGGTTCAGTTCGGGAAACACGCCTAGAAAAGGTATACCTGCAGTTAAGGTTTAACTTAAGAGTCTTCGTAGCGCGCTAAGAGACAACGTTATCGGGAAACGCAGCCCAGGACTCGGATACATATGCAGGGTTTAAAATCCGGCGTCAAGGTCTCACTCTGCTCCGCGCCAGTGTACGTGCTGCGCTAGGGGCCATGACTGTGATAAAAGTTTGTGTAGATTGCAGTCTGCGCTTTAACTAACTGCTGACCAGCTTAGGGAATCTCTATTTTATAAGACATATTGCTGAATCAGTATGTTGTTTTTCTTGTAAAATTAGTCTTTTTGGGAAGCTTATCTTATGCCTAGAATTAGTCAAGGAGGTTGAGTCTTATAACTTCCTTTAAAAGTTTGATCAATTGTGCATAATGACATGTGCAACAAATGCATATAGGGTGTCAGACTCATAGATTTGCATAATTTAAAGTTCAGGTTTTAAAGTGTGGGTCAACCTGTGGCACAGCTTTAAAACTGAAACTTAAAATCATATCAGAGGTACAAAATGTCATTGAAACACACAAGTGGCTTTGCTGTCATCAGGATTAAACATGTTACCCCTCGAACCCTCCCTCCTAACAGAGCATCCCCACAAAACAAATCCCAATTTAACCCTTGTACATATATACTATATATATTCTCATTATTTTTTAACACATCTATAGTTATGTGCTGGCACAGAGTTAGACCCTTTTGACTCCACACAGAAACAGCAACGCGTGCGGCATGACATAAGGAACATCCTAGATCTGTTTTTCGCTCTTCTTTATTCTATTTTTATGTATAATAGAAGTATCGGATCGGGACTCGGTATCGGCAGATACTCAAAATTAAATGACTCGGACTCGGACTCGAGGGCAAAAAAACCTGATCGGGACATCCCTAATTAAAACGTTAAAAAAGTAATTGAACAATAAAATTAGTGCACATCAGCTGAAGATCATTAGCCTAAACAAGCTTCTGCTACAAATTTGAGTCAATCTATTGGTGACATTTCAGCACTTGACAAACGGATAGCGACTCGTAAGTAGCACTTAAAACCCAGCTGCGAGCGATCGTTTTACGTGCATCTTTGGGAAACGCACGTAAATGAACAACGAATGTTCGTTAAGTAGCTCGTAGAAAGCACTCTTAAGTGCTAAGTTCAATTGTTATTGGGAAACCCAGCCCTGATCTCTGCACTAAATGACAGTGCCATCGTTGGATAGGGCTGATTGAGGGGCGGTATTATCCCCTTCTGACATCACAGGGAAAGCCAAATTTCAATTACCTATTTTTTCACATGCTTGCAGAAAATGGTTTACCAAAACTAAAGCACTATTCGGACGGGATTAGTTTTCCAAACAACGTTTGAGTTTCAACGTGTCCCCCAGGACGTCTGTGTTTTTATGTACCGATTCGGACGGGATTAAAATGATGCAGTCTATTCCAGAGATGGGAGTGTCTGTTTCATGCATTTGGGCGTTGCAGAAGAGCACGTGCTCTGGATACGCGTGTTTGTAATGTTTAATATTTTGTTTTAAATGTAAAATTATGACAGAATGTAATTTATTAATTTAATTTTAACAAATCAAAATAAAATATACAAATCCTACTAAAGTTACGTTAGCCTACGTGTTTTATATAACTGTCTGCTTATAATAAACCCAAAGAAATGAAGAAATAATGATTAATAACAATTTATTATCTTTATTTATTAACATTACCATTCCGGAGTTGAACAACTTTGAACGGCGTTTCTTATAACGTTAATGATATTACAGTGGACAGTCTTAACAGTGTTTGATATTCAGATCGTCTTGATTTAATTATTTTATTTTGCCGAATGCGTTAAAACATCCATATCTGAATGAATGGGACTCAGGAAATACAATATACGCGCATTAGTAAGACCTTACGGCAGATCACGTTGGCCAAAACACGAAATGAACCGCGTTTTCAAAAGATATTGCGGGCAAACACAGACATTTGCATCCGGACGGGATTAAATTTCTCAGAGGACCTCTGAGTTCGGCGAAAAACAGTAGGTAAATTGCTCTGGAATTCTTACGGAGGTCGTCAGAGAAAAACACAGACATGGCCGATTCGGACGGGATTAAAAACACAGAGGACCTCTGAGGAGCACGGTTTTCTCAGAGGTCCCCCTGTAAAACTAATCTCGTCCGAAAAGGGCTTAAGACACAGTTTCTAGGTTGATAGAAGCACTGGGGTCCCAATTATAGCACTTAAACATGGAAAAGTGATTTTCATGATATGTCCCCTTTAAGATTTATCAAATTGTACACGGGATTACATATATAGTATAGGGCTGTAAAACTAATGTATATAGCATAAGCAAATACCATAAAACCATAATACTTAATTCTGTGTAACTGGAACCTGTTGTACACAAACGTAAACAATTACACTGCTTCATGTACAAAGATAAATATTTGGTTATTATATTTATTAGTTCTTTAACCCCAAATAACTGTAAGAAATCTGAAATAAAGACCAACCGAAGCTCGGGTATTAGGAGGTTAAAGAAGAATCTGAAGTAGGGCTGTAACAATTAATCGTGCAAATGCGCATTTTCTCAATGAATGAATTTTAACCATTTTACAGTGAAATCCCTGCACATCCCAAAGCCAGGGGACCCTCTCGTGCAGAAACTAAATTTCTGCCACAAAAGAAGTAGCAGTACAAACGCTATTTCAGGAAATATAATGTCTACAGGAATATTTATATCCCTGTTCTTCAAATTGTTTCAGGTATTTTCATGATAATAAAGAATATTTTGAATGATTTTGTTTAATGAGTGTTGCTTTTCAAATGCACGTTATAAACGACTCCGACTCATAATGATTTTAGATTGAGAAGGACTTCCTACTGACCAAAACACCGTAGTACACGCACAGGCTGTGCATGAAACACAGAATCGATTCAAGACAGTCATTTAAGACAGTCATTTTTAATGGGACTCGTGATTAATCGTTGCAGCCCTAATCTGAAGAAAGTGATTTACGCTAAAAAATGTTGGGTTTTCAATCCAGCGCTGGGTAAGAAAAGGCTGAACCCAACCCGCTTTTTTGTAATTTATCCAAACATATTTAATATTACAGAGGGAGGGAGATCGCAACGGTCATTTGGCTGCTCTAGTCCCGCCTTCCTGTAAAAAGAGCCAATCGTCAACCATTAAAGAATGACATGCTCTGGGGGAGGGACTTGCCCATGGCCAGTATATCAGACTGTCTTGCTTTAGCAAAACCCGGGGCCTCTTTTATAAAGCGTGTGTATGCACAATTTGATCGTAAACTGTGCGTACGCAAAAAATCCACGGCAAAGTCGATATTTATAAACTTCTTCTAAAGTCTTTGACTTGGAAATGTGCTTAGCGCCACGTCAGGGTCTGAGCAGACGTACGCAGGTGTTTGGAAAATATGTCTTTCTTGCTGCTTGTAAAGGATTTAAACATTGACATATAAAAAAGCTCCTGTCATCGAAGCCGATGGTGTAGTGGACGGTGCTCCGACACATGGTGCAGACGCACTTCTGGCGACCCGAGTTCGAATCCCGGCACAAGGTCCTCTGCCAATCCCATACCCCTCTCTTCACCCTATACTTTCCTGTCATCTCCTTAATTACTGTCTATCAAATAAAGGCAAAAATGGCCCAAATAACTTAAAAAGCACCTGTCAATGACATAAATTAGGCATCGTTTAAATGCAGAGATTTATAACTTTGTGGCACCGCACAATTTCAAGATCATTTTCGATTCATAGATTGCACATCTATACGCACGTTTTCTGTGCGCACGTTTGTTTTATGAATCACACGTATGCACATTTGAAAAATGATTGTGAGATCAAATATAAAGCCGGTTTCTATGCAGCATTTTATAAATGAGGCCCCTGGAGGCGTTGCAAATTTGGCGGCGCAGTGACGCGACTTATTTTAACCCAACATGCTGAGTTGTTTTAACCCATTCTTGAGTCAAATATAAACATATCCAGGGTTAACTTAACCCATCAGCTGGGTTTTTAAAAACCAACGCTGGGTAAAAAAGAACAGCTTTTTTAGTGTAAACAAAAAAACTCCATTTGCTCTGCATTTAATCCCATATCTCACTATGAGAAACGATGGAAGTGGAAGAGATTACAATTTGTGTTTCCTGCATATCATGCTGCGTTCAAACAATAGGCAAAATCTGTGCCAGTAAATGGGCAGTACATCAGTTCAGTGACACACAATGCTTCAAGGCCTCAGCCGTCAGACTTACATAATACAAAGACATGGCAAACACTCAGCACTGTTTATCCAGTAGCTCAATATGTGTACACTGAAAACTGGAGCTCAGCAGTGCCGGTTCAGGTCTGCCACACCTCACCTGAATTTGTGTTGTAACGTGACAGGTGAGAGAGAGTGAATGAGAGCCAAGACCAAAAGCACAGGAAACAGTAGATGTCAGAAAACCACAGACTGTATGATGGGCACATTTGTCTATGATTTCAATATTAAAAATATTTTGTTAGAAGTCTCGACGACTCCGTTCCCACCACCCAATGGATATCGAGTTTACAGGGTGACAAAGTGAAACAAATACAGTAATTGTGCTAGCGTATGTATGATGCCCAATATCTCATTATATGTAATCCAGGTCAGTAAATCCTATTCTCGGACTGTTGATTCAGCTTAAGTAAGCAAACTGCAGGTCAAACGCTACCCATCATCCATCTCTTCACCTGACAGGTAATGGGAGTGTGGTCAGGTGTGGTTTACCTCCTCATTGGGTGCCATGGCTGTGTTGGGTCGCTGCTCTGTGGTGTCGCTGCCCAGGGTCTTATAGTAGTCCCCAGTACTGGGCTGCTTACTGAAGCTCCGAGACTTTCGATTCGAGTCAACTCTTCGCAGTCTGTCGTGGTTCTCGCCAGGATTCAACTGCTACAGAGAGAAAAAACAGCAGAAGATCAGACATTTTACATGAATTACAAAAGACCGGGGCTAGATGTCATACAGGCAAACTTTTGAAAGATCTCAACTTGCGGCCAATACGATTTTTGTGTCTATACAGATATTTGATTACTTATATGTCATCTGCCGATAACGTTTGAGACCGATACTTTTGTTTTTTAAAGCGTAACTAAACCCCTGGTCAGAGCATGACTCCACCCACTGGCAATATTTGAAAAATGCATGAAAAGTGGGCAGACCCCAACGAAGATAGAGGGGACGAACTAAGCTCGTACCAAGTGTGTGGTGAGATCGTAACAAGGGCATGGTGAGTTTGAACCTGCTTACGTCACAGTATTTTTTGACCCAGCATCCAATAGGAAAATTCAACTGCAGTAGCCACCGTTCAACCTGAAGAGGGCAGCACTCAGACGTTTTTACACCATATATTGTAGTATTGAAACACTTTATATACAAATGTCAAAAAACTTACTAAAATTAATGAACAGCACTAATAAAGCCCCATTCTTACAATCATTAACTAAAAAAAGTTGGTTTAGGGTTTAGTTACTGTTTAACTTTACTATGTTGTAAAATCCTAGAAGTGCAGAGATTACAAACTGCCAGTCAGTTGTCATTGTCATCTAATTAAAAATAACAACACATTATGAGATCCCTTTTGATTGTCGGAATTTAATCTGACCTGATCATCGTTTTTTTTTTAAACAATCAGTCCATGTCCGATAACGGGAAAACCGCTTTATATGCCGATACCGATTACGGGACGACACATAAGACCTTTTCACACAGAAATTATGGAAAATTCACGGAAAATCATCCAGGATTTATCCGGGATCATTTGATTTTTGGTTCATTCACACTGCCAATGATTTTTTGGAATCTTTGTGTGCATTCACACCCATACCGTAAAGATCCCGTTAAGACACATGACTTATTTAAAGTCCTGCACAAGGTAGTTTTTTTCCACAGCAACTGAAGTTTGCTAATTATCCGTGATTTCTCTCTCGAGAAATCAAACGCGTGCATTTTATTTTATGACAAGATCATAAGGTAGGGTGACCATACGTGCCATTCTTCCTGGCCAGGATTTCGGGTTCGTCTTCTGGAAGTCGTATTTGTCGACCGCATACGTAAAAGAGGATTATTATTATTATTATAGAAAAGCAACCGTTACATTTTAAGGTAAGAATGAAACAATGTTTTTAACTGAATGGCGTATGCGGTCAACAAATACTACTTCCGAAAGACGCACCGAAATCCTGCCCAGGTCCGGGAAGAATGGCACGTATGGTCACCCTATGCAACATGTTCTCACAAAGTTCCGTGGGATAGTCACGGAATTTTTTGCTAATTCTTCCATGGCATTCTCACGGATTGGTTTCTCAACTGCTTTTTCCATTTTCAAACCATTGTCGCTTCAGTTTAGGGTTAGATTTGGTGTTTGCTTTAGTATGTCACTATGTCAGCATTGGTTTATACAATTTTTTCTGATGTATTCTTTTTAATTTTCTAAACTTTAACCATTTGTCACCTGGCGTTGGGGTTTGGGTAGGGATTTCATTTTATGTAAATAAACCGAAGCGACAATGGTAAGAAAATGCAGAGATACGTGAGAATGCCATGGAAAAATGAGCAAAAAATAGAATTCGTGAGATCAGGTTGCCCTATCATAAGGAGCGTGTGTTGTGCTGTTCTGTCATGCAGGTAAATAATCTCAACTTCAGCACTGATAATGACGAACCCCCTGATCTCTGCTTCAGTATCGTTTGCCGACATTTCTTGACATAAAAGTTGATCTGCATTTAATTCCCTGTGTCAAAGAGCTGAACCATAACTCCCAGTTGCGATGACACACTTGTCCTCAGTACACCCCTTACGCCATTGTTTTTTTGCATCTTGTTCACACAGAATGCTTTCCGTAAATTTTACGACAATGTTACTAGGTACTCTTTACAGAAGCGATCCAAAAACATTTCCTGGACGTGTTTGTGTTCACACAGAAACCTTTCTGGGACCAAAGTGCTGTGTGATTGAGGTTATACACAGTGCGTCCCTACAGTAAATTGGAAGGGTTTCAATCCAAAGTGTAAAAAGAGCTAAATGTGTGTTTTCTCCAACAATTCTTGGACAAAACACAATTTGAAGATTAAGCCACATAAACTCTTTCAGCTGCTGAGCTAAAGCCTCATGTGACATGAGCAGATTTAACTGAAAACAAAAGACTTTTCATCTGTCGAACTTTAACATGGATCTGAGAAAAGAGAGAGTGACTCCTGTAACTCACTTTCACCTGCTATCACTCACTCTCAGTCACTTTTATGCCTAAACACAAGAGCAATGACATTACAAAGACCTTGAGCTCAGTTTCAGGGCTTCCAGAAATTTCCAACACAAAAAAGCACTGCTTCTGTGTTCCTGTTCTCAAGATTTTCCTAATGCAAAACCATGAAGTTTGCATAGTAAACAACATTGCGCAATGCAATTCTTAAACAAATCCTCTCGCAGCATATGAACTGGTTTATATGCTTTTCATTCAACCATGATGCTTTATATGCTACTCTCATTCAAAATGTCATAACTGATTAGGGTATGTAAATGATAATAAATGTTTACTTACAGAAGAACGATATGATTCATTGTTTTCTTAGATATCATGGATATTTACATACTTTTGGCTAATGCATTTTTTTCAAAGTGACTTTAAGTTTGCATTCAAGTAACTTTTGTGATCAATATATGCGTTTATGAGAATCAAACCTATTTTAAATACCTGCATCACCAAAGTTCTGAAACTTTTACAAAAAGATAAACATGCTTTGCTTTCATTTCTGTAAATTTCTCTAGTTGTTGTTATTTTATAAAGTATAGGAGACTTATTAGTGTAAGTCATAAAACACGTTTGTGATGAATGACATTATTCATGCTCTTTACATTGCAGTCTAAAGGCCTGTAGATTTACTCTCAACGTAACCTGAGCCGGCACAATGCAGATGGTTTGATTATCGTTCCTCAGGGAAATCGCTGTGTGAAAGCTAAGCTGACCTCTATACAATGTGGATGGACTGAAGCCTATTTAAAAGCTGTTGAATATTTCATCACCAGTCAACAATACTTCTCCTTTAGCTTGCTATTTACATTCCAGTAGGATTGAGTTGTTTAACCATCATATATGAAGAAATGAACTTCAGTCATGCTGTTCTTATCCTACATGCGGTGCATCTGAAAGGTCTTACAGCTTATCGCATGACAAACCAAACTAAACCAAACCAAACCAAACCAAACCGATGATGTCTCTGTATCTAACAGAAAGTATTTATAAGATTCAACAATTCTAACAAAACCACCCGTAGCCAATGCAAAGCCTATTATGTGCATTTCACAGAAAGCAAACAAAACAGTCTTAATTCTTTCTGGTACAATCAAGATTTAATCTCTGAGCAAACTAAATGTCAGTCTTACCCGCCGATCCGCCCGTATTTCTTTTTCTCGTTGTCCTATCAGTTAAGTTAAAGTTTTAAAGCCAGAGCCGGTGAATGCACAGGTGTCTCATCACGACAGCTCCATACTGCCGTGTGTCACTCTACCTGCGGCTGCTTTGACTTGCTCCGCCCCTCCGGGTCTTGAATCCCACAATCACGTCCCAGGGCGGTGACATCAGTAGCTCACCTGTTATCCAACCACACAGGTCAAAACGCTCGCGGCCTCTTATGCAAAACGCCGCGGCTGTGGCCGAGCATGGCCGCCCGGGCTCGGCTTTCTCACCGGACTGCATTATGCACACCGGCCACAGACGGGAATCTGATTACAAATAAATGTGGAAATCACCCTGAGGCTACAGCAGTCAACTTACCAAACCTAATGCTGATAACTGGGAACTGTGTGGACGGATAAGGGTCAGGGGTAGAGGGAATTAAAAGCCAAACACCACGTGAACCTGCCGATACAGATTTGTGTGAATTAAAGTTTTAATATTGCATTAAAAACGAAGCACATATATGTAACACTTGCTGTTGCGAGTGGAGCGACTCATAGCCTAATATGGGCCTGTGAGACTAAATGATGTGGTATTCAAATCTGTACAAACAAACAAACCTAGAGTGAGCTGAAATAGACCAAACATAGCCCGGAGCTGTGGACCAGTATACGGTTGCTATGCACGCCTGTGCTGCCAGGTTAGCGAAAGCTTGAGTACACACCCGGTACATACTATTTGTATGAATTCAAGCATTCATGAATTTATGAATCAATGTTCATTTTGCTTGAAATTGACTTGCTTGAAACATTTGATGATAAATTCACTTATGTTGAATGAACAAAGACCCAGATTCACATGCCGCTGTGACCATAAAAGGAAAAGCAGGCAGCATGTAAGCTGTCTGTCTAAAAATATAGCTGTGCCAGACAAATTTGTTTTTATTACACACATGGATGCGCAGGATTAAAATGTTAAAGATTATTATTGAGTCTCTTGGACATAAATGAGAACAGATTACAGGATTTAGGAAGGAGTAAAGAGCTGCTTCACTTGTAACCTGGTAAGCAGATTTTTTTGCTTTTAAAAAGTGCTTATATTGCAATTATTTAGATTTTTATTAAATGCTAACCCATGGATTTATTGTATATGATGACTTTGTACCTTTAAATATGGTGCGATGAAAAACATTTTTAAATAATATTCCCAGTGCTGAAACGGCTTTCACAAATTTGTAAATTTTTTATCTTGAGTGTTTAACAAATAAAGTCTTTTTACTTCTGTAAAACTTTTTGTGCATATTTGAAAACTATTGTTAAAAAAAACGTTTTGAGATTACCCATTGCTCATTACGGAAATAGGAACAACCATTTTACACTGTGTGCCAGGCGGAGAGAACATTTTTCACAGGACCGGGGAAAGATGAGAAGTTGTGGTTTAAAAGTGCATATTTGTATTTTTCTTGTCAAAAATGACAATCGTTTCATTAGATTATGCCTTATGCCTCGTTTGGGATCGCTTAGAGTCCTTTGAAACTCCGTTGAAAAAACTGTTAAGTGTTGAGTTAAGTGTTAAGTGTTGGGGTCCATTAAAGTCCATTAAAATGAGAAAAATCCTGGAATGTTTTCCTCAAAAAACATAATTTCTTTTTGACTGAACAAAGATCAACATTTTGCATATAAATAAAATAAAGCAATATTTACAGTTAAAGGGATAGTTCACCCAAAAACGAAAACTCTATCATTATTTACTCACTCTCATGTTGTTACAAACCTGTATACATTTTTTTTGTTCTGATGAACACAAAGGAAGATATATTGAGAAATGTTTATAACAAAACCGTTCGTGTTAAAATAAAGAATAGGTCTTACACAGATTTATGTAATTTTATTTAAAATGTAGTTGTGGTTGTTTTAAAACAGTGCGTCTTTGAAAGTTTTTCCTTTCATACATCTTTACTTTAAGTGCATTATGTTACAGTAAATCTCATTTATATTTGTTTTTAAACATGCATGAAAATAACCTTTCTCTCCTGAAAAGTGAGTGGACACATAAATGACTGGATTGCGCATAGAACGCTTGACGTAACAGCGTGAGGTGAAGCCAGCACAGAGTTCAAGCGGCCATCTTGCTATGCTCAACCGGCATCGACTTACATTCAAAATCATGATCTAAATTCACCCACTTTATCAGTCACACAAGATTAATTTTTAGGATATGTGTACGTAAATTAATTGTTAATTCTGGTGTTATTTGCAATGTTTATGTTTTAACCAGTCAGGATGAGAGATTTATAAAAACCGTTAAGGTGAGTGTGTCTGCTGCATGTTAGTGACACGGGTATAAATAAAGTTTTTTTGACATTCAGCTACATGGTGACGGTCAGCGTTATTTCTCTAAATAAGTTTAGGTAACTTGAAAAGATAACATAATTACAAAACCAGCAAATTATTGCATGCACATACGGTACAAAGCATGATAATTTATTTAGATTTCAGAATGAGCACGTTTGTCATTAATACTAAACATCCTGCGGTCTGTCTGCTGATCTGATACTGTAATAAAGATGAATGTATAATAACTTACTGTTTAAAAAGCAAAATGTACAACTTTTAGTAAAAATGTTTTGCATTGTAATACAGGGAGACTTCGGATATAAAAACAGAGACTAGAAAACTGATGTTTTTATCATTAAAATCTGATAATGATGTCCATTAATTTAATAGAACGTTTGGGTATACCAACATCGCAGCACGGTGGCTTCACAGTTGTGACGTCATGCGCAATCCAGTCATTTATATAGATCAGTGGTGTGCCCAAATGAAGAAGTATTGATGTCCCTGAGCCACACCACTGATTCATAAGATTAAAGGTTTCCACTGTTATAAACATTTCATGTCATTAGTTAATACAAGATTTAAAAAATATCTTTCCCCTCACAAATATTTCTGGAAAGAGTTGGAAAATAAAAAACATGACAGAGGGGCTTTACAAAGTTCAACCATCAGTACGAGGAATCTCAACTCATCAACTAAATCATATACATCATCTATAGCCTTACTTATTTTTTTCTATTCATCAAAATATTTAGCTATAAACTTCAAACATGCTGT
The DNA here is from genome assembly GCF_030506205.2 of Paramisgurnus dabryanus. Taxonomy (NCBI): domain Eukaryota; kingdom Metazoa; phylum Chordata; class Actinopteri; order Cypriniformes; family Cobitidae; genus Paramisgurnus; species Paramisgurnus dabryanus. The sequence goes on from NC_133347.1 coordinate 32,644,840, forward strand.
TTTAAGATCAATGTTTATAAGTCAATGGTTTTATGGTAAACAGTGATTGACTGTTGTTTTCTGAAGACTTAGTGTAAGAGATACTGTGTGTGACATAAGAGACAGATCAAGAGACAGAGGTCAACACTGAGGGTCAGAGGTCATGAACAGAGTCATACAATAATAAAGCTGTAATAGACACCACTATATTAACTCAACTACTTACTGCAAATGTCACAAATAAGACCTTGACTAAATTCTTTAAATATGTAAATTTTGAAAATGCATTTCCGCAGTTTATAAGTCTGGGTTATGTCCCTGTCAATGTTATTGTCATAAATATGCAAATGAAAATGTTAACTCGCATTGTAAAAAAAGCAGCATGAAGTTAAAACAACTTGGTTTTGCAAGTCAATTCAACCTACTAAGTTTTGGCTTGTGAAAAGTTGACATAACTTATAAAATCAAGTTGAAATTAGATTTTTAAGATAAAGTTAACGTAAAAATATATGTTGTGTTTTTTACAGTTCAGGGTAAACAAACATAAACCATACAACAGTGTGCAACTTGAAAAGGATAACTCAGGATTAAAAATGACCATAGGTTAATAATTTCAGGTTAAGCAGATATACCTATAAACTCAGTTATAACAGTCAAACAAGGTCTGATGGGTAGAACTGAGTTACAATGTCTAGTAAACTTTAAACGCTAACAAGCAGACAACAAGCGCATTATCTTCTCTTCAGGCCGCTACAGTGCCAATAGTACAACACAGTTGAATTGGAAGTAAGGTTCTTGTTTGTTGGGCTGTACAGGCATATCTGACGGTTTAATTAGATCAATTAACATCAGGGCCATCATGTAAAGCATCAATGGAGCTTTTGGAAGGTCGGCTTGGCTAATGGAAGACCTCATTAACAGAGACACAAAAGCATTGTGTTTGTGTCTATCATGTGTGTGTGTGTGTGTGTGTGTGTGTGTGTGTGTGTGTGTGTGTGTGTGTGTGTATGTGCACCTGCTCTGGGCTTTGTGCATGAACAGGGAGGATTTCTTGTGTTGAGATCAGGCAACAGAAAATACATCTAGCTTTTTAATGGCCACTGTGTGTAATGACTGTAAACTGCTGTGATTAACATCAGTGTCGATTCATTACACCGTACCGTGTTGTTTTACCCTCAAAGCTACTGAAGTGATCTCTTAAACCTACATATGTATTTCATGCCAATTAAAAGCAAGCGTGTGTGTGTTGATCAGAGAGTTTCTGTATAACATCATCAGGGAATTGTTAACAGGGCTGTGCACAGAATGACTACATCTCTATGGACTATTTAGTTTCACAGGACTTAGAGGAGATACAACTAACTTGGTAAGCTGGTTTTGTAATTAAGTGAGTCACACAGTATAGTCATCAGATCACATTACGTTTGAATGATGCACTTATCGTTCACATACGCACTTATTTAAAGAGGCACAAAATATATTTGTGGAAAGCAGAAGAAATCATGCATAAATGATAATAATCTCTTTAATAATAATCTCTCTAATACGCATCATAACTATAGAAAGTTTATCATTTGCATGTGTTTCCAAATCTAGCCATTTTAAGCAATTTGAGAGCAAGAAGATGCTAAAGTGAGTTGTTTCTGTGCGAAAAAGACCATGATGCAGATACATTCTCAAATAGACGCAGACTCATAAGCGCACGCACGGAGACACACGTTTTAAAAAGCACGCAAACACAGAAATTCTCTGTGCTTGAAAGGACAAATAAACACAACATTTTCTTGGCAAGGATTCCCTTGAAAACAGTCAGTTGTGTCTTAAATTGAACGCAAACAGTTCAGAAAGAAACCAGATGTGTGTCAGTATATAGATATGTTCTTATCCGGTCTTAAAGTTGCAGAACCCTTAAAAAAGACCATACTTTACATTTAACTTTGTTCTTTTCTATTTTCATTTGCTTATAATTTTTTGATTTGGTTCTATTTCATTTTCCCAAACCCATTTTTGCCTACCCAGTCTCATAATGATGCATATAAATAGCACGAAGTGTGGAAATCATGCTATGAAAATATGATATGCCAGTCCTTCCCATTCACTTAAACGGAACATCTTTTTTGTCATTTTATTTGTTGGTTTCTCTATTTTTTTAAACCATTTTCGCTTGGGTTTAGGGTTAGATTTTAGATTTGCTTAAGGAGGTTATTTAATATACAGGTTTCCCCATGTTTTTGTCTTTTTTTAAGCCATGGTCGCTTGGAGTTGGGGTTAGAATTGGGGTTTGGGTTAGGATCAGGGCTTGACATTAACTTTTTTGCTCACCAACCAAAGTGGCTAGTTGTTTTCCAAAGTTACTAGCACTCAGCATTTTCACTGGCCACAATTTTGTTGTTAGTAAAATACATTTTATAGACCAATTTAGAGTAGACGTCACAGTTACGTCACCTCAAGCTGCGCGCGCAATGCGGTTGCAGAAAAACAGTGGAAATGAATGAGACACGAGTGAAAAGAGCAAGATAACTCACTAGAAAATGTCTTGTTGTGCTGTTAAGTGTCAGAATAAGAATGCCAAAAAAAGATGGCTTTCATTTTTATAGAATACCATCGTCGAAGACATCATTTGAAGATAAACGTAGGTGTTTATGATAACAATAAGCCCTTAAACGGACAGAATGGAGCGAGGAAATCATCTGGAAATCTTTTAATAATTAGAATAGAAAATAAGTAGAGAAGATGTCCGGTGTTCTGTCGAAGTTTGTTCCCTCCATGTGTTTTTTTATAGCGTTTTTATCACGTTACAATTATAATTTATTCAGAATAAATGTTTTTTTATACTGAAAAAGCAATAATATCACAATTTTAAAAAAATATTTTATAATTTTTTGGTTTTCTATTATTTATTTTTATTTCCTTATATCTTTTAGCTTATGTCTTCTTCCTGTTTTTCTAAATTTATTATGTTTACATACTTAATAAATATATAAATATAGCACACACACACACACACACATGATGTAAAGTGTTATTAATATATAAACAGGCCTTTTTAAAGTATGTTTAAACATAATACTTTTATAATAGTTTTAGAACAAACACGTAAGATAAATATAAGGAAGAAATAATAGAAAACAGGAAAATTATGAAATATTTAATAAACGCTATTATATATAATACATGATAGTATTGCTTTTATATGTACTTTAGCGATTCAGACTGTAAAAATAATTGATTTAGAAAAAAAGAACAATACATATACATCAGTGTTTCCCATACATAGGCTCTACTTGGGCGCTGCGCCCAGGTAAATTGCGACCCGCCCAGGTAAAAAAAATCACTTTACGAATTTCCGTATTTTCTGAACTCGACTGGATGACCCGTGTTTTGGAGAGAGAGAGAGAGAGAGCGCGAGAGAGAGAGCGCGAGAGAGAGAGCGCGAGAGAGAGAGCGCGAGAGAGAGAGCGCGAGAGAGAGGTGGGGGTCGGGTGACCGTGAAGATGATGCACGCGTCATAAACTCATCATCCAGCGCGGCAAACTGGATCAACTGCAGCAGCACATACGGAGCAGCCAGGGAACACACTGCGACCAAAATGGTCGCATATGCTTATGTGCATATGTGTTTATAGCATCTAAGTTGGCTTCATTTTGCGTGCAAGCACGTTGTGTCTCTCCGGTTGAGTGTCCGTTCACGTGCTCTCTGTTTCTCAATGAATTGGGCGCGACGCGAAGCAACCTCAGTGTCACATTGTATCCTTTTTATGTTTCTGAACTTGAGCAGAGTTTTACCATTAGAGGTCTTTCTTCACTGAGGACGCGGGACCCGTACGGTTCCGGGTTTATATTTTAAATGGTCAGATGGGTCCGGGTCGGTCCTAGTTCATTACTTCGGGTCCCAAGTCTGATTAATATTGTGTGTAAAACCCGAGTCGATCGGAGAACGGCCGTGAGCGCTACCGCGCTAAAGCTCGAGTGCTGTTTTAGCGTGCCTCCGGTTTCTATGGCGATAGCAACTGGCTCTTGTCACGACCACGCGCCGCTTCATTTTCTTTATCCCATTTTTTAATAATCTTACTATTAATACTGAATACTGAATGAGCAAAGCTCTAGCTGACTCAGGATATAAAAAACGCAAAGCTGTAATGTAAAGTCTGTCATCGGGACAGCAAGTAGACTTTTAAATCTGAAATAATTAGTGGATTAAGCTTTTTTTAATCGGCAAAAGAGAAATAGAAAGCAGAAGCAGTAAAAGTGCCTATCTTATAGAAGTTATTAACATTATAACATCAGTCACAATTATAATATATAGACCTGCACTGTCTATTAATATACTGTACATAGTATTGTATATAATTGAGTTTGATAAAAGGGGTCATCAAATTGCTTCATATATCAGTGCAAAAACATAAAGTGTTTTCGTGGTGCTTTGACAAACAGTGTCAGCTTTGTTTATGGCAAAAAAAGTTTGGGGTGGTTAGATTAATGAACTATAATGTGAAATTAATATGAATGTTTTATAATTCAAAAAGTATTGTGTTGTGTCACACATTATTAGTTCTTTGTTACATGTATAGTAGACCATTTTTTGTCGGTGGATAATAATGATTGCCCTTTTCACCAGCTACCACCACAAGTAAATTTCAGATCTGTGGGAAACACTGACATATACATTACATACACGCATTTCAGTAGCCAAGCCATTTAAACTTTTTATCTTTCTAAAAAATAAATGTAACGTGATTAAAACGCTATAAGAAACATTGCACTAAAGGGAAACATAGGGGAATCAGACTTCGACAGAACACCGGATCCATAAAAATCACGGTTTAATGCTAAAACACTTCACAACCCTACTGCGGAGCAGTCACTTTCTGCAACCAGTTTGGCTTCGCCCACAAAAAACGTCATCTCTGTTTGCAAACACGAAATTGTTCTATATGATTAAACTTGACTTTGGCTTCCTAAAATGACTTTAATTAAGAGTAGATTTATTTGATTTAGCTAGATTAGATTTTAAATCCTTTCAAATCCTTTCTAAATTAAGACTATATTTATTAGCTGGTATATACCAGGTATATCAGTACAGATCGTATCATATATTTAGCTGCATAGTTAGGCATAAATAGATTAACTTCTAATAAATATAATAAAAGTGCCGCTGGGGTGTAGAAGATTATATGCATTCACTGTTAGGATTGAAATGATGTTCATCTTAGTGTTGGCTATGATAAACATCTTCTGCAGATTTGCATGGGATATATTTAAGATTAAGAGTTACAAACCCCACACATCTATATTCTCCATTAGCTGAATTGTCTGGAAAACAAAAAATGCTTTGTATTTTAAAGTATAATATACTATAATATATCTACATAGCACAGTGTTTAAAAGAAGACCCTGGCTGATCTTCATATTTATTAATTCTGTGTTTTAGAGGATGAGAGTTATACGTGCAGAATAAAGAACGACAAGACAACTGAGCACCTACCTCTTTTCTTCCTCCATCATTATCCACCCGCCGCAGGTTCCTCTTTATCTTCAGGTACTCAGCAGACGCCTCCTCCTCCTCCTCAGGTGGTTTGGGTGGGGGGTAAGCAGGTGGAGGAGGTGGTTTGTGGGAGGAGTTTGATGGAGGCGGAGGTGGGGGGAACCCTGGAGGTGGTGGCAGGTGCGCAGGTGCTGTTGAATTCTGGGAGGCGTCCGTTACGTCAGGATTCAGCATGTCCATATATGCCTGCATGTCTGCACCTGCTGTGATAAAACACATTCACTGATTCAAAGACTCATTCCTTTCATCTCTGTATGTTAGAAAATATTATAGATATAACATTTATATTTCACAAAGTGACTTAAATAAGACGAACATTACAAGCAATTTGTCATCCATAGCTACATACAGATCGGCACAAAGATTTAGTTAAAAGGTAAAAGTATTAATTTATTTATAAAGGTTTATAGATTTTTGAAAGGTATATAAAATGTATATGCACGTCTCATCCATGAAGCAGCGAAAATACTATACACTACTGTGCAAAATATTGAACATTCCTACTCATTCTCTAGTATGATTATTCTTCAAATTTTTTGAATGATAGTTACTGTAAATCATCAAAACTATAGGAACTGACAATAAACAACATATGTGCAGATATGCATATGTTACTCCACAAAAACAATATTAAACATTTAAGTATTAGCTGAAGGGTAATCATCCAAATCAGTTTATTTTGTGCCTGAATGTGTCCACTAGAGGGCATCACTAAGACGCTGACAACAGGTTTCCATGGCAACAGCAGCAGCACTGAATAAGTTGTGCATCAGTGAGCTCAGTTTTTCCCACCATTGTTAAGACAATGTTTCCAGCACTTATTAAACAGGCTGAAACATCTCAAATACAGGCAATTGTGACTCCCCACGAGGAAGCTACATTCAAAACATACTGGAATGATAAAAGAGTAATCTTCATATAAAATAACTAATGTTTCATATTAAGAAAGTTTTTAAGGAAACGTTGTTCTTTGTGAGATGTGTCCCCATGATGGGTACCAAACATAGAGTCACATTACGTTGTGATTTGACAGCATTTTAGTGTGTAAAGTAATAATGTTTCAACCAATTTACACTTATGCATTTTGCAGACATGTTTATCCAAACCGACTTACAGTGCATCACAAGATGTACATTTTTTATCTGTATGTGTCAGGCCCGGCACTACGGTGGGGAAAGGGGGGCATTCCCTTCCCAGAAAGAATTTGTGCCGCCCCTGTTTTCTTAACAGACGTAAATTAAAGCGCTATTGGAGAGCTAAATTCAGTCATATACTTTGAAATAATGATTTCGTATATACACTATAACGTGTATTACTTACTTATTCATTTAACTGATGCTTTTATCCAAAGCGACTTACAATTGCTATATATGTCAGAGGTCGCACGCCTCTGAAGCACTAGGGGTTAAGTGTCTTGCTCAGGGACACAATGGCGTGTCACAGTGGATTCGAACCCAGGTCTCTCACATCAAAGGCGTGTGTCTTATCCTCTGTGCCATCACCACCCCTATATATATATATATGAATTTATCCAATGACTGCAACTAACTAATATCAGGCGAATGGCTTTAGCGCACAAATAAGAACGAGCCTACAGGAATGCATAGTGGAATTCATCAACCTGGGTGGCGTTTCCTTGATGTTTTAGCCTGTGAGGTTCTAGACATTAGTTTCTAGAAAAAGCGAACTGCAAAGATAAATCAGACTTCACTTTATTAATAAAACTGAACATTAGGGCTGCCGTTTGGGGCTAACAACTCCAGGAGGGCAGAGAGACAAGCTCGAGTCAATCCAGTTCGCTATTGGGGAGTCCAGTCAGTACAGGGAACAATCCAAAGTTAAAGGCTCTCTAAGCGAATCTGCGAGACGTTAGTTATTGTTGACGTTTAAAACTGTTTTCAAACAGATGGAGCGTAGCTAACTCCTCCCCCTCCCCCTTCATGAACGCGCCCAACCCCCACCCCCAAATCCTTTTTGTCGTTTATTGGCTGGAACACTTTGTTTTGTTTTGTGATGCTAGGTTTGGCCATTTGTTGATATTGCCGTTTGTGAAGCCTGGGCTGTCTACAAAGATCGCGTTTTTTTACAGTTTGATCAGCGGACAGGCAGCAAGCAGATAGTGAGGAGATGTTTCCGGTATGTAACAAAAAATGTTATGGTCTAAAACGCTTCAATTCGCTTAGAGCACCTTTAAGAGAAGGTAAGAAACCAGACGGGCAGAAATCAAAAAGCCATCCAGGACCATAGATAGTGCAGAGAGAAGCACCCAGTGGCGGATCTAGACCATTTCAACTGGGGGGCCAATCTGGGGCCAGTTGTACTGTTAGAGGGGCCAGTTACATTTAGACCTTATTCTTGTCATATGCATTGCATTGCATTGCACTGCAAAAAATGATTTTCAAGAAAAAAAAATCTTAGTATTTTTAATAAGTAAGAATATCTAAAAATGAAGTCTAGTAATATGTCTAGTTTTTAGACAAAATTTATCAAATGTGAGTGATTTTGTGCATAAAACAAGCAAAAAATCTGCTAATGGGGTAAGAAAAAAAATCTTAATTTTTTTCTTAAACCCTAAATACGTGTTTTATGCATAAAATCACTTAAATTTGATATTTTTGGTCTAAAACCTAGACTTATTTTCTTGGGTCGTTTTGCTCATCAAGAAAAAGCTATTTAATTTAAGAATTTTTTGATATTTTTACTGAAAACAAGACAAAAATACTAAGATTTTTTTTTCTTGAAAATCATTTTTTGCAGTGTGCACTAAAGACATTAACAGGCCAAATACCATGTTTATGCTACTGTCTAATTACGGATGTAAAAAACAACGATCGCAAAAAATTTGTAAAAATAATTTCACACCCCACATTTAGGGGGGCCACAAGGGGGTCCAAGCTTGTTGTCACAGGGGCACTGGCCCCCGCTGGCCCCTCCCTAGAACCGCCACTGGAAGCACCATCAATGCCGAAAGACCAAGTGGATAGCCTACACATAAAATGTACATAAAAAACGATCAAAGATATCAACTTCCCAACATTTACTTACTTTTTTATTTAGCTGACGCTTTTATCCAAAGCGACTTACAATTGTTATATATGTCAGAGGGCGCACGCCTCTGAAGCAACTTGGGGTTAAGTGTCTTGCTCAGGGACACAATGGTGTATCACCCAGGTCTCTCACACCAGAGGCGTGTGTCTTCTCCACTGCGCCATTACTACCCCTACATTTGTTTCATTGTTCTAAAAAAACTGCTTATTAGTGTTCACAAATCAACAACAGTTTCTCTTCTTTTTTATGTGAGACCACTACATAGCATTATAATAACCTCATTATATTTTTCTGCACATTAACACCTCCCATAACAAAAAAGCAGGGCCACAAACATTTGCCCAGCACCATTTTTTTGTGATTTTTACAAATGTTTCACAAAATGCCTTCCAGGAAAATTTTCATCTGTAAATATATAAACATACAAATATATCATATAAAAGAACAGATCCTCTGCCTATCTTCATTCGTTCTCTTTCAGTTTCATTAATAAATTCTCTTTGTCTTCTTTTCCTATTATGATAATTGTAACAATGACCTTACTAGATCGTGTGAGTTGCATTAAAGGAACAAATGTTTAAAATCTTGCAGGCTGAAACATCAATCAAGGAAACACCACTTCTTTCACCAAATTCCACTGCGCCTTATTTTGAGCAGAGAATACGCAGAGAATCACTCACAATAAGGTACAGTGTGGAGCCCCCCCCCCCCCCCAGTTATGCCATCCTGGCGCCAGCCCTGGTATGTGTTTTCCCTGCATCCCTGACCTTTTGCAAGGCTAAACTTTTTAATTTATTTTAAAGAATTACTAAAGAACTAAGTTGCTTAAACAAAAACATAAGCATCAGACAAGGTGTTTCCTGACCTGTAGGCGCTCTGGACGGAGGTGAGCCGCCTCTTTTCTCTCCAGTGCTGGACTGACTGGAGTTTGCCGAGTCGTAATTGGACAGCGAGCTGGAGGGCGAGCAGATGTCGAAGCGGGCCGCAGGAGCGAGGGCGCCGGGCAGGGTGGCGTTCGGGGATGAAAGTCCCGAGTCCGGCTGCTTGTACTCCAGATCCGCTGAAGGGTCCCGGGATAAGACGCGATGCTCCACGCTCTGAGACAAACCACAATCTCAATGCGTCACTATTCTGCTCATTAACAGATCTTTTACACCTAGCTAGTTTGATGGTTGAGGATCTGGATACTCTACCTGAACTGTCTACAAGTATACAGACTACATATGTAGTGTTTAGACTAGGGATGGGCATTTGATTAAATTTTTTTAGTCGATTGTCGGGAGAATTAACGATCGACTATCGATTAATCATTAATATTTTTATAATAAAAAATAATTATTTAACTTTTATAACTCAAAAATGTTGAATACAAAAATACAGCGTGTTTTCCTCCATGAGACCTTTATTACAAGATCAACTTGTGGCAAATAGTTAAACTACATTTAGTTAGACAACCCGAACATATATGTGCTTGAATATGCGGTGCTCTAAAGCAGCGGAACCTGCAGCTGCGAGCCGCATTCTTAAACAGAGACCTCATTTGTTCCAAAAAATCATTACCTCTTCATGATTATTTTTTTGAAATCAAAACGAAAGGTCACAGATAACGGAGTATGGCGTCAAATATTGCACCCTGGTGGTAAAATGTTGAATTGGTGCCACACAGTGAAATTCATTTAATTGCTTCAAGACACACGCTTCGCTAGGCAACGCAACCTACATTAGATTAAAAAAAGTATTCGATTAATCAATAACAAATTAGTGTCATCGACTAAATTCTTAACGATCAATTATCGATCGTCGATTAATCATGCCCATCCCTAGTTTAGACAAAGTGTTAAAACAATAAGGGTTGTTGATGCACAAATGTTACTGCTGTCAAAAACCAGGAAACTTAAAGGACATGCAAGGAAAACAGATTCAGAGAAACAACCCCACCTCATCGCATCTTCATCATCATTTCACTACTCATCATCAATAACAAACAAATCTACTCAACAGTTTACTGCTTACAGTCCTCTACAGTATTATAATATCATCCTATTGATACTGATATGAACTTAAAAAAACATTGCACTACACCTGCAGTTGAAATTAAAGTTTTTTAATAACGATGAATGACAAATGCATTCAACAAATGCGGTCTACTTTGCTTTTTTGAAACACAGTAAAGCTTTGCAGCTTGGACATTTAAAATCAAATGATGTTAATTTACACAGCGCATTACATTTTAAATCATTTGACTTCATAAAGACACAGATCAGAGTTTTACAAATGTGAACTTTGTGATACACCAAAAAAAGCATTCCCAAATGTCTCTCTCACAATGTGCACATGTGTATAATGTGGAGTGAAAGTCTTATGACAGGATATCTCTCATTACACTGAAGATCATTATAGACTCTAACAATGGAGATCATCCCACTTCTCTACACTCGGGACAGACGACCCAATGTTGTTTTAGTGTACAATTAATAAACTCTTTACATGACAGAACTGTAAAACTGTTTGTGTGTGAAGCCAAGGGGCAGTTTCCCGGACAGGGATTAGACTAGTCCTAGACTAAAATAAATGTAAGAGCTGTCCAAACTGAAAACAACTTGCACGGACATTACTTAAAATACATCAGTGCCCTTTGTTTTGCCTAAAAATGCACACAAGTAATGTTTTTAGTAAGGCATGTTTGTTAAAACTAGTTATATTTCCTAAAAAAACTAAGGCCTAGTCCTGGCTTAAGCTAATCCATGTCCGAGAAACCACCCCCGAATGTCTAATAATAAAATGCATGATCACATATCCAATGGTTTCATAAACATACAAATCAAGAAAATTACAAGAAATTACAAATCAATGGACACCCACCATCATAACCAAATGTTTGTGTGTGTTTGGGTCTTACCATGTTTTCAACTGTGCGGAGGTACTTGGCACACTGTTGATGCCCGTTGTACTCGGACAGATCTGCTGCTGAGAATCCATCCTGATCTCGTATTCCCAAATCCACTCCGTTCACCACCAGAATCTGACAGCACTACAGAGAGAAGCACAACTTTACAGCACTATCTATCACCAGATTATTAAATATAATTACTGACATTATTAGGTCAAAATTTCTGAGACACTTGCAGAGGCCCTCGTTTTGACGTGGGCCAATCCCATCCTAACCACTCTGAAAATTTGAGAAACTACATAGCAGTACCCTAGTACTGTTTTAAAGTCATCAAAAAATAGAGAAATATCTCCTTCATATCTAATTCATATCAGTTAACACTGATTTGAGAAAGTATAAATGTCTTTGCTATCCTAATTGTGATCCAGCTCCATTATATCAAAGCTCCAGAGATGCTCGGAGAGATTGCCGTGTGAATATTTCAGCATTTTCACTCGTATGAATATTTATCATCATTGTCAAATCCACATGAAGCTCAGTCTTCAATTCTCAGTCTCATAGAGAATCAGGGCTGAGTCGTAGTGCCAAGACCTCCGGTTTTAACATGTCAAGCCATCACCATGTACATACTAAGATTATTATTTTATTTTAATCAATATTAAACTAAAAATATAAATGCCTAGTTTTTTTATTTACCGGCACTTAGCTGGATGGCTATAAAGTCTGAACCCTGGACATGTGACAGTTTAGTTGTGGTTTGAATTGAATGCAGCACTTTGTCAATGACAGCCGTCATGCGTTGAACCCTCGGGGGAGAGAGACCGAGAGACAATACTGACTTTTTCTCTCTCGACCTTTCATTCAGCACACTGACAAAGATAATGTTACAAAGCAATAAAGGTGCTGCTGGTTCTGTGGAAAGTTATTGGCTTCCTGTGACCGGCAACACAACACCACCACAACACAATACAACACTTCACTTTAGCTTCTGTTCATGTGGAAACAGACAGAAATATTCGTGTTATTCTAATCTCAAGTGAACAACAGACAGTCAGTGTCTTTGATTGTGAAAATTGTATTGTAAAATTGCACTATTATTCTTGTATTGTAAAATACAATAAACAAAACACACATTTCCATGTTTTGTAATGTTTTTTTATACTGTACAAACTGTATAGTTTATTCCCTTCCCCTAACCCCAACCATCACAGAAAACTTTCTGCTACTTCACATTTTCAAGGAACATCATTCTGTTTAATTTTTAAGCTTGTTTCTTCATGAGGCTTCTATGGTTCAAGTCATACCTCTCAGGTAGGTCATTCTTTCAGGGTAGGTGAGGTGACATCTCCGCACCCCAACTTCTTGATACTTCTTGAACTAGTGAGACGCGTTCTACAGGCCTTATCATTAGCATGATGGCACAGAAGACGTTGAGTATTGCACATCATCTTCTTTTTTTAACTTTAGTGGCGCAACAAGGCATTAGTGGGCAATGCTAGTGTAAATAGCGTTTTTCAGCAATGGACACTATTTGCAAGTGTAAAAACACACGTCTTGTGGTAAAAATCTATGTTTGATAACAACATGACAGATATTGAGAGATTTCAGATCAGTACAATAGATTTTATAGCCTGATACCTCCAGCTCGCCATTCTCCGCTGCGTCATGAAGCGGCGTCCCACCCCAGCTGTCCGTCACGATTTCCCCACCATGCAGGAAAAGCCAGCTGAGTACTTTGGCGTGTCCACGGCTGGCAGCGAAGTGCATGGCTGTAGCTCCATCATTATCTCTGTCCGCCAGACTGATCTCTGTGAAACTCATCTGTGCAGAGACAAACCACACCACATACACCTAAAACATGTGAACATTAACAAGCTTGATCTCCAGACATGATGGAAACTAAAAATACACGGATGACCAACATCACAGTCACACACCTGTTTAAATGACTAGATAGTCTCACCTGCACTCAAAAATATAGTTCCTACATGGGTTCTTTCCAGCACTGTCATACAGCAGTAGGAACGCTTGTGAATTTTTCAAGTCAAAGGTTCTTTCTTACATTTCCCACTAAAAAAGACTCTTTGTGCATCACACAGCCTTTCTTAAGCACTAATTCTTGCCAAAGGCCTACTCAAAAAGGGGGCAAGGTCTTGGTCTTGACTTGGTCTCGACCCTTTAAAGTCTTGGTCTTGTCTCGGTCTCAGCCTGTCTTGGTCATGACTTGGTCTCGGTTTAGGTGGTCTTGGCTACAACACTACTGAGCTCCCCGTGCAGTAGTTAAGAAATAACTTCCGCTTTCTCACCGAGTTTACCAGTATTTTGGTGCTGATGTGTGAATGATATCTTACTAGTAAAACAGCACATTTTTGTATTTACTTGTAAAGTCATTCTGGTAAATTGATGATAATTAACGTACTATACATATCAAAATACTTTTGCGTCAAATCTGCTTATTCCCACCTTCAGACCAATTTGTTTTTTAGCCAGAATCCATTACAAGTCTGATAAAAAATGCAAGTGAACAAGAAATCATGCAGGGTTTGCATCTAAGCTCTTCAAATATTAAATGTAGTTCTAAACGTAGGTTCTGGAGGAGCCTAAACATTCAGGCCTGTCAATCTTCATCATGGGCGTATTTAAGGCAGCCTTCAGGCCTCAACGTCCAGCTGCATTTTTTTTTCGGCATCCCTCCTCCTCCCCGTCTCCTCCTTCTCTCTCTATTTCTTCATCTGTGTAGTTTCTGTTGCAGGGGGTAGATCTTGGTGCTCGAGCCTGGGCCTCCGGTTCGCTCTCTCTGAAGGTTCAGAGCTCTTGTGCAGAGCTCCCATTGAGGACAGCAAGCCAAGTTTGTTTGCCATTAATCATTAAGACCTGAATGCACAGGCGAACTAGTGAATGTAGTTTTTAGATGTAGACTCACTGTTTTCACTTTTGTAAGTCTTTGTGCAAATAAAAAATATGTAGTAAGCAACGTTAGTGTAAGGGTTATTTGTTATGTTTAAGCTCTTTTATTTTGAACTTGTATTTTGTAGTCCTGTTTTATGGTCATTGTAGTCTTTTGTGTTACCCATTTTCCATAGTTTTTATTTGTTATTAAACATATGTGCTGTTTATTGTTCATGGCTCATGTTAGCGGATTATTTTTCACCGTTTGGATTAATTATTTGGATTATTTGTTAAGATTAATAAAACCTTAGTTATTTGCACATAGATTCAACTTTCCCTTCTCATGATTGGACAGCATGTAACAACTAGGCTGAAAATCTATACTACTTAATTTAAACCAAAGCCAGAATTGAACCCATTAGAAAACTTTTCATTAAAATCAAATGCAAAAAATGATACAGAAAATATTATAAATGATGTACTCATCTAATAATGCAAATGTTGGTGATAAATGTTCATGTTTTTTATGTCTCACCAGCCAGACGATGACAGTGTTGTGTCCCATCTGAGCGGCAGCGTGCAGTGGAGACATGCCGTCATTGGCTCTGATACTTGGCTCCGCCCCACAGTCCTTCACTAAATACTGAACAACCTCCAGATGTCCCTCCTGACAGGCAAGGTAGAGAGGTGTGGCACCATTCTTGGTTTGAAAATTGACAACTCTAAAAAAAAAAACCGTTCAATGATGTAAAGTCCACATTGTTGTGTTAATAGAATTATATCTCTAACTTTACATAGAAATGTAAACACTTGAAAATGAAACTGCATAAAAAACTTTAGCATTAGGTAAGCTCTTCTTGTGTATCGGAATCAATGTGAAAATCTGGAGGATTATGACATTGAAGCAGGAAAACCAAACTATTCTTTAAATAACAGTGTTAAAACTGATGTGTTTGGAAATTAATTGCTTAATTATGTTATATAACTACTGATGTTTTACTGTGCAGCTGGTCCCAGTGTCATGCACCTGTTTCATTTAAAACATGATCATTTTTTAATGAAGAACTTCTGCATCACAACATCCTTCACATATCAACCTAAAATATGCTTAAAATATTCATAATGAGCAACCATCCTGAAACCTACTGAAAATACTTCAGTAGTCATTATATGAAAAGGAGTTTGTAGGGACTGGAACAGGCACCGGGTCTGCCAGTTCCCAGGGGAAACATCCAGCATTATTATGTCTGTCCCAGATCTTCCCTCAAAGTCACAGCAGGAGTTCTGGCAGAAAACAAGTGTCTCCCTATAAATACAATAAAGCTCAGCTTTATTTGGACATGAACCGAGCAGGCAGCATTGAGTCACTTAAGCGGATTAGTGCTGCTTCACATGAGGCATTGGTGCTGTACAGGAGATGAGCTCTGAGGGGTTATTGGAGGAAAAGCCATTGTTGTTCTCTGTGGATAAGGGCCTCACTCCTAAACCACCTGTCTCTGTTGTGTCTTTTTATGTTGATGATCTCTGACACCACCTTAAGTTTATACTGCAAGCGAGCTGTGTGGTGTGCTGTGACAAATGTATAATCGCTCAATACAAGTGTATAACTTTTTGAGTCTGGACAGTTGATATTAAGGAGAACCACACCTTCAAATGCCACCACTTCATACAACAAAGATTTCTCAGATGATGTCGTCCTCTCTAGTCCACTCAAATCCAAAGTACTTTTGTAGTGACATATAATGAATGTGGGAACACAGAGCAAGGAGCAAAACAACCCTCTGCATTCATCATACGTCACTATGAAAAGTGCGTACATTAAGCTGATACTCTATCCTGAATGCAAATTACTGGAAGCTTGTTATATTTGTTTTAAATATGGATATTTCTCTTACAAAATCACATAGATTACCATCAGAAGGCCTTTATTTATCCCCCTGGAGCCATGTAGATTACTTTTGTGAAGAATGAATGCACATTCTTTGGACATGAAGGAGCTGGACCCTATATTCATCCATTATAAAGATTGGAAGAGCTTGGACATTTTCAAAAATATCTGAATATGTCTTCGTATGAAAAAGTATGGACATATGTAATTCTGATGTCTTGAGGGTGAGTAAATCATGGGGTAATACACATTTTTGCCCAAACTATCACTTGGTATTGGTATTATATCACATAAGTTGGTATTTGTTGGATTATATTTGTTGCCCTCATGATATTCCTTCAAGTCCATGTAAAAAAATCAGGTACAGTTCCCATCAATGACTGACGAATTGGGAACTCGCTAGAGAGAACAATCTGTTTCAAATGTAACTAGAAAAAGCCAATGCATATTGCCATGCGGTAATTGCATCTGCTGGCCATGCCCGGGCGGGGGAGTATAAATAGATGGAAGGTACAATGCATATTCAGCTTTTATTTCCGGTGCCGACCAGTTGTCTGTTCTGCTCCTGCCTCTTAGAGTGTGACTGGAGTTTAATTGTGTGTTGTCGTTAAAGCGTGGCAGCGCCAATACATAAAAGTACATCAGGGGCGGACTTACCCATTAGGCAAAGGTCGGCAATTGCCTTGGGCCCCGAGTTGCCAAGGGGCCCCAAAACGCAGAGGTGTACTTGGTGAGCTGCCATATTATGTTCTTCTCATCATATTATGTTCATTTGAATACAAAGTATTTTAATTTAAAATATATTGTGGATGTAATGTGGCATTAAATGAATATATATTAAAGAAATTCAGTACACCAAGAAAAATAAAAAAGTACATAAATGTTTTACACATCTTTTTACCATGTAGTACTGCCGTTAGTATAAAATCCAATCATATTATTCACACAATATCTATCTATCTATCTATCTATCTATCTATCTATCTATCTATCTATCTATCTATCTATCTATCTATCTATCTATCTATCTATCTATCTATCTTAATCTCAACCTCATTGGGGGCTAAAACGTATGTAACCTTGAGAAATAGCGATGAGAAAAGAGATAGAAAAATACAGTAAAGGGTGCATAGTTAGGGCCCAGACACATGGTTTTTACCTTGAGCCCCCAAATCCCTAAATCCGCCTCTGAAGTACATCCTAACCCAAACCCCAACCTCAAGCGACAATGATTTAAAAACAGGAAAAAAATGAGGAAACAATACATAAAATGACACAAAAAACTATTTATAGAAATTTGTGCGAGTGACACGAAAAAGACATTTGTGTTCAAGGCACAAAAAAGCTGAATTTCGTGCCATGGACGCAAATAAATAAATCAAATTTATTGTGACTATAACATGACTTTCTGTGAGTTCATGATGAATATTTTCGTCCTGTCACAATGTGAGAGAATTTAATGCTTGCATTCAGAGTTTAAAAGAGCACCCTTTAACAAGTAAAACCTTAGCACCCTATAGCCTCCACTGATTTATTTGTCATTGTCAGACAGTATGTTAGATTACTAAAATATCTGTCTCTCATTTTGCCAGAATCATCCACAGGAGGATGTACACGAGAAGAGTCAGGAGACAAGTTAGAAAAATGTAACCCAGCCAACCTTAACAGAAGCTGTTCAAAGGCACAGAGAATATGACAAAAACTCACACAAAGCTAAGAAACTTAATAGGGCAGTTGCCGAATTCATATGCATGGTTCAAGTTCCTGCCTTCACTGTAGAAAAGCATGGATTTCAGCAGATGCTTCAACAGTTCAACCCCAGATACCAGTTACCAAGAAATTTCTTCATGTATACAGAGATTCCCAAACTATACACCAAAACCAGAGACCTAATTTCAAAACATCTCAAACAGAAACCATTTTCCTGCCTGCACAACGGATCTGTGGACAAGCAGACCTGCAGAGATATTGAAGTGCTTTACCATGCAGTACAAAACAAAATCCTGGTAGATGCACTCCTGGTGCTTGGGCTGTAGGGCCTGAAGACTGAGCACACAAGGGAGAGTTTGAAAGAAGCCTTTGAGGAGAAAATTCAGGAAGAATGGAAACTGGACATTAAATAAAATAGCCGGTATTACCACAGACAATGCATCCAATAACCAAAAGGCATTCAAAGATGATTACACATGGATCCCATGTTTCGTTCACAATTTACACCTCATAGTAAATAAAGCAGTTAACATTGACAGGGTATCTTCAGCACTTTCAAGACACACTTCCTGAATGCCCCGTGTCCCAGACCTCTTCGGTGACCTGGTTGGGAGCTTTGCTCAGCATTTCTCAGAGGGCCCCTCCTCTATGTCTGCACCTGCCCAGTATCAGTCGGTTGTGAGAAGGCCGCCCAGCCGCCCACAAATCCCTGTGGTAAACACAAGGGTAAGTGACCCTGAGACGAGTGACCTAGAGATGGTGGGGACTGCTCTTTGGGAGGTGGGGACCAGACCACTCCCTCCCCCAGAGGAAGGCAGTGTGGAGAATATTTTGTTGCATTTCATTTTTGTTCTGCCGCTGGCTTTTCAGGCGCCGGTACCTCAAATTCTCAGCAAAAGGGCAGTTTCCCACATCTCTAGGTCTGAAGAGCAAGGACTGGGCAATGGACAGGGGGTTACCAAGCTCAGGGCACTCTGTGCCCGCTCAGGTTGCAACACTCCACCAGAAGTGTTGTTTCCCTCCTGGGCAATGGACAGTGGTCTACCAAGCTTGGGGCATGTTGTGCCCGCTCAGGTTGCGACTCACTCCACCAGAAGTGTCGTTTTCTCCTGGGTGCTGGAATGTGGCGGATCACTGACAGACATTTGTAGAGCTGCAGGCTGGGTGCCACCTAACATGTTCGCTAGGCTCTATATCTTGCGTGTTGAGCCGGTATCCTCACATTTTCTCACCTTAAACGGGTAGAAGCACCTGCCTCAAGTGTCTGCTTAATGGCGCTAGATCGGTACCAGAAGTGTCATATTGGCACTTCCAACTCTGCCACTCCCTCCAAAGCCTTTCACTTGTTGAATTCTTGAAAACCTTTTGCAAGCTTGGTGTCGATATGTAGCAACCCCTGGGATCCCATATGTATATTTTTCCATGGTATAGCCTTGAGACAGAATGGGTATGCTTTCCAGTGTTATCAAAGTGTCACTAATTGGTTAAGCAAGAACAGTATTGACTGGCCTTCTCTGCGTAAGGCCCTTGCCATGGCTACTCATACAGGGCACTGGAAGGACGCTTTAGTAGGCATTCCCAATTCATCCGTCATTAATGTGATGTCGAAGTGACCAACTAAAAGAGAATGTCTCGGTTACGGATGTAACCCTCGTTCCCTAAAGGTAGGGAACAGAGACGTCACACCCCCACCCCACGGTTACTGTACCAGTGCTGAGCGGCCAGTCCTCTCTGGCTCGGCTCCTCAACAAAAACCTGAAAATGCAGTTCATCAATACTATATCTGCCAATATTCATTGGCTCTTTCTAGTTACACTCAAAGTGGATTGGTCTCTCTAGCGTGTTCCCAATTTGTCATTTCATGTTGTCTGCACACTTGCAGCCTTTCTTTCTTTATTATTCATGCCATTCTGGTATATATGGTTTAATTCATGGTGAAACGGGTTAATCAATAAACAAGTTTATTGATTAACCCGTATAAACAAGAGGAAACTGGAGTACCTGGACAAACTCCACCTATGATGCACAACTTTGATATTGTGTGTTATATCTGTGTAACTTGTGTCACAAAGTGTGCTTACTCCTAGTTTAGGCAATGCGTACACAGATTCCACACTCCACACACAGACAAACACACATTTCGATAAACAAACACATTTATAATAATTAAACTGTTAGCACTATAATGATTTATATTTTGTTGTTAATCTGAAATATCAAAAACCCTTTAAAATCATCATGTGACTTTAGAGGCTTTCAAAGAAAAATGACGAGATGCTGAATATTTCAAACAGGAAAAGGAATTAATCAAGGGATCCGTCATTAGGAAGTGATCAGACATCTGAATGTTTCATGAGTGTAACTCTAACAGACACATGACTCTAAACTGTAGCGTGGGAGGTCCAGAACAACACACACAAACCACACACACACATACAGACACACAAAAGTGCGCGCGCACACACACACCACATACAAACAGACAGACAGAAAAATACACGCACACACATACACCACAGACAGACAGACAGACACACACACACAAATGCACACAAACTATGAAGTGAAATTTTGCATCTAAAATGTATCTCTTGCTTTTATGTTTTGTAATTTTGTAATTTTTATTGTAAAACTTTCTGCATAATTTAATTATGAATTAATTATTTTTACACAAACAATACTAAACGTCTTTACATATCCCAAGCTTTCAGATGTAATTTGTTTAGATGATGGACTTTCTTGCTCTAGGACAAGAGCCAAACTTGCCCAAACATCTTCCAAAATATACAATTTTACAGTTTAGATATAAACTTTACAAAACCGTAACAATCCATCCAAAGAAGTGTCTGTGCTAGGCTGTAAATTGAAAGATGTTGAAGACCTCTGACAATCAATATAAATGAAAGTCCACCCCTCCTTTATTTGACACTGGGGTATTTAGAGACAGTTAGTGTCTCTAATCTGTATTAGCAGGTTGTGTTACTGCCTCTCTCTTTCTTTACATCCATGTTGAGATTTATGACCGCTGCATTCATGTGAAATCTGTCATTAGTTTTATCAGCCGAGGGCCGGGTCTTCAGGATATACATCAATAACACTTCAGTTTGATCTCCTGTCATAAATCCTGTCAGCTTTATCCGTATCTGTCTCTGGACATATTCTTCTTTCACAAAAGACACTGATACGCTAATGAGGACAACACCTCACTCCATTGAGCGCTCAAGCCTGACTGGAGTCGATAATGTCCGATATGACCGGCCAGCCTTAAATAACAATGAGATAACACAAACAGACACAAAACATGTGCTTTACCTGATTCATCCCTGTAAAAAATTAAACTAACTGGCAGAATGCTACAGTGTTGTGGAAGACTGACAGACTCAAGCTATGCATTTACTAGCATGTGTCTGCTTACTAGTTAATGAGCTTTAATAATACTCTGGTCTCTCGCTTGAGCCCATCCTTCAAATGTAAGTCCAAAGCTGAAAAAGTTTTTATCTGTCAGACGAAATTTTCCAACACAATCTCATGGTAATTCGTATTTGTTTTACGAGGTGGCCAATTTGTATCTGTTTTTGCACAATTTGCTTTTGTCCATGTGATGCTGAGGGCGGGTTTTATTATTATTATTGTATTTGAGACAACTCAAACTCATACAAATTCCTTTTGTCCTCAGACCATCTGCTTAGAAAAGTATTGTAACATCACATCATTCCTAAACAGGATTTGATTATTATTCACATCAGCAACTGTGAGCAAATGTGTGTAAATATATAATGCATATAATGACGCAATACGGTGTTAATGTCAGTTCAATCCAATGCTACCACCTTAACATACTCTGACATTATGTCCTACACCGTAATCTCATCTCATCATAATTGAGGTGCCACTGACTCAGTGACTGATTGGTCCAATACTGTTTACTGTATATCAGTGAGCATCACTGTCATAAATGATGACCTAACACAATGCAGTAAACTATGTGATGTATCGATCGGCCTGTCAGTATTCAAAAGAGAAGTCAAATCTGTGTGTGCCCTCCTCTGATAAACGGTTATCTCTCTCCTCCATGAGGAGTCTGCCACCTCTATTCAACAGTATTTGTGTATCCCATTAGTTTATCTCTTGAGTGAGACTGACACCATTACACATAAGCAGTTTCTCTCTTTAATTCAACTTTTTACTCTTTGTCCAAAGTTAAAGTAAGGATTGAATCTGCATAACTCTATTTATCAATGCACACAAATAAAAACATTTGACTCTTTACTCTTCTGTACGATGTTTCTACATATTACAGTTACTGTAGGTATTACAGTTACACCTGTAAAACAATACTGACTGAGGTTATACTTCGACCGCTCATCTCCTACCACCTGCTTTATTCAAGTGTGTATCGTCCCCCACTCTTCTATTTTTTAAGTTGAAACAACTTGAATTTACAAGTCATTTCAGCTTTCTTGAGGAGTTGGTATAAATTAAAAAATAAAGTTGAATGGGCTTAAGCTATATTACAACTTAATTTTTACAACTAGTCAAAGTCTAGTTGAAGTAGTTTTAGTTGAAATGACTTATTAATTCAAGTTGTTTAAACTTAAACATTTAAGTGCAACTAGGAATTGTTACAGTGTAGTAACTACCAATAACACACCAGCAAAGAGTTTAGAATACATCATCACCAAAACCAGCATTTAAACCATTAATTTTACTGTTCTGTATGTACTTAGTGTGTACTGTGTAATAACTCTGGTACTAGCCCCGAGCCTAACCCTAAACCTAACCTAATGTTAAGTGTTTTGTTGCTAAGGTGCACACACACTGTAAAAATAAAGTCAAATATAACAGTAAATCAATAATGCCTGGCTGTGAGTGTGAATGTGTGCGTATGTTCATTTACAAGAACAGAAGCATGACTTCACAGTTATCATCAGTTATATTTTTACTCATTTACTCTTTCTTTGTTGAATCATGTATTATCAGAATCTAATTTCACATGTTAATCTAATGTATGTTATGACACTGTTGTCCTTTTATACTGATGTATAATTTCCTTCACTCATCCCTGTTAATATTGATCATTTATCATTGTTAATCTTTTAAATTAAACCAAATAAAAATAAAAGTAAAAAAATACTATGGTTTTCATTTCTAACTTTTCAGATGTTGTGCGCAAACAGTGGCCAAAACATTAAGGACTTGTGGTGGTTGAGTGAGTGAGTGAGTGAGTGACAGAAATAATGGTATCTTACTGTAGCATGTTAAATATTTCAGCTTGAGAGGTTTTGGAGAAATACTTTACAGTTGTTTCTAGAAAAGTGAATTACTTCAAAGTGTTTAGTTTGTAAATGTACAGTCAAATCCAAATCTGTCTTTATCACAGTCTACACATACATCCTTTACAAACTAATAATCCAACTATTCTGTGACAGGATTTCAAATGAAGCCTGTTCTTACTCAGATTCAGCCATTCAAAACAAAAATACCTGCTGACGGATGTCAAGGAACAACAGACAAACTCAAATGTTTTTCAGCCAGCAAAATCCCCAGTGTTAAATGATCATAGCTGGGTGACTCCATCTTACAGAAAGTTCAAAAGTAACACTGAAGCAGAGTTCAAAGCTGCAGTCTGTATCATTTGCCTCTCTTTTACCATCTCTGTTTGAAACAATTACAACTTGCTTGCAGAGTTATTTTATAATCATGGATGATAAGTTTAACTTCTAAACAACTGCTGTAAATCTGGTGAGAAAAGCAAGTCACCATTGTGATGTTTAGTGTTTCCTTTAGTTGGGCTTTTGGTTCGTAAAGTTTAGTGTTGGTCATCTTCTGTGCATTGTGACAATGTGTTGTGTTTATAAAACACATTTGTTAAAACAGGGGAAGATGTGATCATATGTTATTTACTTAATGATTATAAAATCTTAAGTAATGTTATTCAACCGTCTCATGCAAAAAAATTGAATGTAAGCGTATACTTTAATGTTCTGTCAACCCTGTGATGCTCCCCTGTGGTACTTAAATAGGAAAAACATTGATGTGTTTGATGGCTTCTAAATTCATCCCTGTTTGGATCCTAAGGAATGAATGACGCCAAATGCTAACACATTCACGACGTGCCGTACAAAGATTAAGTGCACGCATTGGGAAAACAAAGGTATGTATGAATTCGTCTAAGCTGAGGTAAGAACATAGTAAAATATTGAAAAACTGTGGTGTTTTCCTTTAAGCACCACTCCTTGAAGAACATTCATGTAGAAATCATACATCACAAAAACCCTGCGGTCTTACTGTGGGCTGTGTTCCAGTAACAGTCGCAGGGAGGGCAAGTCCCCTTTAGCTGCAGCATAGTGAACAGGCAGCGCCCCCGTATCCGTGGCAACAGTAGGATCCCCCTCCCCACTCTTCAGCAACCATTGAATGATGTCGTGATGGCTGAAGCGTGAAGCCAGATGCAGGACAGTGGCCCCTGAGCTGTCTTTATCCTGTAACACAACACAATATCAACTCAGCATATAGACTACTACAGTAATGATAACAGTGTTCCTGTCACATTTTTTTGTGACCTTGCCACGGACTTTTTTTTCCGTGGCATTCTCACGAATTGGTTACTCAACTGTTTTGTCCTATTTTCTTACCATTGTTGCTTCGGTTTAGAGTTAGATTTACTTAAAATGACATCCCTTCCCAAACCCAACTCTAACCCAAACGCCAGGGGACAATTGATTAAAGTTTAGAAAATATAAAAGAATACATCAGAAAAAATAAACCAATACTTAAAGTGACACCAAATCTAACCCTAAACCGAAGCGACAATGGTTTGAAAATAAGAAAAAGCAGTTGAGTAACCAATCCGTGAGAATGCCACGGAAAAGAAAGTCTGTGGCAGGGCCACGGAAAAATGCGAAGATCCATGAGAATGCCACGGAAAAATTAGCAAAAAATTCCGTGACTATCCCACGGAACTTTGTGAGATCATGTTGGTTGCACAGTTGGTAGAGCATTGTTTAAGCAGTGCAACAGGTCATGGGTTCAAGTTCAACTCCCAGGATAAAAATGTATAGCCAGGATGCACTGCAAGTCCCTTTGGATGAGAGTGTCTGACAAATGCATAAAAAGTAAAATATAAACAACTCTCTTTCAGTTTAGTGAAATATTTAAAGGTGCAGTGTGTAAATTTTAGCGGCATCTAGTGGTGAGGTTCCAAATTGCAACCAACAGCTCAGTTCACAGCTCACCCATCGCTTTTAAAATGCATAGAGAAGCTACGGTAGCCACAGGACAAACATGTCATGATTGGAGACAACTTAATAAAAAAGTTTGTCCATTAAGAGCTTCTGTAGAAACATGGTGGCACAAAATGGCGACTTCCATGTAAGGGGACCCTCGGTGTATGTAGATAAAAACGTCTCATTCTAAAGTAATAAAAACATAACGGTTCATTATGAAAGGTCTTTATACACCCCTGATAATATAGTTTTGTATATTATTTTGCATTTCTGTCAAGAGATCCTTCTAAAAATTACACACTGCACCTTTAATGTCATGTAAATCAAGATGTGCATGTAAAAGTGTATTCAAGTTACACTAAATACTAAAACTAATTTATTTTACTAATCATTGCTGTCTGAGGAAAACATGCACTTTTCTCAACTGTTGTTAGTTTTGCCTATATTGTACATAGTAAAAAGATGTTTCAACTTAAAATTACTTAAATTGATGACACCTTAAAAATGTAAGTGTATTTAACTTGAACAAACAGCTTATTAAATTTTTCACCTAAAGTGAAATCTGAAGTTGAAAAATGTAAGTAATTTTTAAAGTTGATCCAACTTTTTACAGTGTACAGTATATGGCATTTCAGATGAGTTTTTGATTTATTTTGTAAGATTGTTTATAAGAAAAAGAGTTGTCCCATGCTCCAGGAGGAAAAGTTATCCTAAAATGAAGTATGACAGCTTTGTGTAATGAACACAGAAATTCAAGTTATTCACCAATAATAATCCTTTTTGGTATTGCTTTCATTCTAAATAAGATAATGTTCAGAGCATTCAGCTTCTTTCGATCCACAGAAAAGCATCAGTCATACAGGTTTGACACATGATGAAAAACTTAAATTTCTTTAAATGAGACTCTTTGCTTTTTAAGCACTTTACTTTGACCCGGGGTCTCTGGTAGATCATGTTGAACTGGCAAAAGATGTTTGTATTGCACTACAGGTATGAAACACAATAATGTAATGTGAAGCCCCACAGTAGACTTGATGGCAGTGATATCTTCCAGCAATGCATGTGCACACAACAACAGAAGGAGCTCTAGTTACTCCTCTGTTATGGCAACCGATAGTTTTTACATTTCAGTGAAGTGACTGAGGTGCACCTCTAGACCTAATACAGGACTAGCACTTGTGATCCGAAGGACACATTTTTTAAATGTCACAGGGACGGTACCTTTAAAAAGTTTCTAATATGAACCATTTACCGGTAGGTAGAAATATGTATGCACTTGGTACCAATGTGTAACCCACTGTACTTGTGCGATACTAACATGCAATACAAAGTTTTTGAAAAGGTACCGTCCCAGTGACAGCTTTTGTACCTTTAATTCTAAGAATGTGTAAGGCCAGTTTCAGAACGGGATTTAAGTATCATATTAACCTAGAAATTCCTTTCCGGTTTAAATTGAAATAGACCAAAAATGATATACATTTACATAAATATGTAAAAATTCTAAAATACATGAAAAATATGCAACAACATAAACTGTACATTAGTATTACTAACTCTACACAACTGCTATAGGATTGTAATTGGACTGTCAAGATCAAAGTGATGTTAACAATATGTGTACATGAAAACAACGTGAATAAACTAACAACACTGGTGAAATATGCTTTTAAAGGTTTTGCTCTAATGTAAACGCTGGCAGTGTGAAAGGACCTAACACTGATATTCGCTCTAGACTTCCTCGCACTTGCCTGTCTGAAGAAATAAAAATCAGAATGAGTTTTATTCGCCGGGTGTGCACAAGCACACAAAGAATTTGTTGTGGTTTTCAGGAGCTCATGGTAAAAGTAGCCAATTGCAGTGTAACTGTAACTAAGGGCTGTCAAAAGATTAATCGCATAGAAAATAAAAGTTTGTGTTTGCAAAATACATTTGTGTGTGTATTGTATGCAATTATTATTTATATAAATTTAAGAAAAATGTTTTCATGTATATATACAAAATAATATATAAGCCTATAGTTCTCTGCAAGAAGCCCCTGCTAACTTCTATAAGGTAATACAAATCTCTGCAAAGAGTCAATGCTCTGGGTGTTTCTGTGCTTCAGATTATAAATTTTACTGATGATACTTCGATCACAATAATGAGATTGTCTACAGAGACGCCTCATCTGTCACTTTTTGCTATTTCGCAGTTTCTGTATACCATAATAAAACATTCAGAATTTATAGTATGAAAATAGCATCATATGCCTAATCCTGACTGACTGCACATCACATTTCAATCATAAATGTACTTTATGATCTGTATTGATGTAAAATTGTAGCTAACAGACACTTTTGACTGCCTTCAGCAGAGTTTGGGTTTAAATAAACAGACTTTAGACATTATACAACCAGGTAAATTCCATAAAATAAACAGAAAACTAGCCCTTAGTGGAACCTTTAAACAAACTTAAATTATCTTCTGCAATCTTAAATGCAACATAACATTAGGTAAGAGTTCTACTAGCTTTAAACCACAAATTCCTAATAAAACTCACATTTAATTTATACCTATACTGTAAAAAAATGATGCATTTTTGTCAAATCAAAACATATTTATGTTACTCTAACTTAGCAAATTAAGTTAAACAATTTCAACTTGTTTTTCTAAGTTATTTTAACTTATCCCAGGTAAAAAATGTAAATAGTATGTTGAATTGACTTGCAAAACTAAGTTGTTTTAACTTCATGCTGATTATTTTAAGACTGTGCATTTAAAACTGTGCATACAGTCCTTCTCAACAGGTAATATGGGCCATAAATATTCATGACAAAACACAAATTCCTTTACCAACATCTGAACATTTTTATGTACGGCCGTGAAATAAATGGCAAACTTAACATTTTGAGACAAAAGGAAACAGTGATGTCTAACCCCGCAGAGATGATGTTACCACCCTTTCCCAAACTTGTTTTAAGACAGATTGGATGAAATCACTAAAGATGCATTTGGCCCTTGTAAATGTGCACGGTCAGCACATCACTGAATACCTGAATGTTAAGCATTTCATGCTGCAGAACACACAGGCTTCATTTCAGAATTACACACTACCAACTCTAAGAGCAGGGTATTAGTCACAGCACGACTCAAGCTGATCAAACAGCCGGACTCAGAATAAGACCTCAGGAACACAGAGGGGTAACTTTTTGATCATGAGACTGAAGGTTAGAAGAATGTTACCAACATACTCTCCTAGGCCTATTAATGACATTCGATTTCTTAGCATCTTAAAGTTGACTGCGTATATTAATTTAATAACATATAATAGATAAATACTTCTGTCATTATTTAAATTACTGTACATTAGTACATTTACTAGGAATTTTATTTGTTTTAACTGTAATAAAACCATGGTTAATTTTTGTAAGGGGTACATTGACAATAGGTTGTAATCTACTTAAGAGTTGAATTAAACTTAATGTTTACACAGACTTTAAAATATTATAATATTTTATAGATTTCAAAACTATATTTACATAGAGTAATATGGTAGTTAATATGTAATAACCGTCTGAAGCGCGAACTGTTATGCCATATCTCTACTATATACATGTTTCTTATTATGAAGATACTCACGGCCGCGCGACATCCTCCCTGCGTCACGAGCCACTGTAAGCAGCTCAGGTGGCCCGTGGCAGCGGCGTCATGCGCGGGGCTCGCGCCGTTGCGCGCCAGGCTCATGGACGGTAATCCCGCTTCCTCCACCAAATAACGTAGACAGGTGAGCTTTCCAGCCCGGGCGGCGTGGTGTACGGGCGTCGCTCCCAGCATGTCCTTCACATCAGCGGTGAGCACTTTCTCCGCTAACTGCACCTTTAGAGTCTGAACGTCCCCCTGCCTCGCGGCCAGCAGCGTCCTCTCCACCACCATGATGAAGATATGATGATGATCTCGCCCCTCAAAACACGCGACTATGAGCGCACCATTGAGAGCCCGCTAACGGTAACACAGGTTTATAAGGCGCACAGCCTGCAGTCACTCTGCTCTGTCCATCCCAACTCTTTATCATCAGATCCAAATGCTGTCGCTCAATAACTATTAAGATGACCGACGAGCATCCACACCTAGGTTTAGTATCTTAAGTAAACGAGAAAACACCTCGATGGCTTAAGAAAGGTCGAGTGATATGTTAAATGCCTTGTGGTCTGTTGTTCACACGCGTAACACATGTCACACCTGTTCTGCAATAAACGCGCGCTCTTCGGGTGAAGCGTTCGGCCCTGTTCTGGTCACACGGCTCGTCCAGAAGTCCTTAGGGACTGAACCTGTGAATAATCCATGAAGGGGAGGAGAAGCGCAACATGTTTAAACCGGCTCAAATGTTAAAGGGACAGCGCGTTAGGCTATGCAGGACCAGGCCAGGCGTCTCTAGTTATAGTCGAGTTTAATCGATCGTGCTATATTTTGATATTCATATTACTAAAAGTTTTTGTGTCGTTACGCGTTTGTATTGTATAAAGAGAGCAGTTTAGTACTGTAAGCCAAAAAAGCTCTTATGGGAAACTCGCCAACGGATGAATAAATAACCATACAACGAAGAAGGACAATAATTACTAAACATTTATACGTACACTATCAAAGTGTTTATTCTGCACCAGAGAGATGCACCTGTTGAGTGTTGTTGAGTACGCTACTACATTACCAATAGATGGCGGAGTGGCGCAATCCATCGGGGTAACAACAGGTGTGTTTCATATGGAGCTGCGCAGAATGATCGACGGCGGATGACATCACAGTACCGCGAGAGCAATTCGAGAGCTGTGCGTCGCTCTCACAGTTTATACAAAATTTATATTTATACAATGTGTATAATGTTTATACTGTGACCCTTGTACTTTGTACTTGTTGTTTCTCAATAAAAAAAAAAAAAAAAAAAAGCTGTGCGTCGCTCTTCAGAGTTTTTCTTTTAATTGTTTGTGGGTGTTTTATTGTCGTTGTTTATTAATCTTGAATAGGCTCTCAGGTCATCGCTGTCTCCGGACATGTAAATATCTAGATAAGGTCTAGTGACTTCAAAGGCATCGTGATTTCGTCTTTTTTTTACCATAAAATGAGCTAAGTAATAATAATGAAATTAATAGCTTAACATGCAGCTCTTAGCAACCAAGCTGAATTAGCAACCAAGTGGAATAAACCTAAGTATTTAGTAGCTTATTTTGTGGAAAGTCTGCTTTGGATGCATTCTTCAGTTATCCAATAGGTGGCGCTATGTGTTTAAACGTAATGGGGATCATAAGGGGTTTTGCAGTTTTCAAGTGTAGATGTTTGGTTGCGCACTTAATATGAATCAGAAGTTTGCTTATATGCAGCAGCTTATATATCACAAGAGCACATGACGCTTTGCACTTGCAGTGCATAGCCTATAAGCTAAAAATTTTATCAGTTTGTGTGTTCCTGCATTAGCCTACGATTTCCCGTGATATCAGGTTGACAGTAGGCCTATGTGTGAATACATTTATAAAAATATAACATTGAAGTTGACTGTTTCACATTCTTAAAAACAGGGGCGACATGCACCATTTTCAGCTCACATAAATTTGTGCATAAACAGACCTTAAAATAAATAGTTTAGGGCGTTCACACTCTTTTCCGTTGCACCGCCACTTACATTTCTAACAATCTAATCCCCCTGCCTTCATGTGATAACCACCAAAATGTAGGCTATGTGACGACTACTTTTATGTCAAATGCTTATATCAATTATTTAATCAGAATAACCATTTGAAATTGCATTTTTTGTTTTCTTTACGTTCTGTTTAATGACTTGATTAGCTGTGCCATTAAGTAATTTGCACAAAAACTGTCATTTTAAATCAATAAAGTATATAGCAAAAAAAATGACATAAACAACAGTCACGTGATTGATTTTAACGTTCAATTCTGCAAAAGCAATCATGTAATCTACACTTTGTTTATTTTCAACTTTTTCTTTTAATTGCAAATACCCAGTTTAAAATTTTTTTTATAGAAAATGATTAGAGGAACGCATGTTTGCACTAAATACACCTCATATGTGAGCATGTGATTCCGCTACCCACCCTCACAAACTCTTGCGTAGAAATTTACTAATATAACGCCGAGACTGTCACATTTTGAACCATACAATTTCTTTACAGGGGAGGGGAGGTTAACTGTACTGCATTACCGTACTGGGGGTTGGAAGTGTTTTGAGCGTTTCTAACTACGTTATAATTCTTTAGACAGCAAAATTGCAGCAGCAAGGAGCCCTCCGTTTGAATAAGCATGACGCCTGTGCTTAAAAATTAAGGTGCTACAAAAGATTCTTCACACCAATGCCAAGAAGAACCATTTTTGGAGCCCTCCAAAGATGCAGACAATGATTCTGAAAATATGCTTTCTAACATTCTGCAGATACATTTTCTTTGAGGAAAAATATAAAGGCAAAAATACCTCAGGGCATCAAGGATAACTTAACGTTAGGCTATATCCTGTTGTGCGTCGTTGTAAATTCGATAGATTTACTCCTTAAAAACAGTTTTAATGTTTAAAATGAATTTTTTAAAGTATATATTATATGTTAAAGCGGTTCAGTTTTGGCACTGATTACGGAGTTTTTTAAACACCTTTCTTAAAAATGAAACACTTGCGTTCAGTGATTCAGGCAATCATTCAGCACTTCTGTAAAAGCCACGGCCTCCAGATGCGCTGAAACAAACACTTTCTACTGGGGAACGATTTATGTTAAGCCCCAACATATGGCGTTAGACCCGTGCCTGGCGCGTGCGGTGCTCATCTATTTAACTCCACGCGGACGCACGCGCCAGGCTTATTAATGAATAATGTCCCAGAGGCGGCGCGCGACACGTCTCACGGGACTGCTTATAGGTTTTGAGTGAGTGTTTTTTTGTGAGCATTGCTATTGCAGATTACACAAGCATACATTTTCAGTTGTTTAAACACTGAAAAATATGATTTTTGTTTTGTTACAAAAGCAAATTGTTGCATTTTCTATTCCAAATGTAGGATTTAATTACATATATATTAATTAATTATTCATCTTCAATTCTAATTATAGGTCTATAATATCTAATTCATATTTACTTACATATTTATGAATTTATTATAAATCCACAATTCTATCAGTTTAAATGTTTTAATCGTGTATCTGTATGCATTGATTTTACTGTATGAATTTAATGTTTTAGCAGCTAGGCCACCGCAATGTATAGAACGATGTGCGATGTATGCTTAATGTATTTTATTTGTACTTTTGATTTTAGTTGTGGAGTTTCAGTTGTTAAGATTCACTTATGGATGTGAATATTATATTTAGGTTAATGACCCTCAACAGCTAAATGACAC
This sequence comes from Paramisgurnus dabryanus, assembly GCF_030506205.2. Lineage (NCBI taxonomy): Eukaryota > Metazoa > Chordata > Actinopteri > Cypriniformes > Cobitidae > Paramisgurnus > Paramisgurnus dabryanus. The sequence continues at coordinate 32,677,379 of NC_133347.1, forward strand.
GTCTCATCTTCCTCTAACAGAAACCGCCAAACCTATCAGAAAAAAAATAAACAGACGATGTAACGGGACAGGGCGCATGGGAAAAGTGGGATATAGTGTAGCCCGAGGGCGTGGGAAAAGCGGAATATAGCTTGCACGCGCCGAACGTGTGACAGTTATTCAAATTTCCCTCCAATTAGGCCAACCGAAAATCTATTGTATCGGCCATCTGCTACCAGTCAGCGCATGCTTTAAACTTCAGGCATAAAGACTGAAGAAGAAAGCTTTAGACATGCACACATTTATCACATTTATAGAAAACAAATATTCCAGATTTTATTCATGTCCATAATTTAAGTTTATTATTTTTATTACTCTGTTGCCTTTAACTTCGCATACATGCACACATTATTTAAATTTGCATTTGGTTGTTTATATGTTTATTTTTTATTATTTATTTGTTTGTTTTATTATGTGTTGTGTTTAGTTTATATTTTTGTTCAAAGTCCCATTTGTTTCACACCATTTCAAGTTTATAAAAAAAAGCTTATTGTCGCATCATATAGTGTAAATTAGGCCTACTTATATTTAAAATATCCTCCAACCTGACCCTTATGGAGTGAGATTGATTTAGTCATACTGTTATAGTGATAGTCTCTAATACATATCGAACTAAATGAAGCCGTTTTTGGGCTACAAATAACCAGCAAATAACACAGTATAGCAGGGCAATAATAACAAAACAAACAAAAACCCAACAAACTCAGACCTAGTTGTTGTTAATAGATTCAATAATAATGACGATTAATAATTGTGTCTGTGAAGCTGATATAAGTTTTGGCGTTGAATTATGAGAAAACGAGCATCATTGTTTAATTTAAATTATTATTGCACTTTGATTTTTATGAAATCTTTGACATTATCTTAGTCAATATTAAAAATAACAGGATTATATTATTACAAAATGTTCTTTAAAGGATAATTTTATGAAGAAAACTGCAGCCTACAGCACAAAAATGACTTTAGGTTTCCGACAGGGTCACAATTTTATTCAAGCCTAGTAATTTTTATTTTTGTTACCAGGCAGCAGGACATCAGAAGATTCATAAGATTTAAAGACAGAAGAAATCAGACAACACGGAAAAACAAAAGTACTTTATTTTGTGTGATGTGCGTTTTTATTTAATAATAATATATAATGTGTAAAGAAAGACACGGAAGACAGGTGGGAAAATATGTTTATCTCTCTCTCTCTCTCTCTCTCTCTCTCTCTCTCTCTCTCTCTCTCTCTCTCTCTCTCTCTCTCTCTCTCTCTCTCTCTCATCAGACGCAAACACGTACAATACTCAAAGATGGTTTATTATGAACAAAGAAGTATTACTGATCGAACATACAGTAGTTCATTTGCTTGTTTGATCTTTTTAAAATGCGTCTGTAATCAGCTTCGTGACCCAGTTGTGATCATCGCGTGGTTTCTGAATCCATCGTGATCTAAATTCTGCATAAACAGTAAAGACTGCCGTGCATATTGTATGTGTTGCATTCAAAAGACCATCTTGCACTTCTTTATTCATTAATTTGGAACTGTTGGCTGGAAGACTCTGCTTGTTACAGTTACAGTTGCACTTAACATGCATCAATACTGGATGTGTACAGTATGTACAGTATCTTTTTAGCCTAATATACACTATACATACTTTATAGCAGTGGTCTCCAACATGGTGCCCCCATTGAGTATGTGAGTTGCCTGCCAAATAACATTCTATTAATAGTCTCAATTTTTATATTTATTTATTATATATGTTTTATATTAGCTTGGCTTATTTTATGTATGTTAACATTTTAAGCAATGATAAAACATATCAACAAGTAAAATAAAATAAAATCAACAACTACATTTTATGAGTAGTCTATATAAACAAGTAGCACCAGATTGTTTTATCCATTAAGGTAGCCCTTGCTGGAGACCCCTGCAGTATATACTGCACTGTAGGTGACTTTATCTATCATTTTTAGTACATACTATGTGTGTAATTGTTAATAATGTATATTATATTTAATTTATTATGTAATGTTTCTGGAAATGCATTGATATAGCACATTAACTATATGCTTTATATAACTTCAACCTTTTTTTTAGATAACTTCTAAATAATCAGTTACCTTAGCAATTTGGTTAAAAAGTTACTTTTTCAATAAATTATATAATACTTATATGTTCTTGCTTCTTGAAGGATTTCTGGAAGTCCAAACTCTATATGAAAAAACATGATGGACTGCCCGGATGTTTATCTTTCATGTTTTCTTTTCACATTGCACAAGCACCCTTAACAAGTTAAACAATGAATGGATTAAACAACCAATTAAGACAATCTAAATAACCTGTTAATGTGACATCATAATTAAAATATGATGGTGAAAACATGGTGGTGCTACCAAAAACTATTAAAGAATTTGTGTATCTAAGCAATTACATATAGCAGCATAACATCAGTATTTGTATAATTTTAAAAGAATAATCACTGCTGAACCTATACTTAATTATAGATCAAAAGTAACTGATATTTACCATAACATAACTTATGTTTAATTTTACACCATTTATCACAATTAAAGTGTTAAATATTGTTACAGATATATTTATTTAAGCCTTTCTTTGCTTCCTAACATTTACATTAACATTACTATGTCCCTGTTATCAGTAAGAATAAACTGGGATAAATGAAAGGTTAAGAATGCTTTACCACCATGCTAGCTGGTTTCCCACATCAAATGTATTATAATGATAATACATGATTCTGCATTACATTGACCATTAAACCATCGACAATAGGTATACCATCCTTAGATCTATAAAATCTTGGCAAAAATATCAAAGATATGTAAGAAACTAAATTAAACAGTAATATCATAAACAAAACAGTTAAACATTACATTTTCTTATTTTTTGTTGTGTTTTTCGTATTACATGTAATCAAATTAAATGTGATTTTTACATGACTAGACCCTTAAAACGACCTTCACGTAAGACTCTAAATAATCTTGTCTGACATCTGAAAAATGTAGACTACAATAAAACAACACAAACACTTCTGACTGCATATTAATTTACTTTTCATCAAACTTAAATTGTCAATTCAAAACAAAACTTACTGTAACTTACTTGCTCTCAAATGCGAATACAGTACATGTGAGAAATCTGGGTGCTGAAGCTTCGAGAAACGTGCTGTCAATGCGCAGTCTCGCGTTTGAACTGAGCGCCCATAAGCGCACGCGAATAGGAAGCACGCGCGTTGTGGGCGTGGAGGGTCTCCGCCCTTTCTGAGCACCATGCTGTCAAACTCGTGTTAGTGTCTAGGGGAAATAATAATAATGCGATGTTTTAGCCATAATACTTAAAATTGCGCCAATTCGTATTGTTGCAGTACAATCATACACATAAAGATTTTACCATATTCTTAAAAAATCATATGCCACAAGATATTATCCTAAACAGGAGAAAAATAGCAGTCTGTTTGTAGACTATTTAATTTATTATAATTGCGCAGCCATCTGGCCTTTCATCCCGTGGCTCGTGCCGTTCTCGTGCCCAGCGCGAGTCGGGACCCTTAGAACTCAAATGCGGCAAATGCACATTTACGAGGAAAAATTTCTCCAAAACGCGAAGTTCATATATTATTAGACAACCCCGCTTAAAAAAATCCACCGTATCCCCTGTAATAGACTGTAGGCTAGGTTTGAGAGAGAGGATCTCGATACAGATTAAATTGGAGAAGCTCTACGTCACAAACGCGCACACAGTAATCATCCTATTGGTGAAAAACAGGTTTGTGCATAAAGTTACATGACCAGATGTGCATTCATTTGGCTTGGGTTATAGCGTGGGTTTTTGAATTAACACTGGATGTTGTTTACTCGACGCTTTATGCGTTTTGCAATATTGTTAACTTTTCATTTGAGATTAAACTATAGATGTCATTGTTTATATGAAAGGCGCAAACTGTCAGCTTTAAAAATAAACTATGATTGCAAACATTCATTAAGTACGTGATTTAAGCTTTTGTCTTAAAATCACTATATATTTTATTCTGTATTTTTTATTTTAAACCCTTAGAGAGAGCGAGAGAGATAAAGAGCGAGAAAATAGAAGAAAATAGAAAGAATAAATTAATAAAATATCTATATTTTATAATAAGATAATAAATAGGCCTGTATCTTAAATATATTTGCACTTTTAACGCATATATGAGATTAAATTACCGTATGCTTGTGTAGACGCAACCAACAGTCTCCGCGTGATGCTGAGAGAGACGCGCACCAGCCTTTCTGCGCATTTATTCCACATACAATTGTCGTGTACAAAACAACACACATCATGCGTAATATTGGGTAGTGGTCTAAGATCATGGAAAATAACATGTAAACAGGTGTTTCACAGCACAGCAGCGTTGGTTTTAGCTTGGGAAGCACTTGAAATGCCCGTCTGCAAGTTTTAGCATAAACATATCACTCTATAACATAAATGAGCATCGGTTAATACCAATTTCAGTTTCTAATTTAATTCTTTATTTTGAAGCTAATGGACAAGTAATTTAGGTGAGTGGATTATAATAAACAATTTCGCATCATTTTCCTTTTGATGTTCAAATCTGGACCTTTAAAAAATAACTTAACCGTTTAGACTGTCTATAAGGCTATAATCAAGCCAAAGCAGTACACAAGATAAACAAGTATACGCTACAGTCCTTAAGACTAGTTTATTTGTATAATTAACCTGCAACTTGTAATGTCAGCCTCCTTGTAGCTCACTGTATTTGTAATTGGTTAAAATGTTAAGGGGTTTTATATGGGGTTTAAATGAACACACACAAAAAAAGAGCTCATTGTGCACTTAAATGTCTTTTGTGTCCAAGTTTTTGTTTTCATTTAAAAGTTAGTGAGTCATCTAATGTCACAACTTAAGATATTTTAAGCATATACTGACAAATAGTTGAAGAGTAGGCTATTGCAAATCCCCGTTTCTCACATTAGATGCTTATCGCTGACCTTCTATTGTTCAACTTTCAGGGTGAATTAAAAAATGAACAAAATTATGCTTGTTGGTGTTTCAGAGTAATAGCATTTTAATTATTTGGCCTTACTACCCCGCTTAATTATTCCGAATCAATCGTGTTATTGTTGTTAAAGAGAAGCAGTGCAAGATTTTTTTATTGTGAGTAATTTAGAATTGATCTCAAATTATCTGTTATAGCCTATTAAATGTCCATGCCGGCAAAAGTGAGCACTATACTGAATATGAACTATAGTGTTTGAGGTACATGTTTTTGCATTATGGAAGGAAGTTTACGGACCTGTCTATTCAATTTATTCAGCTTGCACAGATGGGAGCACCCACGCCACATTACATGGTTACAGATGACCCTTATTCAAATTATTATATCAGGTTTTCTTGGAGACACGTGCCTGGTGCTGAACTTTCGAAGCCCAAACTTCAGCACACTATGAATAAGTTGATTTAAGCTTTTGTCTAAAAATCACTATATATTTTTTCTGTATTTTTTATTTAAAACCAGTAGAAGCTTCCAACACAATGTATATTTGATGGTGGTGCATGTCTGTCCGTTTGTTTTCAATGCACGTGTCACACTATTCCCTGCATCCCCCAATCGCTCGAAATGAAACAAAGAAAGATATATTTGCGTCACTCTGTGATGCTTTATTTCCATATTCGGTCATATGGCACAGACACAGACGCGAAGAGTTTGGAAAGACACGCCACGGTTGTGGTAACGTGATAGGACGAAACATGCATCTCACAGGTGACTGAGGAGTTTGGCGGTATTGCCTCGAGGGGGTTGGGGTTCAAATGAGTGGCGCGCTTTGGTGTGATTGGAGCAACAGACATCCATCCATCTGCTCCGTATCGCCGGCGCGTGTCAGGCGCGTGAGATCACCATTAATTTTGAATGAGACTCGCAATGAAACCCCGTACGAAAAAAGCTGATGTATGGACAATAGAAATATGGACAAAGAAATAGGATCAACATGCCTAGAAAAAGCTAAACAACATGCAATGTTGAATAAAGTAAAAAAAAAAATTATTGATTGACATCCTTAAGTGTAACATATTTTTAAACTCTCGTTTTTGTGTCCAATTCATTCCCTTATTATATTATATTTTTTGCATAGTGGTATTGAAGCCCTCGTGCAATGCCATTTTCTTATCTTTAGTAGTGCACATTATAACATAATTTCGTGATACAGGATTGCAGGTGTGGCTTAATGCATGTCACTTAATTTGAGAAATAAGATCGTACAGCGATGATTTAGCCAGCAGATGTTATACAGCGTGGCTTGGGTGCTCGTCATGTGTTGTGTGTTGTTTATCAGTGGAGCGATATGTTTTGGTGTAATCCCAGGTGAAAGACAATATCTTACATTACAACTTGTTATGAAACAATGCAACTTTAATTAAACATTAACCTTAATGCTTAAAAGAACAAATCTGCTATAAAATGAGCAAGATTATTCCAGAATACGAAGAAGAAACGTTATTTTTCAATAACTGAATGATTTATTATCTAGGCCTACCTGAAAATGTAAATGACTGTTTATTTTAGATCTAAACATGGTTGCAAACATACGTAGAGTTATTTAAATATTTTTCATATCAATATCAATTAAATGCACATGCCAGTGGTTTAGATAAACCTAACATCGGCCAACAGATGGACTGTCAGATTTTCATCCTATGGCTTCCCCCTCTGCGTCAATGTAACGCAGAATAAAAAGGAAGCCCCTCCTTCCACGCCAAAGAGCCCTATAAAAGAGCCATCACAATCACTCTGACCACAAAACACTTTACTCGTCTTGAAAGAGCTGAAACTAGAGACGAAACATCATGACTCCCAACCTCATCACCGATGCTCAGTCTCACATATTCTCCTCTCGAATGACTGTAGCTCAGAAAAAAGAGGCACATGAATTAAGAAAGGTGAGGTCGATCTTGTGTTGCTTTATTGCAAAACCACATCACCTTTGTTGTTTGATTGGATGTATTAAAACATCAAATTAACCCATTATTTTCTTTTCTCAGACTCTCAAGCCACTGATGGAAAAGAGAAGACGTGCTCGAATAAATGAGAGTCTCAATCACCTAAAAACACTCATTCTGCCACTGGTCGGCAAAAATGTAGGTATCCAAACTTTGGTGCATGCATTATTACACCACATGCCTACTGTTTTTACACTGAAACACATGCCAGTCTCTAAAATTACCCTAATATATCAACTTATTTTCAATTTATAGGCTTCACGCTATTCGAAGCTAGAGAAAGCTGATATTCTGGAAATGACAGTCCGCTTCCTTCGAGATTTGCCTTCGTCATTCACTAAAGGTGAGTTTTACAACATGGCATTTTTGACGTTTTCAGGCAAGACAAAATCTTTCATATTTCAAACTGAAACATCCCATTTAATGATTATCTTTTTTCCCAAGGTCAAACAGACAGCTATAAAGAGGGTTACAAAGCATGTTTCCAGCGCGTCTCTGCGCTGCCGCCGCAGTCCGGCCTGGACGCAGAAACCCGTCAGCGCGTCACTGAATTCATCCAGCACTCGATGGTGCCTGCGACATCAACTTGCCATAACTGCTGTGCTCATAACTCCAGCACGATTTCACAGATGCACCAGAAAATCTTGAGCTTGAGAAACAACAGCGGTAGCGCATCAGCATCCAGTCAACCCCAACCTGCGACACTGGCACCTGTGGACATGTGGAGACCCTGGTGACCAAACACGCACCAGGAAAACCTTCAGGGAAAAAACTGTAAATTATTTATGTGTCGTAGTAAGTGTTTGATTTTCAAATGTAAAGCCTGTAAGTGAGATTACATATAAGAATGATGTTTTGCATATGTGGCTACTTTGTAATTCGAAGTGAGCAAACGAGCACAGATCATGAAAGATGCTGTATTTTGTGATATTTATTTCATGCAATCCTCGTCGGGGTTAAAAGATTATGGGTTGTAAGCAACACAATTGTAAACCCCAAGGGTTAAAATGTATTTGAGGTTTGCACAATTGACTTTATTACATTTGGTCTGTGCAAAGAAGTTGTAAACACTGTGTGTTAAAGATCAATGGCAAATTAATGTCCCTGAAGGAAATCTGATCAAAACTGTGAAGCAACAAAAACAATAAAGCCATTTTGCTTTGAAATTCTTGAGCGCTTTATTTTTCTTGTTTGAAAACTGTTTGTAACAGTGCTAAAACTTGCAAGTAAAATAAGGAAAAGAAGAACATCTTAATGAATATCTTCAGTTTTGCATTTGCAATGTCTTTAACAATTAATAATTTAAGAAAATCAATGCACACACCACTCAAATCAAATGTGGCAGAAAACGGAACCCTACAAATCCCATGGTTCTCGCAAATTATATATATAACTATATATAGCTATAACTATAACTATATATACATATAACTATAGAATGTTAACGCTTATTTACGGCGTTGAATTGTTTCAAAGCATTTTAAACAAGAAAAAAGGCAAAATAAACCATGTTGAAACAACCCAGCAGTTGGGTTAAAACAACCCATTATTTGGGTCACTTTAACCCAGAAATGTGTTCTGTCCTATAGTTACCCAGCCCGGATAAAAAACAACCCAATTTTTTTAGAGTGTAGGCTATTGATTAAAGTACAAGGTCATTACTGCATTTTTCTCAGCAAAAGATGTGCTTGACAGATTAATATATTATCATTATTCTGAGAAATGAAATAATATGATTTTATTTGTTTCAGTAAGCAATAGCTATTGCGTTTTGAAGCTTATTTAGGCCTACTTGCGCTGGAGGACACACTTAGCAAATAAATCACAAAAATCAGTATGTGGTCATAAATGCATCAATAAGTTTCTTTATGTGAAAAGATGTGCAATACATACACCAAATTCCAATTTTGTGTATGTATTGCTTTTTATCTAAAGCCCAGTCCTTCCCATTGACTTAATATAGAGCATCTTTTTATGTTGTTTTATGTATAGCCTAGTATAGTTTCTCTTTTTACAGTTTTGTTTTCGGGTTTGTTTTCTGTATTTTCTGTATTTTAAGCATTTTATGAGTATGGGTTGCTAACATCCAAAGCTGGGAAGATTACTTAGATGTAATCCGTTACTGATTATGAATTACATGACAAAATTGGTAGTCAGTAATATAACCTCTTAGATTACACATCGTTGGTAATGTAATCTGAATACTTTTGGAAAACATTTAGATTACTTTTGACAAATCTTATTTGATTTCAAATAAATAAAGAGGGGAAACATATTTTCGGTTCTATTTCACCAACAAGAGCCTTAAACACTCATGTTTGAAGTGCAATGTACGGAGAGTTAATACTTTACAATACTAACACTGATTTACTTTGCTATCCCTGCTGAAAAAAACAGCATACAAGCAAGACCAGCATATGTTGTGTTTTGGTGCTGGTTTGCTAGTGAAAACCAGCTAAACCAGCATCAGCACCAGCATTAGCACCAGCTAAACCAGCACCAAACCAGCATCCCATACCGGTCATACCAGCAAGACCAGCATATGTTGTGTTTAGGTGCTGGTATGCTGGTGACCACCAGCTAAACAGCATCAAACCAGCATAGACCAGCATAATTCCCATAACTTTTTTGTGATGCCAGTAAAAATTCTGGCATGGCAAGTTAAATGCGCTCTAAGCGAATCTGTGAGACCTCACTTTTTGTTGATGTTTGAACTGTTTTCAAACAAACTGAGGTAGCTAACTCCTCCCCCTCCCCCTCCCTTCCATGCTTTCATGAACGAGCCCAACCCCCACACCCAAACCCTTCTTGTCGTTTTTTGGCTGGAACACTCTGTTTTGTTTTCGTGGTGCTAGGTTTGGCCACTGTGTTTATATTGAAGTTTGTGGAGCCTTGGCTGTCTACAGAGATCGCGTTTTTTTACAGTTTGATCAGCGGACAGGCAGCAAGCAGATAGTGAGGAGATGTTTGCTGTGTGTAACAAAAAATGTTTTATGGTCTAAAACGCGTGAATTCGCTTAGAGCACCTTTAAAAACTGAACCAAAATATTTCCTCCAGATCTGGTTTATTTTAAATAAAATAATAAAACGTAAAAAACAGACGGACATCAGTGGTTATGTGTACATATACATTCATTGTTTGGTCAAAATTATTGCTAGGGATGTCACTAGTGTCCCTACCCAAATCTACACTTTTGCATCCAGTGATCAAACACTGAGTGTTGCTCCAATTTGCATCTTAAATAAGAGATTTACAAAATTGTGAACATCATACTGCCATAGTGTGAATAATATGTAATCATGTAATCCATAAAAAAGTAACAGTAGTCTGATTACAAGTATTTTAAAATGTAGTTTAATCTAATTACAAGTAGTTGATGTTTGGAATCTGATTACCTAATCCAGATTACATGTAATCTGTTACCCAGCTAACATCACACCCAGTGGCCGGTTGCATAAAACTTTAAAACTAGTCTTAAAAGTTAGTCAAGACTGATCATAACTGTTTTAAGCATGTTACATAGAAAGGTAGATTGGTCTAATTTAAATCCAAATAATAAGACTGATTAGCCCTAACTTATTGCTAGTTAGTCAGAATCATTCTTAAGACGTAGTCTTAACGTCACAGCTATGTTTATGCAACCGGCCACAAGTTCTTAACTGCGTAAGATGAAACAACATGAAGCAACTTTCCAAAGCCCTTTTCACACAGAGATTACGGAAAATACAAGGGAAATGTGTCTGGGATTTGTCCGGGATCATTTGATTTTTGATTCACACTTCCAATGATTTTCCAGAATCTGTGTGTGCATTCACACGAACCCATTCTTACCAAAAAGCGTACGAATGACAGGCAGTGTGATTATCGTGCAATAGATACGCCAATTTCCGCTTATCGCTGTGTGTCGCCCGTCTCCTTCAATGAGGCGTTTCTAAATCTGCTTGTCATAAACAAATGAGTACCATTCAAGCCAGTTACTGACGAGAGAAGGATGACGTGAACTCCACTGCTTCGTTCTCATTGGTAGTCGCTCCCGAAATTCGCTCAAAATTTGCATAAAGTTAAACTTTTCTTAACTTTCTTGCGTCGCTGGACACGCCCATACGATCGCCAACGGTCTCTTTCGCTGCTGCTGCCGGAAGTCGCCCGGTTTCCATTAAAATAAATGAGATTGCGTCGCTCTGCTACTGCTGGTCGCTGTCTGTCTGAATGGGGGGTAATTGCACCACTGATAAAAGCACCTTCTCCCCTTTACACATCCAACGTGATCTCATGAGAATACGTGTGTATTTTTACGTTTCAGTGTGGTTGTACAATACGTACATTTACTTACGTTTAAAACACACTGAAACGTACAATATCGACGTTTTGACAGAACTAATACGTAAAATATTTACGTATTAACAGCTTTACAAATGTAAAAATTACATGTTTTCAGTAATATTTTCTGACTTATTTATTTAAGACAGTTTACCCATTTACCTAATGAAATGATTATGATATTCAGAGAATTTCACAATATTTAACATTTTAAAACTTTAAAATGAATAGCATTTCTGTATTTATATGTAGTTTGTTTGCCATGACACACAAAAACGCGTCATCTCCTGCTGTCTTCTATGCAATACGTTAATATTACTACTAAGCAATAATTACAACAAAATACAACATAAATTCACAAAAGATGTTACTTTTATTCATTTGCTGTAATCCATATCTTTAAAATTCATACGATCGCGAGGAACAGATCCAATTTCAGCCCTTTATTCAGCGATCATGATCCGAGTTCTCATCAGCAACCGTGAAGTCAGATCGCGCGTTCGTTAATTCAAATATCCCGCCTCAAGAAGCTTTACGACATATTGCTTTACGGCAGTAATATCAAAAGCTCATTGGCTCTTTGAATGCCACGTGACATATTTACGTCATTTCCATTTCCGTTGGTGTACGTTTGAAATTAAAAAAGCACGCCGTGACAGAGGGAAGCCGGGTCAACGCTGATCAAACTCTTGGATTAATAACTTTAATACATCTCTTTTCTTTACTTCATATACTCCAGAGAGGACCGCGGCTGCAGCACATCGTCATTTTAACTACTTTGGTACTGATTTTAATATTCGCAATAAATAAGATGTTGTGATTTCACTTGTCTGTCTGTTATGATTTTTTAAACAGTAACGTTAAATGATTTTAATAAACTGTTTTGCGTAGGACTGTAGCACCTTAAAATATCTTTTGAATGCTATATTGTTACTAATATGTTCCTAGACATATCGTTTGGGTTTAGGGTAAGTTTTGGGTTTAGGGTAAGGTTTGGGGTAGGGTTAAGGTGGTAACATATCGCTAAAATGGTTAAAAGGAAATTATACAGCAATCTTTTTGGAATGAAAGATACATAAATGTTTTACGTTGTAAATACGTCTACATTGTACGTTTTAGCATCTATTTAAACGTACAAAAATACGTTTTTTGTTTTTTAAAGTTACGTGTAAATACTACGTATTAACAGTGAGACCAGGCTGACACATCTCTGAATGACTACTTTTTTATTGCATTCAAAATACATCTGACTACCAGTGGTGGGTTTTTTGAATCAGTATTTTGAATGCAATAGAAAAGGTCCAGTGCTACAACCACCCCTCTGCCACTTTCATTCAGGCGTAACCTAATCTCTCTCTCTTTTCTTGCTCTCTCTCCCCTAGCTCTCTCCTCTGCTGTTGCGCCTTCTCTTTCCTCCCCCACACATTTCTCATCACTTGATGTGAACACTGCTATGCTCAACATGTACATCCTGTCTAGGCCACCTCTGTATAGATGTCTTTACTTGTCTACTAAGATCTGAAAACCAGAGGTCCAACCCGAGACCCAATCTGGTTCGTGTCTAAACGTTTCATGTGTGCCTCGGACATGGGTCGGGTATAATAGTAGCATCCTCTGGTAAAATGAATGTGTTTTTGCCGTTTGGACCCAAGAAGACCCAGACTAGCACTTGTGACATTGTGTGAATATATACATATAACAAATGAAAATAAATGGAGCAGCGGGCCAAATTGGTTACGAGACCACTGGGGTTTCTTTCTGTCTGACTGGTGAGTGCTGGGGTGCAGCACAGCCACCCCACAGCCTGCTCCCTCAACCCAATCCCCTTTCATCTTCTACAGACCATTTCGTATACACTCCAACCTTCTCTAAATCCACATTCACACAGCACTTCGGCCCAAGTAAAATTCCCAGAGAGGGTTCTGTGTTAACACAAACACATCCTATGTCTGGGATCGCTCTCGTAAAAAGGGCCGAGTAACATTCACGAAAAGCATTCTGTGGAAACAAGAGGCAGAAACCTTGTGTGTCATCACAACCAGATGTTATGGTTCAGTTCTTTGACACAGGGATTTAAACACAGGTCAACATTAACAACTTAAAAATGTCAGCAAACTTGACTAAAGCAGAAATCAGGTAACTCCTCACTATCCATGCTGAAGCTGAGATCATTCACCAGCATGACAGAACAGTGCATCACGTGCTCCTTATGATCTTATCATAAACTAAAATGCTTGAGAGAGAAATCATGGATAATTAGCAAACTTCAGACACTGTGGAAAAAATACATCAACGTGTCTTTATGGGATCTTTACAGTATGTGTGAATGAACAAATTCCGGATGCATTTTTCGTGTATTTTCCGTAATCTCTGTGTGAAAAGGGCTTAAAAGACATCATCAACTCTTTCGTCCTCACAAGTATGCTCTACACTACATAGGCTACATTAACAGTGTTATTTCGCTGCTCAAAAAACCTTGCTTGCCAACTACAGACCCATTTCCGTCCTACCATTTATAGTGAAATACTCAAACAAGCTTTCTCAGTTAGGTATTTGCATTCCTTTTTCAGAACAACCAGCTAACAATCAGGCTTCAAGAGCATTCTGTCAATGAAGCCATGTGGTTAGTAACAGTGGAGTTTAAATCGTTTTGCTATGTTCCTCACTTTAGTGAATCGCCTTAATAAAAGCATTGTGTAAATGTTTAGTTAATGTGATGTGGCTCATATATTTAGGCATGTGGTTTGTGGCATTTGAAACTGACATTGTGCAATATGCACTATTTATCTGCTATTCTTCTGACATGTTCACTGTCCAACCAATGATTTTATTGTCTACAACAGAGTACAGCATTTGTGCACTAATCAAAAACTAAATAAAGTGCCTTTTCTCTCTGAAAATGTGTGAAATATTCAGATATAATCTGTGTCATCTATAGATTTGATAATAAATAATAATAATTGTAATAAAAAATTATTAAAAGGCTGTTGAAATTTTTGTTTATTTTTTCTTTCTTTCTTTATGCCCTTCCAGTATCTATAGCTATATTCATGGTGAGAACTGGTTAATCCATACACAAGTTGAGCCACAAACAGGTTGGGGGAGGGGCAATTTGGTATCAAACTCCACACAGAAAGGCCACCTAACCTAGCAAGGGCTGGAACCGGAAACCTTCTTGCTCAGAGGCAATAGTGCTACCTACTGAGCCACTATGCAACCCAAAGGTTTATTCATGCTTAGCAGATTTGTTAAGAAAAGCCTACTGTATGATAAAACAACTTCCCTCATATATATAAATATTTATTTATTTATAAAATATATATTTCAACATATTTTACCAATGCATTTACCTAAACGTTATATTTAGAAACAATTGAACAAACTGGTTATGTAATTGTACATACTGGTGAGATCGTAATAGATTGTTTTTTTGTGTATGCTGTGTATGGTTTGTGTAATGTTTGAGGGAGGGGTTTGGCTTCCTGAAAAGCTTGGGTTGAGTGATGCCAAACAGAGAACAATAACTTCAGAGTCCAAGCAATTTTGGTTAAAGGCAGGATAGGCAGGAATTATCTAAAAAACTTTTTTACAAATTTGTTTAAACTGTCTTTATATACTAATACATAAGTAAAATGCAAGTACTCTGAAAAGAGAGTATAAAAATCGAGTTTCTGTAGACCTGTCACGACTGTTTTAAACACAGCTCATTTTTCCATTCACTCCACCCCCTCCCTTCTAGGTTTCTTCTAAAGCCACGCCCCCAAAACACGCGCGACGCCAACCGGCTCTGCTGGGAGCGCGGTAACATCATGTCACAATCACATGTTTATAATACACCTAACATTATCACTATGAATATAAACAAATAGGATGGCTTTTGGTACTCACTATTAGGATAACATATCGATACTGGTAAAGTTTAAAATATATTTTGTTTGATTCGGTAACAAACGAGCTAGTTATATTTATAATACAAAGCTAAAAACAGATTGCATTGATACACGTTTTTTTATTACCATCAGTTACACTGTGATGAAGGTGAATTTCGTAGAAGATTTATTACATATACGTT
The DNA here is from genome assembly GCF_030506205.2 of Paramisgurnus dabryanus. Taxonomy (NCBI): domain Eukaryota; kingdom Metazoa; phylum Chordata; class Actinopteri; order Cypriniformes; family Cobitidae; genus Paramisgurnus; species Paramisgurnus dabryanus. The sequence continues at coordinate 32,692,805 of NC_133347.1, forward strand.
GTTTTGCATCTAAGAGTTTCCGTGATGGAAGCATTGTTGACTCTGATGAGGACTACACTCCGGAGGCAATACCGCTACTGCATAGTCGACTCGAGGAAAAGCCACGCGATATTTACTCTCATTTGATTTCTTCGTTTATTCCTTTTTTTGACTCGTTTGCCTTCGCTGACTGCATATGCAGGTACTGTGAGTTCTGAATGCTCTTTCTCTGCCATACTTTTGCTCTTCCTAGAGTGCCTCGTGCACGTTCAAATCAATCGGGTGTGTGCATGTGTGGGCAGATCCCATAGCAACAGGGGTGGTGCCATGGTCGGGAGAGAGAGTGATAGTTGTGCAAGCCAATCATTTGTTTCGTCGCGAATGGAAATAATGAGCTGTGTCATGAAAGGTCTACAGACACTTAAGTTTTATACTCTCTTTTTCAGAGTACTTACATTTTAATTATGTATTGGTATATAAAGACAGTTTCAACAAATTTGTAAAAAAGTTTTTTTTAGATAATTCCTGCCTATCCTGCCTTTAAGATGTCTGGTCCCTGCAAACAGCATATCACTTCACAGGTTAGGAATTAAAGTGCAAACTACAACCATAGATGAAATTGAAGAGATTTCCAATTATTTCATAAGGACACATAAATTGGTTAGTTAATGTTCTTGCATTGTGTGAAATAGAAGCAGTAAATTGATTGCTGTTATAAGTGATGTATAGTAAGTAACTGCATTGGATATAAAGAACAAAATATATATATATAGAACATGTAGGTATGTATGTATGTATGTATGTATGTATGTATGTATGTATGTATGTATGTATGTATGTATGTATATATATATATATATATATATATATATATATATATATAGAAGATAAAGGTAGTTTCAACATTAAAACACATTTTATTTATCACTAGGCAAAATATTAAGAAATTGCCCCTGAAACTGGTACAATGAAGGTCAGACAACAGATCTATAACATGTGGTCAGCCCTTTGAGAAAACACATACAAGCCATCTGGCAGCTTGTGTGATTATGCCTGTCCATAATCCTCTGTCCTGTATCACTAGACACCAGTTGTACTATCTGTGAAATTTAACTGTTGCTATGTCTCATTTATAGCGATCTCAAGCTCAGAGAAGAGAAACTGCCATATAGGATAAACATTTTGACAAACAAACACTCTGCATCTCAACCATTAAATGCTTAAACTGTCACTTATTTTTAATAAAATAACCATGTACTCGGCTGTTTCAGCTCATTGTTTGGTCAAATATGGACAAACCCAGACACTGGGTTTGCATGAAATATTGCGAGGCTGTTTCAATCCAAAATGCTTAAGTAGATCACTTTAACCCAACAGCTGAGTTTGTCCATAATTTTACCCAACCTTGGGTTAAAACAACTCATTGTTGGTATAAGTATTAGACAGAACCGTTGAGTTATAAATAAAGCATTTTAGGTTTAAACAATTCAGCATAGGTTTATTTAGAACCCAACAGTTGGTTCTAATTCAACATTAAAGTGTGAGCCAAAGTGGAAAAAGAAGACTCAAGTCAATGCAAAGGCTTTTAAATATAATAATAGCACATATGAACAATTTCATTCAGGATTTAGGCCCCACCATAACACAGAAACAGTAATGCTTAGAGTCACAGATGACCTCCTATTAGCATCTGATCGTGGTGCAATCTTGCTCCTTATATTCGACACAATAGATTACACAATCTTACTCGATAGACTAGAAAAGTATGTCAGCGTATGTGTTTGTGTGCTAGCCTGGTTTAGGTTTTATTTGACTGACTGCTATCACTTTGTTTACATAAATGAGTAAAAGTCATGTTACTCTCAGGTTAAATATGGTGTACCACAGGGATCAGTTCCAGGCCCTATCCTCCTTTCGTTATACATGCTACCTCTAGGAGAGATGATCAGGAAACATAACATCAGTTTTCACTGTTATGCTGACGACACCCAGCTTTACATTTCCTTGGAACATAGTGAAACCAACTGGTTTTCTAGGCTAGCAGACTGCGTCAACAACATTAGTTTTTTCCTTATGCTCAACTCCAACAAAAAAGATAAGTTTTTAGTTGTTTTTTGAATGTAGCCATACAGATATATAGTACTGTGCAAAGGTCTTAGGCCATCACCACCACCAGACTTGTTGTTTTAGAAGTTTTAATGTCCATCCATATTTATTTTTGAATCAATTTTATTAAAATACAAACAGAAAATACAGGAAATATGTAAAAAAAAAACATTTTCAGGACTAAATATCTTCTTTAGGCATCATCTGTGTTTAGTGTTACCTCTCTTGGCACTTAACACATCTTGAGCGTTTTTGAGCAGAAATAAGTAAAAAGAAAAATTTCTTTAAAATTAGAATTAAATTTTATTTAGGTTTAAAAGATCCTGCAGTTCCCTGCTATTGCTTAAAGTCGCCATGAAACGGAAGTAGCGATTGCCTTATTTTCCCCGTGGTGACGTATATCCGAATGAAACGGCTTTTGAGATGAAATAAGGCAGGGCTGGATTTGAATTTGTCCATCGAGATCTGATTGGATCGTTTGAAGTTGGGTCGTGTTGCTAATTGCTAATCACTGCGATCTTCTCCCGGACCCCGCCCACCTGCCATACTTTTGACCGGAAGTGAAGAGAGATCGTTTTGAGGAGGGGAGGAGATTTGCATTTTTGATTAAAGATTATGAGCACACACGAATTTTTAAAAAATAATGAAGCTCACAGATAAGTCATTTGTTAATAATACCACACTATTAAAAATACATATATAGTTTTTCATTTCAATTTCATTGCGACTTTAAGTACTGTACAGTACTGTATATGACATATGTCAAATAACAACTTGCCCATGGTTGCACTGTTGTGCCGTCTTCCGCTGTCAAGAACCTAGTTGTGATGCTCGATAGCAACCTATTGTTCGATAGTTATATTTCCAACACTTGCCACACAGCAATCTTCCCTCTTAGAAATATTTAAAGATCCTGAAAAGCTTATCCACGCATTTATGACCTCAAGAATTGACTATTGTGACTCATTACTGAATGATTTCACACAAACAAAGTAAACAAGCTTCAGCTGGTTCAGAACGCAGCTGCAAGAGTGCTTACTAAATCAAAAAGTACAATCACATTTGGCAAATATTTGTATCTCTACAATGGCTGCAGGTAAAGTATTGCATACAATTTAGAGTATTGTTAATCCATCGCTTGCATTGCACCAGAACCCAGCACACACGCATCCATTTTTCTTTCTGTATGACTAAGATTACATGTAAACGGCCTCTACGCTAATTGGATCTTGTTTTGTTTCCTTGTCTTGTCTTCGGTTTCTCAAGGGCATGGAGGCTAGGTTCAAAAGCTCTAAAATGCTGCCTCCTGAGGCAGGATTCCAAGGCAAGAGGGCATTAAGGCATGTCCTAATCCAATGGTTTACTTCCTGTCTCCTGAGATCCTTGACTGTCCTGTGCAGTGTGCCACAATCCTATGCGTTGGCGTGCACAGAGAATGTGATTGGTTGAGCCTAGTCGAGTTTGAAAAAATAAATGGCGGGCCAAGGAAGCTGGAGAACAAATTGAGTGTAAATAAAGTTATATTTTCACTTTTCACACATTTTTATGGCATTTCTAGCGAGAAATTTGTATTGTGGTTTTCAAATTTGGTATTAGTTATCACAAGGCGCTCTCTGTTTATATTTCAAACAGAAATCCATTAGGTTGTTTATGAAGGCTGATATCCAAAAGCTTAGGCAGCTGACTTGTTGCCTCGCTGCCTCTACTTGCGTCCCATCATCATGATGCCCAACTGATGTCTGCCCAGCGACAACCAATTACTTTACATTTTTATATAGTATTCTGTCTGTAGGATATATCTTATGCCCCGTAACAACAGTATGAGTTACTCCTGCACTTAGTGACAATGCATCTCAATCCTCCTTTCCAGATTGCAGATTGATGCGTTTGATTGTTTGGTTACTGTTGTTTTTTTAATGATAATTGTATGTTTTTGTTTTAATGAAGCTAGGCAGAACTATATGTGCATGTTCTGAGAGATTCTGTTTAAAAATTCCAATTTGAGACTACAAACATGTACAAACATCTGTATTGTAATACATTTTTTCTTATCACTCTATGTATTGTTTAATCTTTACTAATTTAAATATTTTAATTTTATTATAGATTCTTTTGTAATTTTTTCCCCATTCTTATTTATTACTGTTTTTTCAATCTTATGTTGGGTCTGTTGTCTTCACAAGTACAGATGAGGGAAATGTCTGAAACGTCACAGGACAATGTTGTAAAGTAGTACATTTCCACTTTCTATGCTTGGTATAATAACACTGAGCACTAGATTATTCAATAAACATTTTGTTCTATCATCGCTTTAAATTCTGCCTCCTGTAGTCTCCTTCATCTCTGTATCCACCTTATGGTTGAGTAGAAGTGTTAACTTATAACAAAGCAAATCTTTACATAATGGACAAAGCCATTTTCTTGACAAGGAGAGATATAGTGAGATATAGAAGCAAACAAGTGAACTGGACATATACCTTGGATCTATTGGAACGAACAGTTTGGCATAATTGTAGTTGGATCTATCAATATAATACATGGATGTACTGGATAACTGGAAGTTATGTGAACAGCTTTTATAATGCATTTGCCTTTTTAAGTTTGACAGAATGTATCACCATCCACTTCAAGCAGTTCAGATATTCTGCTTAACATCTCACTTTGTGATTTACAGATAACAAAATACATGATCTGGATATAGAATTTAAAACTAATCACAAAATGGAACATTAAAGATTTTAGGCATTTATGAGAGATTTAATAATAATTAAAAAAAGGAGACAGTGATGTAAGTGAAAGAGCAGGGTTCCCAACCCCAGGTGCTACGGTACAACAAGACTGCTCTAACCACAACACAGGACAAAAAACAATCTTTATTCACTGTGTATTTGTATTGTAATTTGTGTGCCGCATATAATCCCTGAAGTTTTATAAAGTGTTTTCAATTAACATCCTTACTTTCCGTCTGTGGTTTGTCAAACACATAACAATTTATGTAACCCAATATTTTATCTGTTTTTTTGTCTATTTTATCTGTTCTGTAAACTTAAAAACGATTGACTGACGTTTTAAAATGGTTGATATAGTCTATGTAGAATTAAATGTAAAACCCAAGCTAATGTACTGTAACCACAAAAAGAGAACAAAAATAAAGAAATGCCATTAACAAACAAACATTAAGGAATCAAAATCCCTTTAATAAAGGCAACGTTTTTAACTGTTATTGCTTTAACTGTTAAACATTGCGTAGTCTTAACACAGTCGTTAATTGTCATTGTCCTCTTCCCCCCACTCGTGGGGTTTTGCGCGGCTACGGTAGCTGTGGGCTCATCTTTCTAAATTCTGCGCTACCTTATTCCCACGTAATGGAATGGGCTTGGACAAAAGGTCGCTGTATAAGTGTGCACCCTGATGATGGCACAGATGGGGTACCCACGCTAAAATACTCAAAAGAACAAAAAGAGTTGCAACTGAACGGAGTAAAACACTCGTCGCCTGACACACGCTCTCATGGGGGAATGGGGCGCGTGCAGGGCACGTACTGATCACACGACGCGACTCAGCGACTCTGACGCTCCCTTGTGTTCATTCCACTAGTCATTAATGAGACAAAATATACTGTCTTAAAGAAAAGATGTTTAAAATTAATGCAAATAAAAGCAACTTAAAACTACTGTGCATCTTATGCTGCTATTGTTTGTATCTTGAACTTACACTTTTTAAACACATTCTACATTTATTTAATGAACAGTAAAATTATAATATAGGATATTAAGAAATTACATTTCTTTTCAGAGAACACGAATTAATAATGGCTATTTAATATTTAATGTAGCCTACTATATATCAAAAACTAAGGGATAGCGGCTTGCCAATGTGTGCGCAAAATAACGGAATAACGCTTAACTTTTGTTTGATCATTTGTAATTCAAAACCATTGGCGATGCTCATGCAGATGGGTCACTGACGCCAGAAATGCTTTAAAAAACAGCCTGAGACTGAAAATTTTAGGAAAAAGAAACGGTACAAGCCACTGGATCACCAAAAGGGGGGTTAGCTGAGAGGAGGCCATCTGGAGATCTCTCCATGACGCGTGCTGGTCGCGTGGATCCCATGGGGCTACAAGGACCCCCACCAGAAAATATCTGACAACCTATCATCGGACAAACGTCTTTTGTGTGTTTTCAGGCAGTAAAGAAGTCTAGCAAAAGATTACTTTAAAACATCCATGGATATGCAACCAAACGAAACCTTCATTGGTTTTACACCACCAAAGTGAGAAGCGAACAAAAATCCACGTAGATTATTTTATTAACGCTACATTCATTCAATATATGTTTGGTGAAGTGATGCTATATCGGTTTGCATGGTGATTTGCTGGGAGACGCGTGCGCGTAACCCCTCCCCATGAATGACAAAGTTGCAGGTGTAAACCAACGTCATCATAAAAGAAAAAAAACTATTGTTGGTCACAATTTACAGACAGATGTTACGGTGAAACGGCGTGGCTTGGGAATCTGTCTGTTTAATTTAAATTATAAATGCTTATCCCACCCTAAACTAAATCCGAACCCCCCTGTCCTCGGACGTCATCAACACCCCTTTCATTGTTACGCGTTGATTTCTTGGATTCAAAAAATACAACGGTCAACATTTATAGTCGATAAAACGCACCATTTATTTAAAAGGTCTCCTAAAAACATATGTATATTCTTTTCACCTCTCCAATAGTTCATCTGAGCTTGCAGTGATGCTTTTAAAGTATTAGAACCGCTGTACTAATATATAGACAAGCATCACATGTAATAAAATAGCTTTTAAATAACTAAATAAAACTATAGTTGAAATACAAACCATCCTCATCCTTTAACCAGTGAAAAGAATGAAAAATATTCACTATTTTGTACAAATATGAACCATATGTTCATTTATAAATGTTATAAATGAGACTTAACAATACATATGTCTAAAATATATAATTTATACAGCCACAGACAGACGCGTTCTTTTGTTCTGCATTCTGAAGTTATTTGTCCAAATGAGTTTGTCTGTAGCGTGGGGGGCGTGCCCATGACGCGCGGACCAGAGATATAAACTCCGCGCAGACCCTCAGTTCGCCACAAACAGATCTGCTCGCAACACTTCAGCATGACTCCCAACGCCACTGCTGCACCTGCCCTGTCTTATGTGCCTCGCACCGTGGCCATGAGGAAAGAGGCAAACGAACTGAGAAAAACCCTGAAACCTTTACTGGAGAAGAGACGCCGAGCGCGCATCAATGACAGCCTCAACCGATTAAAAGCGCTCATCCTCCCTCTTACCGGCAAAGATGTAAGTGTTTGTTAAATAAGGGCAACTTATGACATATTGACATCTAAATCACAAAGTGATGTATTTTTTAAACATTGTAACTTACCTTTGCCTGTTCTCTATTTCAGAGCTCCCGTTATTCTAAATTGGAGAAAGCTGATATTTTGGAGATGACTGTGAGATTTCTCACTGATGCTCAACCCGTCCAACCTAAAGGTGCGTTATCTTTAAACATCTGTGTTATTTTCGTTCACATTATGGTTGTTTAGTTTCGATATCTGGAAAGGAAACTAAATTACATAAATGTTTGTTTTTACAGACAGTACTGATGGATTTGAAGAGGGGTACCGCACCTGCCTGCAGCGCGTTTCTGCGCTCCTGCCGCAAACCAGCCTGGACACCGAGAAGCGCCAGTGCGTTAACGCGTTCATTCAGCGCGCGATGAAGCCCGCCAAACCAGCCTGTCAGAACTGCTGTGCGCAAAGCTCAAGATTTATGTCACAAATACAAGAAAAACTGTTGAATTTGAAATCATGCAGCTCGAGAAACAGCGACAAAAGCAAGGATACGATTCTCATCCAACCTCAGCCTTCATCAGTCATGACCGATGCTCAAGTATGGAGACCTTGGTAGATGCTTCCATGCAAATGACTTTTGTATAATTCAAGCATGTTACATCTGTGTATATTTACGGTCAGTCTGTAGAGTCTTGTAAAGTTTGATGAAATGTTACGATACAACGAGTCGCATATAAGTATTGTATACTTGTTTTATCCCAATCCAGTGTATAGTAGCGGAACGCACCCGTTCAGATGGTTTTGTTTTCTTGGATCCTGCGCGTAACGTGTACATAACGCGGTTAGATTTTTACTCCTTTCCGCGGGGTTTAAATCGTCGGTGGCTCTTGAAAACGCCAAAGTAAAACCCCGAGGGTTGTTAATTGTAATACATTTGCACTTCAGACTTCACTATGTTGGGATCAGTGCAGATAATTTAAATGTAAGCACTTTGTGTTGTTCAATAATATCTCTTTTGGGGGGATGTGCTATTATTTATTGTGTTATGCCACACTTTATAATAAAAGTATGGGCTACACAGCTGTTTGTTTTCTGCGTCATTCTTTCAGAGAAAATTTCAAATAAAAGGAATAAATCATTATTAAGCACGAGATAAAGAGAAATAAACATACAGTGCTGGGTGTTACGAAAATGTTTTGTGGTAAAAGTGTATAACCATGTTTTTAGCAAAACCTCCATTTACTACAGTAACCATTGTTTAACTATGGCTTTTGAAAACCATATGGTTTATTTATTTTGGGTTCCCATAGTTATACTACAGTAGACTAACCATGTTTTTTGTTTGAACTGTAGTAAAACCATGGTTAATTTTAGTAAGGGATAATGGGCACAACTTTATAATTTTGTTCTGCGCCGAATAGATAACGGTGTCCTTGAATACAATACATTCAGTTAAATCAACAACATTTTGGCGCGAAAATGAATACGTAAGGTCGACCATTGTCTATGCTTAGTTGTATAATCTTTCATGCAGTAAAATAAATGCATGCAGCGTCGCTTGGATGAAAGCGTCGGCCAAATGAATATCTTAACGTATGTTCTGTTTCTCAAAACACGTTGTAAGTAAGAGATGCTGCGTGGTTTAAAAACCTGGTCTTTGTTGCCCTCTTTTGGTCGTTTGTTTATATTGCAAGTTTGTTTGTGCTAACTGAACCATTTTTACACAAAAAGCTGCATTTGTAAATAAGGTAGAAAACGTGTTTTCACATTTTAAAAATATGAGGAACCACAACCCAGATAGCATGCACTCCCGGGCCTCATCTGGGCCAACTGTGTCACATACGGCTCAGTTCCAGTGGCGGCAAGGGCCATATGGGCCATATCTGGCCCACACACATGAAGCCGTGTTTAGTGTGACTTGTGGCTTGTTGTGTGTGGGCCAGATATGGCCCGTGTGTGACAAGCCGGTTTTAATTTGAGTTGTAGCTTGTTGTGTCTGGGCCAGATATGGCCCGTGTGTGACAAGCCGGTTTAAATTTGAGTTTTGGCTTGTTGTGTGTGGGCCAGATATGGCCCATGTGCGACAAGCCGGTTTAATTTGAGTTGTGGCTTGTTGTGTGTGGGCCAGATATGGCCCGTGTGCGACAAGCCGGTTTAAATCTGAGTTGTGGCTTGTTGTGTGTGGGCCAGATACGGCCTGTGTGCGACAAGCCGAGTAGTTTGAGTTGTGTTGTGTGTGGGTCAGTCCTGGCCCGTTTCTGCCAACTGCCAAACGGGTATGTATGAGTGTGGCTTGTTGTGTGTGGGCCAGATCTGCCCCAACTGATGTGTCCCATCAGTTTTAGGATGAGTGGCTTTTGTATGTGAATCAGAAATTGACTGCGTACCAAAGCAGTTTATGGCTGGTTGAAGAGCCACCAATTCCAAAATCGAAAATCACCTGTATTGCAGTGTGTCATGTAGCTGTCCATCAATGTAAACAATGTGCAAAGTAGTTGAACCAAAAAGTTTAAACCAAAATAATAAAGTTATTGGCTTCTAAAGAAAGAATTGCTGAAACGAGTCATCATATGGATTGAATCTCCTGCCTGACTTTATCCACGTAATAAAAACACTTTGCATAATAATCTCCGCCTACAGCCTTGTCCGCGGGAGAAACTAAATCTATGACCTGCCCACAGCTAGTTAGTGTGTAAACATCATATCACGGTGTGTTTTCAGTTTGTGTTGTTTTCACTACCAAAGGATGAAGGTATGAAGAATCTGTGGTTAAAATTACTTTTTCAAGGAGGGATGTACTAAATGTTTGGCTATGAAGAATCAGTAGTTAAAATTACTTTTTCACGGAGGGATTTACTAGACGTTTTGCAATGAAAGATGGTTCAGTACCCACTTCATCTGGAACAACATGCGTCTCCTAACCACAGCCTTTAAGTATGATTATAGCTACATACTTGCTTAAATGAGTGTAAAAAAGTTAATGTCTGTCATCGTTTTTATAACCTGGACTAATGATGAATGATATGTATTGATGTTGTTTTTTTTAACTCTTAATATACTGTTAGAGAGTCACGTTAGCAAGCGGCTAGCGCATGTGCACTTACGGCTTTGCTATGATCCGGTTAGCTTACATAAATGCTTAAATGAGTGTAAAATGTTAGTTTCTATCGTCGTTTTATACTACTTGGATTAATGATGAATGATGTCGTTGTTTAAAGGCGTTCTAAGCGAATCTGTGTGTTGATTTTTGAAATGTGTTTTCAAACAAACTGAGCGTAGTTAACTCCTCCCCCTCCCTTTCGTGCTTTCATTAATGCGCCCAAACCCAACCCCCAAATCCTTCTTGTCGTGCTGGAACACTTTGTTTTGTTTCGTGGTGCAGGTTTGGCCACTGTGTTTATATTGAAGTTTGTAGAGCCTGGGCTGTCTACAGAGATCGCATTTTTTACAGTTTGATCAGCGGACAGGCAGCAAACAGATAGTGAGGAGATGTTTGCTGCAGAGATGGGACCAAGTCACACATGTGCAAGTCTCAAGTAAGTCTCAAGTCTGAACCTTCAAGTCTCAAGTAAGTCCCAAGTATTTTTTTTCTTGGGCAAGTCAAGTCAAGTCGAGTCACAGGCTATGTCAAGTCAAGTCAAGTCCAGTAGTAGGTCAAGTCAAGTCCAAGTCAAGTCACCTTATTATTGTAATTTTACCTGCAGAATCTGATCTTAATGAGGATATATAAAATATAAAGATATAAAGAAATACTCGTGTTCAGTAAAATACAGCTTAATGACAAAGACAGGGTGACGCGGAAGCCGGGAAGTATATCTGAAATATTGCCAAAGACGGCATTAGAGGGATGCATGAAGTATGGCAAGGGAGACGCAGCACCTCGTTCCCTTCTCATGAAACAACAGTTACATAAGTAACCCGACACGTTTTCATTTGTCAAACACAACTATGCAAAAAAGCATTTTGGTATAAATCAACATTCGCATACAAAAGATATAATCATTTAAACAAACAGTTTAGCACATGTGCTTAAAAAGTCTAGAATTTTTATAATATTATCCTACACTACACAGGGAATAATATTGATTTTTTTTCCAGAAAACTTCTTGCATAAAATAGATTCAAACACTTTCAATAACCTGTATCTACAGTATGTATATTTTCAAAAACTTTCCAGGGCTTTGAATTTTTCACCCCAGATTCACAAACTTTTAAGGATTTCAAGGACCCTTGGGAACCCTGTGGTTTTGTGCAATTTTTTCAATTACAGCCTAAAATAATATAAGAATGATTTATGAAGGATAATGTGACACTGAAGACAGTACTTTCGTGAAAGGAATGATATATATATATATATAATGAATAGTACTTTTCTCAAATATTACTGGCATAATATCAACAACCGACTGTATATTACAATAAAGCTGTAAGATAGTTTTTTTATATATAAACGTTATATATATTTTTTCTAATCACAATTTTGTGGTAATGATGTATTGGCAACAAATTACTTTGTAAAAAGAATGCTCCAAACCAGTGAAGGACATAAGACATCTATTGGCCTTTACATTTTATGCATTTGACAGATACTTTCATACAAAGCTAATTACAGTGCATTACAAGGTTTGCAATGCTCCTCCCCTGACCTTTGTTTTTATAGAGCTAAAAGTATTACAGAAACCTAATTTTTTCATGATCAGATACACTCTAAGAACGGTGCATAGTACTAAAAGCTCGTAATCATAGGGGAACCATTTTTAGTGCTACATAGAGCCTATATAGCACCTCTGTAGAACCATAACTGGTGCTGAGACTATAACACCACTTATGGTTCAACACAGAACAATATAGTTCTACACAGGTGCTTCACAGGTTCTAGGTAGCACTAAAACTGGTTTCCCTATGATTATGAGCTAGTGAACCACTTTTCATGCTATTTACCACCATATTTTTTTAGTGTAGCCTAAAATTTTCTAGCCTCTGGGGCAATTTCCTGGACAGCTTAAACCAGGACTAGGCCCCAGTTTAATTAGGAAATATAACTAGTTTTAACAAGCACTAAAAAAATTACTTGTGTGCATTTTGAGGCAAACAGGGTACTGATGTATTTTAAGATATGTCAGTGCAAGTTGTTTTCAGTTTGGACAGCTCTTAAATTTTTTTTAGTCTAAGACTAGTCTAATCCCTATCCGGGAAACCACCCCTATATGTCTAGGTCAGATGCATATGGATTTAATTTTCTGGCAGTTTTAAAGAGAGAGAGAGAAAAAATCTTAATACAAAAATAACGTTTTTAATACAAAAAAAATCAATTTTTATATTATTTTCTTTTTTTAACTTAGACTGATATAACTTTTAAAATTTATACTTTAACACTAGCACACACTTACAATTAACTACAGATTTTTTTCTTAAAATAAACACAAAGATTAGGCGTATAGATCAAGCATAAGTGTCGAGGTTGAAACGAAATCAACTTTGAGCTCTCCAGTCACCCCAAAAAGGGAGCACTGACAATTTTTTTTTTTTTTCAGTTTCTCAATCCGAAGACTGCAGCCTGCGGAGGTCGCATATTCAGACGACATACGTCATCAAGCCTGGTTTATTTAAACTGAGCATTACATTCGCAAGTCATAAGCATTACAACAATTTACCATAAACTAAAAAGTCAAGTTTATAATTGTTAATATTCTGAAATAAGGCGACCTCCGGAGGCTGCAGCCTTCAGATTGAGAAACGGCCAACATCTGTTTTTTTAACTGGCAACGCCTCCATTTGTGGAAAGGGTACATATCTCTTTTTATAATTTTTTTCATAAGTGATTTATTCAGCTTATTAAATTGACAAAAACAAGAAAAAGTAATAGGCTTTAATTTACGACATACAGTGCGCATACATTTAGCCAATGAGACTGCAGGAACCTTGCATAGCGATGACCTTCCATTCCGGAGTCCGGACCGGTTTCATCTGGATTCAACCTCCGTTGTAAACAGGTGAGCCTTTTACATGTCTGAGACAATTTCTCTTAAAAGTTTATTTTCTCGTAAAATTCGTGGCATTTGTCAATGTATGTGAATTAATATAGTTTTTTTTAACTAAGATACAGAAGTTACGTTACTGTCTTTTAATTACAATTGTATTATTGGTGCTTAGACTGACAACCTTCAGTGAACGTTTTTCTGAGGTAATTTCCGATGTAACGTTATCTTAATTTATTGTGCAGATTAACTTGAAATTATTTACCTTGTTTTCCGTTCATTGCTTCGCCTTTGTTTCACCATTGTTTCAAAATTACCCAAAAATATGTTAACTAGACGGTTCAGTGGCAAACAAACCGTCGTTTGTTTACCATACTAAACTTCCGGTAGTCTTTGCGTCTGTGTACATTCTGCGTTGCCTGGGGTATTCCCGAAAGAAGGAAATGTGACATACCCGTATGTTTTGAAATTAAAAATGCCCTTATGTATTTATGTACTAAAGTAAAAGTACACAATTGTAATGTAATTAGGTATTAATTTTAATATGCAATATTAAAGAATACACAGTATGATTCTATGCTTTAGAACAGAGGTTTTCTAACCTGTCCTGGAGGACCAGTACTGCACAATTCGTATGTCTCCCTCAGTAGACACACCTGATTTAAATCTTCAGCTCATTAGTAGAGACTGCAAGACCTGAACTGGGTGTGTAGGGTAACTAAATGAGGTGTGTCACAAAAGGGAAACATGCAAAATGTGCAGTACTAGTGGTCCTCAAGGACAGGTTTGAAAACCCCTGCTTTAGAACACCCTAATAAAGCACAGATGCTTGGAAAATGTAACTAAGTATTGTCCACCTCTGCTATCAAGTCCAACTAAATTAAATTTAAGCTGATAATAGTCAGTTTTACTGGCATTTTCGCAGCAACCGCTATGATTACCAGCCATTTTGTTGAACGTTTGCCACTCAACAGGGCGAGTTCCGGCGTGGTCACGTGGAAAAGTGACGTCAATGCATACCCTCTATAGACCCTTCTACAGCTCACGTGATCAAATAGCATGCGCGCGAATTTAGGCAACAGAAGTGGTGTTATTCCCCATAGACCCTTTTACTGTTTGTACACAATGATAACGTGGCAGAGTATGCGCACGCATTTAGGCAACGGAAGTATGGCAAGAATCAGCAGTGAAGCAACACAGACAGAGAAAGTTATTTTGATAAGTTGACTTTATCAACTATTTCAACACAGCTATCGTGTCCTATAGTCAAAATGAAGTGGATAGAAGATGTTAGCAGATGGCCAAAAATAAAGTTGCCAGATACATATACGTATATTATATTAGTGCAACCAAACGCAACAACCAGACATTTTGATGCTGGGAAACCGTTTTCCCAGTATCAAATGTCTGGTAGTTGCGTTTTATTGTACTAATGTAATGTACTAATATACGTATATATGTATCTACACATAACTTTGAAAAGCAAAAAACATTTGTTGTATTTAAATAAATGCTGAAATGTACCATGTAGACGTATTTAAACGTATAAAACATTTACGTATCTTTCATACCATAAAGATTGTTGTATAATTACCCTTTAACCATTTTAGATAATGTTTCCACCCTAACCCTACCCAAAACCTTACCCTAAACCCAAACCTTTTTTATACATAATTAATTATTTTTGTGTTATGCAATGTAATGGACAGATATTTGTAGTAACAATAGTAACAATATAGCATTTAAAGGTTTGAAGCATTTATTGTGTTTAAATTGTGCAATATAACATTTTAAACACAACTTTTTTCACGTGTAAAAAAATGCGGCATTTTTCACAATTTACTTATCTCTATAGCACTGTTTTCACTGTCCTCAAAACGGGCTGATGTCTTCCTTGTTCTATGAAGTCCCTCCTTCAGAAATACGTATCGAGCTCTGATTGTGTAGTTTGTTTAGTGAGTTGTGATTTGATAGCAGCTTAGCTTGCTGTCAGAGCCATGACCCTGCTTGCTGTTAGCTTAGCTGGCGACTGACGTATATCCTGTGGGCGGAGGTTAGTCATAAAACTGTTATAGTGTCCTCATTATGCAGGAAGTAGAGGGCTGTAGTCCAAACTGGCCGTTCGCTGTAGGCTTTGAAAGGGGAATTCTGTTAAAGAAAATATATCGCCTGGCAGTGAACTTTGAGCTTTATCATTGTACAGGTATTATTTATGATATTAAAGCAACATTACACACTAACTAGGGTTTAAAAAATGCGATTAGAAAGAAAGAGACCTTTAAAGTTAAAAAGACGGGATGTCACTTTGTAAGTAATCCATAATAAAACTATTTAAAGGAATAGTCTACCCTTTTGCCATATTATATTATTACCTCAACTTAGACGAATTAATGCATATCTATCTTTTTTTCAATGCGTGCACTGTACAGTGCGTCGGGAATGTGTTAGCATTTAGCATAGACCCATTCATTCCTATGGTACCAAACAGAGAAGCCACCAAACACTTCCGTGTTTTCCCTATTTAAATACTGTTACATGAGGAGTTATACCAGTAAGTATGGTGCGACAAAAAATAAAACTTTTTTGGTACCATAGGAATGAATGGGTCTAGGCTAAATGCTAACACATTCACAACGCGCTGTACAGTGCACGCATTGAAAAAAGATAGGTATGTATTAATTCGTCTATGTTGAGGTAATAACATAGTTTAATGTGGCAAAAGGGTAGACTATTCCTTTAAAATCATGTCGCTTTTAAATACATGTTTTTGTACATTGAACAACCTGTGTTGTAACAATCATGTTTTTGCCATTCATTTATTATCTTTTGGAGAAATTTGTAAAAAGATATAAACAACTCTGAGCTTTAACCCTCAGGATATTTTTTACAAAACTCTAATAAGTTAAATTGACATGATGCTGAGTTAATGATCCCAATTTTTTAGGTGAATCAATTTATCTTAATGTTATCTTAATGTTGTATTTCTCTTCTTATAGGGTAGTGTGCATCCTAAGTCAGAACTTGGTAGGCATATTCCTCACTTTTTTTTGTTGACTCAGTGCACTGTTCAGTAGTGATGGATTACAATGAGCGCAGCAATCTTAGGAAAAGGGCCTGCAAAAAAGTTGACACTTTCCTTAAATCATTTGGCCAAGAGCATGCACGTACTAATTCTCCTCACATCTCTCCAGTCAGCAACCTATCCCGTACAGTTCCTCCTGGTAGCATCCCTTCTAACAGCAGCTCTTCAGATGGGAATCCAGATTGCCTCTCCATTAGTGAAAATACAGATAGCAGCTGTGGTTGTAGTGGTACTGGTGACACAAACAATGAAAGTGATCTAAGAAGCAGCATTACAGATTGGGCACTTCGGTTTGGAGTCTCTCTTGTTGCACTTTCTGCTTTACTGACAATTCTTAGAATCCATTTCCCATCCCTGCCAAAAGATGGAAGGTCCCTTTTGAAAACAAAAACAGAGTACACTGTGGAGATGATTGCTGGTGGATCCTTCCACTATATTGGTATTAGAAATGCTTTCAAAAACACTTTTAAAAAATTTTCTGTTTTTCCAGATGGACACATATTCAACATGCAGCTAAATTTTGATGGTCTCCCACTTTTTAAAAGTTCCTCAGTTCAACTTTGGCCAATTCTTGGCATGTTTAAAGGTCTGTCTAAGAAACCTGTTGTCATAGGCGTGTTTTGTGGGACCAGTAAGCCAAATATTCTGTCGGACTACCTCCGTCACTTAGTTTCTGAGTTGCAGAGATTAAGTAAAGGTTTTATTTTTTGTGGCAAGACTTACTTTGTTAAGGTTACATCAGTGATATGTGATGCTCCAGCACGAGCCTTTATCAAAGGTATTAAGTCTCACACAGGTTACTATGGCTGTGACAAATGTCAGCAGAAAGGTTCCTATGTGAAACACCGCATGACGTTTCCCGAGAACAATGCCTCCTGTAGAACAGATGACGCTTTTCGCCAAGAGTTAGATGAGGAACACCATCTAGCACACTGTCCTCTTCTAGAAACGGACATTGATATGGTTACAGGTTTTCCGCATGATTATATGCACCTTGTGTGTTTGGGTGTGATGAGACGTCTAACGGATCTGTGGTGTGGTACACTGGGCCCCCGGCGTACAAAACTTTCTAGCACTCAAGTCTTGGCTATTTCTGAGAGACTGGTTCAATTGAAGGATTTTATTCCAGCAGAGTTTGCCAGAAAGCCTAGGGCTCTCAGTGAAAGACTTCGGTGGAAAGCTACTGAATTCCGTCAACTATTGTTGTACACGGGTCCGATTGTTTTTAAGGGTGTGTTACCAAGACAGGTCTATGACAACTTCATGCTGTTGTCTGCTGCCATCTACATTTTGGCAAATTCACAGTTCTGTATTGAAATGAATGATTTGGCTCACTCCTTTTTGGTGGCATTTGTTGAGCATTATGGTTTGTTGTATGGCAAAGAGCACGTGGTGTACAACATTCATGGGCTGGTACATCTTGCTAGTGATGTAAAAGTGCATGGTCCTTTGGATTGCATATCTGGCTTTCCCTATGAAAACTTTCTTGGTGAGCTTAAGAGAATGGTAAGGAAGCCTCACAATCCACTTGCACAGATAATCCGTAGGTTGTCAGAACGTGAGGAAAGGGATTGTTTTTCAACTGATGAAACATCACTAATGTGCCCCCATCAAAATGGACCTGTACCACAGACACTTTCAGAAGCAGTACATCAGTTCAAGCAGCTAGCTGTTGATGGTGCCATGCTGCGAATTTCAAGCAAAGATGATTGCATTGCTCTTCATGGCAAAGTGATTTCTGTGAAAAACATCATTGCTTACAGGGGTAAAGAGTTTGTGATGTTTCAAGAGTACAGAGAGAAAGAGGCCTTATACACTTACCCTCTTGACTCCAGAAAACTTGGAGTATTCATTGTGTCCAATTTGTCACCAGTGATGCAGTGTACTGAGCTCACAAAGCCCTGGCAGAAGTGTGTGAGGTTGCCCATGGGAGACCAATTTGCAGTCTTCCCAATGTCTCACACATTTTCTCACTAAAATCAAAGATTAATTAATGTACATAGTTATTGCAAAGCAGAAGTTTTTAAAGTTCACCATTATTTCTGGACTACATTGTCAGACATGTTTTAAGTAAGTGTCATTGTACTACTTGCACTGAGCCTTATGGCATACTTCCAACTTTAAATAGTACATATCACAAAGTTTTCGTTATATATGTTTACAGTGTTGCAAAAGTCAGAGCCAGGCGCATTACAAGCGTATAAAAGTAATTGGCCACCAGCTTTCAAACATAAGAAAAAGCATAAAACACACGTTGCAAGTGCAGGTTAAGTGGAATGTTAATGTGAAACTGTGACGCTAATACTAATAGCATATTAATGATTAAACATTCATTAGCAAACAAGCCAACTATCATCATGGAGGCTGTCTGCGATTTGTCTGACTATCGTATTAGATGTTTTGGCACAACTATTTTACAGATGTTTCCTCGTAAACCTCAAAATCCACATAAATCCACACGCAAACATCTATCTATCTATATTACATCAAACTTTATACTATTTAGGGCTGCATGATTAACCAAAAAAAGAATCACGACGATCTCGATTAGAACACAACAATTTTGGTTCAGAAAAAGGCAAGGAAAAACCTCTTGACGTTTCTCAATTCGAAGGCTACAGCCTCCGGAGGTCTCATATGCAGGCATGATACGTCATCAAGCCTGGTTTATCTTATACATTCACAATGTTGATCAACTTATGGATTATATATGGTAAATTTTACATACAGAAACAAAAATGGGCAAACAACAAACCCAACAGCATTTTATTTCGAATAGAATTAAGGAATTATTTTGAATCTATTAAAAATAAAAAAGCAAAAAAGCAAAGCAAATGTATACAATTTTTGAAACATTTGCTTTCATTGAGTTATTGTAAGTAATCCCCACATTAGGCATGGGCCGGTAAGAAATTCTGGCGTTATGATAACCGTAAGCAAAAATACGACAGTGCTGCAGTATTAGCATTGTAACACTAATGTGTTATTTTCAAATGTCTGCGTATAAAAGCATAAACTTTTCAACTGGACACAATAAATTTTATTTTCTAAGCAACATACGTTTATGCCAGGTAAAAATAAAGGCTTTAAATGATAATATCTTTCAAAAATATGTAATTGAAATGTAAACATGAATTCAATTACATGATATAATTCATTTTGTGTAAACACAGTTCATACCTTGAAAATGGTATCACAAAAAATTTTTAGTGGTTTTGAAACCATAACTCTTTAAAACCTTGGTAAACCATGAAACTGGTACCCGGCCCATGCCTACCCCACATGTTGTTGTTGTTGTTGTTGATTTATTTATTTTTATTCTTCCTTTTGATTTGATCCATTTATATTTTGAATATAAAATAAGCACATTGTGATACTCCTAAATTTATGCAATGTTCTTGTTCTTAAAAAAAAAAATTACATTTGCAAGTCATAAACATATTACAACAATTTACGATTAACTAAGAAAGACTAAGAGTCTTTCTAATTGTTCAAATTCTGAAATAAGACTGTCTTGGTGATGTATACAGCTTAAAAATGCGACCTCCTGCAGCTTTTGGATTGTATCATCGTTTACTTTCGAGGGTTTTTTTTTTTTTTTTTAAGGTTGCACCATTTGATTAAAATAAATAGCACATGTGCTTTTTTGTACAATTATTTTATTTATTAGTGTCAACATTCTATTGTTTATGCTAACACATTTTAAGTTACTTATCTTAAGATGTCTAAAATAAGGAAAAGAGACTTTTAAGACACTTTATTGTAACTGAAAGTCCTGTTTAGCAGTTTTTTTACTTGAGTGCAATAAATGTTTTTGTTGAAAAAACTGGGAATCGTTTGAGAGAATCGTGACCTCACTTCCCATGAAGAAAAGTCGTGATTCACATTTTAGCAAGAATCGTGCAGCCTTAATACTATGACGTACATGACGTTTCTTCATAAAAGGTACAAGTAATCTGACATGATGAATACATCTCTGCATGAAGATGCGCTGACCGGAAACAACTTAGATGTACTAAGGAAAAAGAGGAAGTAGTTGTGCAAGTAGTCTGTATATGGATTTTTTTTTTTTTTTTTACTGAATCAGACATTGATTACAACTCTTGTTTTTCAGACAAATGTATCATATTGTAATTTTTGAGACTACAAATGAGATCGAAGTTGTTCCCCACAGTTGGGTGAGGGACAATGTTTGTATGTGGCCTCCATACAAATATGAAGATAGAGTAAAAGCCATAAAATCAAATGTGAAGCCAGGATCTTCCTGGACTCCCTACAAAATCCGGATTGTTTTTACTAGAGGTACACTATCCTTATCCTTACTTAAAGCTGCCGTCGGCAACTCTGGAGGATTGAGCAGTTTCCAAATGTTTACAATTTCATGTCCCTCCCCCACTACCTCCGAGCAACCTCCCTCAGAGCACGTTCTCGTCAGCGCGTGTGCAAAAGTATTATTGTGAACGCATACTTAGCAAGAATACTTAGATTACTTACATAACACTCCGAAATACAATCAATGGTTGATAAAGCACAATTACCTGTCGAGAAGAAATGTGGCAAGCTCTGCATCCAGCTTGAAATCTCGTAGATTCCTTTCAAATGCCGGTCCGATATTGATCCTAGTTTTAATACGGTCACAGTCGCTTTCTATCTTTGTTTCCTTCTTTTCATTGGTTGTTTTCCTAGCTCTAGTTGTTAACCGAGAAATCGGAAGTTTGTTACTGAAAGTTCTCTCCGCCATCACGCTGCATTCAAACCAAAACAACTATGAATTCAGGCGGATGCACGTGATATTGTAACGCGCGCGAGGGGGATGGGGATCTGTGGCGCGTGCAGGTACTGTGATTGACAGGCAGATTTTACACAGCCCTGCGCTGATTGGACCAAATGAACCAGCCTGCGCTGATTGGACCAAATGAACCGGGAGCGGTGGATTTTTGCAAAACAAATAACAGGCTCCAGGTGGAGCTAGAAGCGCGGGTTATTTTCTTAAACAGTCTAGTTGATGTTGTTCTATCGGAGCATAGTGTTGGTTTCAGTGAATATGATCAAAAAATATGATAAAATAAGTTGTCGACGGCAGCTTTAAGGTTTTTTTTGTAATTTTTCTCAATATTACACAAAATCTTTTATGTATTTGCTAGTTAGATTAACAGAATATTTGTAATTTCTTTGCAGAAACATATGAAGAAGCACGGAAAAAATTGCCAGAGGCAGAAATACTTACAGATCTTACAGATATGGACTCGCCTCCACTTCGAAATAAAAAAAGACGAATGTAAATAGACCACGTACAGAGCAGAATGTGACTGCTGAATCAGGGCAATACATTTAATAATCTTGTTTTTGGACTTTTTATCAGCAAAAAGATGCGTTTTTTTTGATGATAGTGATACTGAAGATGAGGGTAGCTACCCACTTCCAGCAGCCCCAGAAGTGCCAGTCAGCCCCATCAAGGAACGTAAGTAACCAATTTTTGCAACTATTTATAGCTTTATTGATGTTTAACTAGCACATTTGTTTAACTATTTCCCTGCCAATGATGAGTTTTACTGCAATCCTTATGTCCGCTATTATCCGTTAGGTGGTGCTCTTGCACAGCTTATAAAACACTAAAATGTCTTTAAAAACACATTATAAACTCTGTGTATGCTTTGATCATTATTCAGAAGTCTGATCTGTAACAAAAGTCATTTACAAAAATGGAATTATCTGGCAGCTTTAAAAAAAAACGCTGGCGGGGAAGAGTTAAGTAAAACGAGTACGAGTACACATGTTCAGTATCAAACCCGATACCAATTACGTAATTCTCTGATCCGATATTTGTATTAAGTATCAGCTTCTATATAGAGTAAAATCCTGAAGCGTGTATTGGTGACAGATCGTCTCGATCCGATATGACATTTCTGTGTTTTCAAACTTTTTCCTACACAGCTAATGGTGGAAATGTATGCGACACCAGACAATTAAAACGAATAGTTCACCCAAAAATGAAAATTCTAATCACTAAAGCTCCTACACAATGACTACTTTCATTTCTTCAAACTTTTCCCTATACAGCGACCAGCAGAGCAGGGAACTCCTGTCAACCACTTGCCAGAGAGTCAGGAGAGGCTATAGGTTGTGAGTATTTAAAACAACAGAATATGTGAGTTACAGAGTGGAAATGTATGCAACACCAGACTATAAAAAAACATCAATTTGGATCGATTTAGACTTAAAGGGATAGTTCACCCAAAAATGATACTTCTAGGGGCGGTTTCCCGGACCAGGATTAGCTTAATCCAGGACTAGGCCTTAGTTTAATTAGGAAATATAACTAGTTTTAACAAACATGCCTTACTAAAAACATTACCTGTGTGCATTTTGAGGTAAAACAAAGGGCACTGATGTATTTTAAGATATGTAAGTGCAAGTTGTTTTCAGTTTGGAGAGATCTTTAAAGGAACAGTATGTAAGAAATGTATATCAATTAATCATAAAATGGCCCTGATATGTCACTAGACATTAAGAAATCATTTTCATTTCAAATACTTAGATCACTCACAACAGTGGTCTGGCCAAGATATTGTCATTTAAAAAGTGGAGTTGCAGCCCTCAACTGATGTTTATGTTGTCATTTTGTGTATTGGCCACCAGTTGTGTGATTGCAGTACCAGTTTTAGCCACAAGTTTTGTGATTGCAATACCAGTTTTGGCCACAATCCTACATACTGTTCCTTTAAAGTGTTTAAGTCCAGGACTAGTCTAATCCCTGTCCGGGAAACCGCCCCCTAATCACTTAAAGCTCCTAAACAATGACTACTTTAATTTCTTCAACTTTTTCCTGTACAGCGGCCAGCAGAGCAGGGAATTACTCTCAACCGCTTGCCAGAGAGTCGAGAGAGGCTATAGGTTGTGAGTATTTAAAACAACAGAATATGTGAGTTACAGAGTGGAAATGTATGCAACACCAGACTATAAAAAAACATCAATTCGGATCGATTTAGACTTAAAGGGATAGTTCACCCAAAAATGATACTTCTAATCACTTAAAGCGCCTAAACAATGACTACTTTAATTTCTTCAACTTTTTCCTGTACAGCGGCCACCAGAGCAGGGAATTACTCTCAACCACTTGCCAGAGAGTCGGGAGAGGCTATAGGTTGTGAGTATTTAAAACAACAGAATATGTGAGTTACAGAGTGGAAATGTATGCAACACCAGAAAATAAAAAACATCAATTTGGATCGATTTAGACTTAAAGGGATAGTTCACCCAAAAATGATACTTCTAATCACTTAAAGCTCCTAAACAATGTCTACTTTAATTTCTTCAAACTTTTTCCTGTACAGCGGCCACCAGAGCAGGGAATTACTCTCAACCACTTGCCAGAGAGTCGGGAGAGGCTATAGGTTGTGAGTATTTAAAACAACAGAATATGTGAGTTACAGAGTGGAAATGTATGCAACACCAGAAAATAAAAAACATCAATTTGGATCGATTTAGACTTAAAGGGATAGTTCACCCAAAAATGATACTTCTAATCACTTAAAGCTCCTAAACAATGTCTACTTTAATTTCTTCAAACTTTTTCCTGTACAGCGGCCACCAGAGCAGGGAATTACTCTCAACCACTTGCCAGAGAGTCGGGAGAGGCTATAGGTTGTGAGTATTTAAAACAACAGAATATGTGAGTTACAGAGTGGAAATGTATGCAACACCAGAAAATAAAAAACATCAATTTGGATTGATTTAGACTTAAAGGGATAGTTCACCCAAAAATGATACTTCTAATCACTTAAAGTGCCTAAACAATGACTACTTTAATTTCTTCAACTTTTTCCTGTACAGCGGCCACCAGAGCAGGGAATTACTCTCAACCACTTGTCAGAGAGTCGGGAGAGGCTATAGGTTGTGAGTATTTAAAACAACAAAATATGTAAAATACAGAATGGAAATGTATCCAAAACCAGACAATTAAAACATCAATTTGGATCTATTAAGACTTAAACATATGTTTAAAAGCTCCTAAACAATGACCACTTTCGTTTCTCAAATTTTTTTCCTGTACAGCGACCAGCAGATCAGGTATTTACACTCGACCACGTGCCAGAGAGTCGGCAGAGGCCATGAATTGTGAGTATTTGAAACCACAGGATTTGTGAGTGACCAAGTAGATATGTATGTGACACCAGACAATAAAAACATACATTTAATTCCATTTAGACTTGAAGGGATAGTTCACCCAAAATGAAAATTCTAATCACTAAAGCTCCTAAACAATGACTACTTTCATTTCTCAAATTTTTTCCCTATACAGCGACCAGCAGAGCAGGTATTTACACTCGACCACTTGCCAGAGAGTCGGCAGAAGCTATGAACTGTAAGTATTTGAAACAACAGAAATAACGTTCGCATGGTTTTTACATTCAAAATCATCAAAATCAATAAGTAATAGGCTATTTTGTAACATGGATTAGTGGCTATCTGGAGAAATGGTTCGTTTGAAAGGGCGGGCCGCATTTAAGACCTGGACGTAAACGCCCACTGCTATGATTGGACAGCTTCATTCCCCGTCGTTACATGTGGGGAAATGTTTTAAAAACATTAATGTGTAAAAATAGCAGCCGAACACATATGTTTAAGCCACAAAAGATTCTGGGTGCTATTGATGATACACATAAATGACAATACGTATAGTAAAGTAGAAACAAAACTTTTAACTTGACGTGACTAAATTACCGTATACAACACAGTAAGTGCGCATCAGAATCTAAACTGCAGCTGATAAATCCTTATCAATAACTTTGTATATTTCTATTGTGCTTGTGAGGTTGCTCTTACATACACTTAACGTAACATACCACAGTTATATGATAAAAAAAGCTATGTTGAGTGTTGGACCTTTCAAACGCAACTTGCCTAGAGTACCATATACAACACAGTAAACGGGTATCAGAATCTAAATTGCAGCTGGTAAGTCCTTCTTTATCACTAACTTTGTATATTTCTTCCGTTGTATTACAGTCAGATTGCACCTCTAATAATCGTTTAATATTTTTAGTAAATTAAA
The DNA here is from genome assembly GCF_030506205.2 of Paramisgurnus dabryanus. Taxonomy (NCBI): domain Eukaryota; kingdom Metazoa; phylum Chordata; class Actinopteri; order Cypriniformes; family Cobitidae; genus Paramisgurnus; species Paramisgurnus dabryanus. Next base: position 32,718,332 of record NC_133347.1, read on the forward strand.
ACAGTCAAACACGTGTTTAGACACGGATGTTAAAGGACATCTCTAAGGGGCCAGTCACACCAAAAGCGTTTATGCCAGTTGCAGGCGCCTTTTTTGAATGATATTCTATAGGCAGGGCGCGTTTGCACGCTGTTTATGCGCGCCGAGCGCCTTGCAGTTTTTTGCCGCCTGCTGCGCACGCGTTTTTGAAGGAGCGCTGAGAGCGGAGAAGCGCCCGACGTCATTCGCCTCTTTCCATTGTCCAATCGAATGAGGGGAGAGGCGGGCCTTACGTTGTGGTGAGGGAAGTTTACAGTTGCTTTGAAGAACCGGACACCACTCGCTCACTCTCTCCTGCGTGTTTGTGCACCTCTCACCCTCAAACAAGGTCAGAGCAAGCGCCCTCTTTTTAAAGTTTCTGCTAATATGACAGTTAACAGCAAAAGAGCGCTCACGCGTCAATATTTGATTGACAAGACAGCTGACTCGGTAGCAATATGAAAAGTCGTGTCGCACTGCTCTTTTTTTAAAAAAAGGCAGTGCATCGCGCCTTGCGTTTGCAAGCGTTTAAAGCGCTTTTGGTGTGACTGGCCCCATACAAAGCAATAGGGAAACGCAGTAATGTTATCTTAAATAAAGTAAAAAAATGTTTTACTTACTGTGTATACTGCTCTGTCATTTTTGTCAGATCCAATATTAGTGGTGCTTTTAATCACAGTCTCTCTGCAAATCCAGCATCGACTTTTGACTTCTTTGAATTAATTTGCGGTACACAAAGTAAACAAACACTCCCCATGCGAGCTGGAACTTCTTCATAAACAAACTTTAACCACACATTTCCGAGCCTCCGAATTAAGGTATACAGCTTTTGTGTTGTTCCCACGCGGTTCTTCCACAACCGAAGACTATGTTTCCATGGTTACTCTATCATAACAGATGACCGCGTCAAAATAAAAGTCCCTCAGGAAAAAAATACTTTAAAGTAATTTTTAGTTACATTTGGCAATCTTTAAAGACATATTTACTGATTGTTGAGACCCGGCATGGTTTCCTCTGCCCCTGGCCCCACGTTAGAGGTCTACACGGGTCCAAAAATTCCTACCCGAACCCGATCAGACCCGTAAATGTGCTACACTGAACCGACCCGGACAGGTCTGTTGTTTTGAAAGCTGGACCCGAACCGACCCGAACCTGTCTATTATGTAAAAGCTGGACCCGGATCCAACGCGGACCCGTCTATTATTTAAAATCTGGACCCGAACCCATCCGGGAAGACACAGACCCGACCGGCAAATATTATTTAGCTAAATGTTATTAATAAGTCAATAAACAAGTAGCGAAAATTTAACTTTTTGTCTTGCCCATAGAAGTTAGTCTTCTCCCTCCTTGAACCTGACTGTGTAATGCACAATCCTTATTTCCAAGAAAGTTCCATCCATGTTATTCCTCTCTTGACGAAATGTTTAATCATCTCTGTGCTCTTTGAGCAGAGTCACGAAAACTTAAGATATAACAGCAAGATTTTAAAATAATAATTTATAATATTATTATAAAAATTAGAGAAGTCATTGCAAAATGCGCGGTATGGCGGAATAGGTCCCGCCATCTAAATAAAAGAGCCAATTGTCAAAGGTAAAGTCATTGCGTCTCCCTGCAGAAGCTCCTGACTGGTAGCCAGAGAAACATTACAAGAGCACATGCGCGTTAGCTGCCTGGTTGGAGCAACCAAATATAAACTTTTTAACGCAATTTTAGCGTCATAGAAATAATGTATGAGACAGTTCATCTAATTTTTTGTTGCTGTTTTTGAAATATTTTATTTAAAAGTGAGTGTGTGTTCTCCGAGTCCGATCGACTTCGGGTATTACCCAGAATGTTAAACAGACCCGGGACCCGAAGTAATAGATTGAGACCCGACCCGGACCCGGCTGATCATTTAAAATATAGACGCGAACCCGTACGGGTCCCGGGTTGGATCCCGGGTCTTCAGGTCTCGGGTCTTCCGTGTAGACCTCTACCCCACGTGTGTCACGCGAAGCTGTGGGCGGGGCTACAAAAGTGGTCGTTGTATTTGGGTTTGGGGAGGTGCTTCAATTCTACTCTGACGTCATATTTCTTCGAATTCCTCACTCGGCTGTACTACTGGCTTGGTGCCAAAAACTGTTATATTTCAGTAGCACGGACGTTTTCAGTTCTGAAACTTGCAGGATGCTCATTTAAGTATGATGACCTCTTTATAACAAATTATCAAGTTAAAATTGAGTATTTGATTCACCGCTCCTTTAAGAAATCACTCAGATTAAACATGTCGAGTAATTATATGTACATCCTGCCGGCCATAGAGTGCAGGTATGGGAACCCAACGTGAAGAAGGGCTTGTTTCAAAAAGAGCTTTGTACCATCTGCAATTTTAATCCTCAACAGGCTACAAAGCTGAACATTCACCATTTTGTGTATTGTTGTTTTTGTGTATATATGTTTTGCTATTGTGTGTACTGTATGACAGTCTGTGAAAACAAATTTCCTGTTACGGGACAATAAACTATCCATCTATCTATACATAATATGTTGTCTTGTTCTCCTCTTTAGCAGCTATCAGTAGATCAGCATCATCCCACAGTGATTTCAATGAAGGTACTTGCATATTTTTGTATCCTATGCATTTTCATATTCTTTTTACAAAGTAATATGATTGTTTTTCCTTTTTTCTAGCTGTTATACGCAAACTTTTGGCAAATCAGGAAATCATCAAGGACCAAATGGGCACATTAGTTAAATTGGTCTATGATCTCAAAAAATTATCTACTGCAGAGGACAGCCCAACAGTAAATTCTGACAACTTTCCAATCAACGGTCACCAACAACTCCAATATATTGAGGGCCAGCTGGAGCAGGAGGACTTCAGGACAGCTGTGGTAAGATTTCAATTCAAGTTTGCTTGTATTGCACTTTTCACATTTAACGTTGTTGGAAATCAGCATGTAGAATGTACACAAAAGGGCTCTACCGGGAATTTGATAGCACCAGAGTGGTGAGTTGGGGCAAGTAAGAAAGAAACATAGAAACTACATCCAAACATGTTTAATACATACATATAATTATAATTATAATTTAATACAGATTATTTCTTGTTTATGGGTAAACATCTTTTTCAGCGTCTTTACCATATTCTTATTTAGCATCATGGGCATCAGAACCATTATACATTGGTGGGACAAGACCCACCCCTTTGAAGACCAATGATATTGGACCCACTAATTTTTACACTTTTTAATTCCATGCATATGCCTGTTCACTGTCAGCGCGCCTTCAATCATATCCGTTCGACTGAGGAATGCCCTAATAAATAAAATGCCATTCCGTGTTTTCTCAAACCCATTCTACTTGGCTAATTCAGAGTCCATATAACTATAACTCCATTTCGTGTTTTCTTTATTTTCGCGTCTCGTGACACAACAAGAGTAAAGAAAGCAGGCCTGTTGCCTATTATTTAAGAAAAAATAATACTATGTGAACTTGATCATTTTCGTATGCGTTCAAGGGTGCTCCTTTCAGCAGTATGTAAATCACAGAAAAGGAACTACTATTCTGTTCGTCAGTAACTTCAATAAGAGGATCTTAAAAATACACATCAGAAAATGTAAAGCATTACATTAAGCATAATAATATAAAACATAATAATATACCGCAAAGCCCCTGTAATCCTTTAAAGACTAAACTTATTGTTTTTTTTTTCAAATACAACAGCCAATGACTGAAGTCTCTAGCTGCATACCTTTCCAAATGTTTATATTTTGCTTTAGACATAGTTCTGTTTATTACAATTAGAATATGGAATTTGGTTGTAGTACGATACATAGTAGATGTTAAATGTTAAAAGATGCTTATACGGTAAGCATACAGTATTGTAGGTTTTTATACTGTATCATTCAATTTTAACTTATGTGAGCAGTAAATCTTAACTTATGCTTCTTTTCCTAGATCTGTAACCATCTTTTAACTAACTTTATAACTGATATAAACAACATCCATTAGGTAAAATTTTATTCTCATTATTTAAACTTTAAAGAGCACCAATTGTCTGATTAACAATTTCCTTTGATATGTAAGTCTGTATTAGTACAAAGTAATAATATGCACAAGGTACAAACCCCAAAGTAAACAATGACGTGAGTTATTGGCTGTTTCTCAATATGCATTCTTCAGCGATCTTGCGTCCTTGTGTTCTCTCTCTACCTCATCATTAACCGTCAAAGTTCAATTCAAATACTCAAGAACGCAAGTACAGAGGACACATAAAAAATACCCAGATGTATTCTTGATATCGAGGATGCATCGAGTGTAGACTTGCGTGCTGAGATTGCTTTACGCCCCAGAAGTCATGTGGCAAAACAATGGGGTTAGGAAGGAAGTGCACGTTTTTAATGCCATCGAGCGGGTGAGAGTAAGAAGCTGGTTAAAGTAAATGTTTGTTTGTAAACGTTTTAAGTATTAAATACATAAAAAAACACAAATTTGATATTTAAATGAATGTTTTATTGGCATAGAAACACTAATCTTAATTGAGTTTCTGGTTTTAGATTATATTATTATTTCTTGACAAGGTATCTTAAATATTTACGTATTTGCCATTACAAAATGACATAATAAAAATAAAATAATGTATGTAATAATGCAGATAATACTATGTTAGTCATTTTGTGAATGTTGCGATGTTGAATCTGGGGAGGTCAGGGGAACAACAGGAAGATTGTACACATCTTAATTCTCACATCTTAAAGTGCATTCTGTGTTCTTGCGACCTTTTCAGTTCGTTCTTCCAAGGGAAGTCAATGGGTACCTTCAACTGTGTGCAAATAATAATTTATCCAAAAATCTTTTTGAGTACAGCAGAAGAAAACTCATACAGGGGTGTTCTTGCTTGTCATTGTATCCACAATAAACCCAATAAATTGAGCGCATGTGTTCATTTGCCTACACTGGCATGAGAAATTTAAAGTCCAATTTAAAGTCGTGCATAAGGTCTACACCAGGGCTACTTAAATCTTACCATGGAGGGCCGGAGCACTGCAGAGTTTAGCTCCAACCCTGATCAAACACACCTGAGCAAGCTAATCAAGGTCTTCATGATCACTAGACAATCACAGGTGGGTAAGTTTGATTAGGGTTGGAACTAAACTCTGTAGGGCTCCGGCCCTCCGGGGTAAGATTTGAATAGCCCTGGTCTACGCCATGAATACAACATAAGTTATCCTGCGTAGCTCTGCATAGCCTGACGTGAACCTTGCCAAATTTTTAACTGTGTGTCATTTCTACGTGGACCACAAGCACTGTGATTGGTCCACTAGAACCCCTCCTTTCAGGTAAAAAACCCTGCGTCATAGGTATTTCTGTTTGTAACGGTAAGAACAAAGATGGGCCAAGTTGAGGAGTGATTTAACTCAAACTGCAAAAAAGTCACTGGCTATTAACTTCCATCACTGCTGGTCTTCTCAAAACATACACCCCAAGCTGCTGGTTGTTCTTTGTTTGTTGGTTAACTGAGCAATCTGCTTCACTTTTGGCTTAATTGTGCAAAAAAAAATGGTTGTAGAAACAAACCTTAAGTGTTCATTTGTAGTAGAGTTGTATATGTTGTGTAAAAATCTGACAAATCAAGCTCAAATGTTTGATTTCATTAAGACAGAACAAATAAGCATTAGGTTGTGCCCCACTCTCCCCTAATATTTCAGAACCGAGCTGTGTCACGAACCTAAGTGCAAGTAGTCGACGTTTTCACAATCATTCTGAATCTAATCTCTAACAAAATTCCTTTACAAAAATGCAATTATTTCATTTTTTGCTCAGAATGTTGGTATTTTTGAAGAAACCTAACCATATTTGAGAGGTTCTAAATAGAGAACAAATAAAGATAGGATGAAACTTTTTTTCCTAGTTAGTTTATTTGTATGTTTGTTTGAAGGCAGAGGGTCTGTTCTTTCATTTGATATATTTGTAAATAATAATTTTATATAAGTTCTTAAATTTAAGGCATTTTGTGAAACTTTTGCATTTTGTGAAAAAAAGCTGGTGGGGAATGAGTTAAATGAACCCACACAGTTTGTCTATATTCTGCTCAAAGATGAGATTTGATTTGTTTCTTTATTTGTGCACAACTTCAATTTTACAGATAAATACTTTATCTTTGAGAGGAGGCACCACTGTCAAAGAAAGTGTTTGGAGGATAATGAACTTCCTACTAACAAATGACATAGCTCGTCAAATTAACTGGAGGGGTATCAATGGGAAGGCGGCCTTTAAGGACACCACTCTAAAAACTGTGATTAATGGTAAGTCTTTATGAAAGTCTGTGTGATTTATTCATGTTTGGTGTCAGCTAAAATGATTACCCTATAAATGTTAGATTTTTAAGAAATAATTATTTTCTACCTCAATGTTCACTTGTGTCATTATAGCTGCAGTCAGAAAAAACAAATTAACTGCAACTGCTACAGACCAAGAAGTAGAGCACTGGACCAAGAGATGGTTGCAGCTTGCCAAAGACCGAGATGGTGGTCGTCGGGCAAGAGAGAGGATTTGAAGCCATATGTCACCCTCAAGTTGTTCCAAATGAAGACAGTTTATATATATATAAGTATGAGATATGTTAGTTTTATCAATATTAGTTAGTTATATTAATATATATATTACATGTTAAGATATGTTCTGGAAGTCTGTTTATGATAAATATAATATACATGCATTTATAAATTATTATTATTATTACTGTAAACTTTTAATAAAAAATAAATTTTAAAAAGACTGAGTTGTAGAGTAATTTCTTTACCATAGGATCATTAGCATATAGTAAGAGTAGATGTGGGGCACCCCTAGCTTAGAAGACACTACTGCATGTAATGAGGGCTATGACTCCACCTGAGAACAGCTGCCAGAAGTCAGCCGTAACCGGGCCAGAAATGGGCCATATTTCAGAAATGGCATGGGCCACATTTGGCCCTGATGGCTAAGAAGTGACTTGACCTCTGGCCCTGATGTGGCCCATGCCATTTCTGAAATATGGCCCATTTCTGGCCCGGTTACGGCTGACTTCTGGTAGCGCACTCAGGTTGAGTCATCGCCGTCATTCCACGCGGTATGTGAGCCAGAAGAATTTGAGAGATGTCAGCCACATCTGGGCCAGATGTCATTTGCTATCTGGGAATATAAAGAGATTAAGCAGATTTAAGCAGATTATTGTAGCCTATTGTGGTTGCTGCGGTTAATAAACAACAGCAAAGTCTCTAAAGCCTCAAACACGTATCGATGAACCATTCGCGCCTTTTCTTCTGTTCTATCTCACACAAGTAACCGCTGAAATAAGGGGGCGATCTTCATCGGGTCTCTTAACACAGCAGTGTAAAGAGAATCTAGCCAATCGATTCAGCCTGTAAACCGGCAGCTCTCGCTCCGCCTGGCTCAGTTTCATTGCGACACACGTTAAGTCCGGGTTCAAGGGACAAACCTCGCTTCAGGATGTCTCTCTCAAACTCACAGGCGTCGCCATCCATTCAGATCTGCAGGTAAGACGCTCTATGTCCTTTAACCTTTATCATGAATCAGTGAGATGATTTTAGCTGACGTCCTAATTTACGGACTCTGAAGCGACCCTGTAATCCTATAGACCAATGCACAAACACACTGTGAAATCCTTCAGAGAGATCACTAAAATATTTAACAAAGAACAAAACACACGGGGACGTGAATATCGCTCAGTTGATGTCTGAAAAGAGGTGGAATGCTGGTACATGTTTGAGCTGGTAGCGTTCATGCATCAGATGTCGTATGTGATGACCTCAATATGCTGATGTAGAGAACCGGAACATCAGGTCTTCTCTGTCGTCACAGCGAAAATATCACGATTATATTGTATTATATAGTAGTTTTAAAGGGGAAACGTGTGATATATATATTTATATTATATAAGGTTATATTTTATATGATAAAAGCTCTACATACTCGGATCCTGCAATTTCTGTAGAGATGGAAAATAACTAGGCAAAAATGTAGTGTAAAAAAATCCTCGCATTTATTATAATAATCCTTAATTTCGTGATTAAACGGTTAAAAGCATGTCTGGTGATACGGGACACTTTTATAAACACCGGTGCTCGCGTGTCCCCATCTAGTGGTTGTTAGTGGTATCGCCGTGCACATGTACAAATGACGCAATCGAGTCAACCACGTGAATTTTATGACAAATGTGTGTGTTTTTGTCTATTGATCATATTAGGTCCGTGTACCTGTATAGACATGTATTTGTAAAGGTACATACACAGGTACGTCTGTAAAACCGGCTAAATCATGTTAAAACATCTGATAAACGTAGAAAGAGCTTTTACATACATTCATAAACAAGCAGACATCTTCTAAACAGGAAACGTCTGAGAGGTGTATTGTAGAGTAACACACACAAAAATCATATTGCAGATGTAAATGCACGCAGACATCATGTCTCCATTGCAAACGTTATACTGGCTAATGGTGACAAAAATGGTTGTTTTACATGTTAACATTTTATTTTATTATTATTTATTATCATTATTATTTTAAAGCGTATTTTATATGTATAATGCTAGAATTGCTACATTCAAGTTTAATTCTGCCTTACCAATGATTAAAGTCTAAATGAAATAAAAACTGACCATTCTTATTTTTTGAATGTAATAGTGATTTGGTTTTTATAAAAAAAAATTATCCGTGTAAGTCATTATTTTACTTTATTTTTAAATCACGAGCCCTCATAAACTTAAAAAAAAAATCAAAATCTGAAAATGTAAAACGTCAGCTAGACAGCTAGGAAAGTAGCATCCATTAACTCCGCCCCCTCCAGCTGTCAGTATAATGAATGAAACATCTACTTTAGAATATCCATTCAAAGCCCAGTGAACAACACAAGCCACACCCACTTTTTTCCTCACAATATTCTATTTCACTCAGAAGTACTCACAGAAGTAAAGTTGATCATGACCAGGGATTCTGCGGAATGATTTTAAATGTTTTAAAAATTATATTAGATAATTTAAGCTATAAATATTACAAAATTGCATCTTAAATAATTGCTTTTTAAAGGCTGACAATCAAATGAATACACCAAACCAATGAGTCCTCTGAATTAAACTGGACCAACATGAACCAGATAATATGCATGTCAAGATTAGAATTTGTATATAAAATGACATATATTATTGTTTATAGTGTTATATATTATAGGAGAAAAATAGCTTGTGTTAATACGTTCTTATTATGAATTAAGCACGTATGAAGATAATTTCATCATTTATACAACACAATGTAAACCTTATATTTAACATAACAAGAGCATTTATCTTGTAAACGAATGTGAAATGATGATGTGCTGCTGAATGCTGACTGTCGCGTCACATAGACGATAGAGACAGGTAAGATCTGCTTAACTCAGCTGTAAGTTTTATTTCGTCTCAAATATCAAATGGTTCATGCTCTCTATCATTAAAAACAATCACAGCAAACAGCATGTGCAGGGTCACAAACACGCTCGAGCACGGTTTATGTGTGCTTTTCAATCACGGGCATTAAATCTGCGGGCGTGGATTCTGTTTGGCCCTGACCATGACTTCCGGTTCATGAGGACTTTAAAGGAGACATTTCACAAGACTTTTTTAAGATGTCAAATAAATCTTTGGTGTCCGCAGAGTACATATGTGAAGTTCTAGCTCAAAATACCATATAGATAATTTATTATAACATGTTAAAATTGCCACTTTGTAGTGAAGCGTTTAATTTATTTTCCTTCTAATATTTACTCATATTTAGTTTTTATATTATTCATTTTTATATGGTTCAATATTTCCTCAGAACACACAATCAGGGTGTTAGCACACACATTATTTTCACATGCTGCTGTTGCACAGATACCACATTTACTTTAGTGAGGGTGAATCACATACAGTATGATGTGGTTTAGTCTGTTTTGTGGTGTTCAACACATCGGGTCACTTTGTTAAAACCTTTATGGCAACATAATGCAACATTTTATTAAGATTGCTCTTTTGTTTCTGAGAGAAGTCAGATGCTCTCGTCATTATCCAGATATTCTCAGGTAAGATATTTTTCTAGTACCTTTTGTTTTGCCATATACAATAAAAACATGAAACATAAGACTTAAGGCAAACAAATCTTATACATAGATGTAAATATTCTATGGATTTTGTTTGTGTTGTTTGTAATAGAACAAGACAAATCTAAAAATGTAATAAAAAATAGTTTATTGAGTGCATTGCGACAGATATTTTTAAAATAGCATGACATTAAAACCAATATCTGATTACAGTCATGTGCTGTATGAAATATTTAAACAGCATTCCTGTTTGGTGTTAAATACTTTAAATACAACAATAAGCCGCATTAAGTTCAGCTGTTTGTAATGTTTTATTATCATCCAGTTATGTTTTAAAGATTTAAAATCCACTGCCACTGCTCTTTTACTGGATTTACAGTGCCTATACTTCTTTCTTCTTTAGATTTTTTTGTTGAATGTGATCTGGACACATTTTTGTCTTATATAGATGTTTAATAATAAGTTGAAGTCCCATGTAAAAATAATGCTGTAGGTTTGGTGTTCATAACAGTGCTTTCTGTGCCATTGCGACCTCGGTCTGATTTTACTAGCAAAGTGGCACAAGGTTAAACTGAAGGTGGGCGGAGTCTGAGCCAGTGAAGCTCATCACACCTGTGGAGGTAGTTGATGATGTCATAACTGACAGTATGTAATGATGGGTGATATGGGTGAAAGACTGTCGTCTGTGTAGTCACTCATCTGTTAAGCAAAGTCGTGTAAGAAGAGCTCATCAGGAATCTGTCATTAAACTGGGTTGAAGTCATGGCTTCTCTTCAGGTTACCAGGTAGAGTCACACATCAGACAATGGGACAGGAATTTACGACTGTTTTAGTTTGTAGCTCATATTGTGTTTGAAACGGATTTTATGACATTTCACGAGAAGTTTAATGTCGCAGTATTGATGCGTTTTGGATTGTTAAAGACGACTAACTAGAATTTCTTCCCAAACTTGTTTTGTGTTTGTGGCGTCAGCTGTTTTTTGTTAGCAAATTTTCTACAATCACTTTCAGCAGTAGTGAAGCCTGAGATTTGTCTCAGTGTAGCCAATATCTATTCTTTCCTGCTCTTTACATAGTATCTAAAACAAGATAAATGTAAGTGTAATATTTTCCCATAAACTTTTGACATCAGTGAAAATTTTTAAATCATAGAATTTTTTGTTATACTGTAGAAAATTATTATTACTTTACATTTTTATTTTAAAATATCCAGCTATTATATTCAGCCATTACAGGTGCGCAATGAATCATGGGATAGCCACTGTTAGTATTTTTGTATCATGCCAGTGGATAAAAGAAAATACTTTTACTGCTTCAATTAATAGAGTAGTCAAGCGTTCTCAATAATGAAATAATAAAAAGTGTATGATGGGCCAAAAACAATCTATTAAACATCAGTTATTTATTTTCTCTTATAGGATCATGCGTCCTGATGATGCCAACATTGTTGGTAATGTTCATGGTGGTACGATCCTGAAGATGATAGAGGAAGCCGGATGCATCATTGGAACGCGCCACTGTAACACACAGAAAGGGGTGAGTTTATCTCACTGTGACCTGTGAATGGACTTTCTGCCAAATGTCACATGAACAGAGAACAGTTCTCATTGCATTCACTCGTTGAGGAAATGTTAACAGCAGTATGAACTGATGTCAATAACTATGGACTTTTAAGCTATTAAGCTAACCTATAGCTAGTTGTCTTATTTGTGGCATTTTATTCTAATAAGTTACTTTTTCTATTAACTTTATCAGTTTGCATATGCGATGGATATCAGTTATGATGTTTATCTTTGGTAGCTTCTTTGAAGGCATCTTGAATTAAACATCTCTGTTGCACACATCTAAAAGTCCTGACCCGGAAATGATGTGAGCTGTTTTGCAGAATACGGAAGTTTGTTGAGCAACAACCCTATCTTACAGTGAAAAGCTTGTGTAAAGAAACAATGCTGATCATTGGTATTTTTATTCACATAAACAGGAACAAGCATCATTCATAAATATTTAGATGTGTCATGATCTGTCTGGGATCAGATGCTTTTAATGTAACTATGAAAAGTTCTTTCTGATCGATCAGATCTCAGGAAACCTGTCAACAACAGGCTTGCCTCATCCTTTCACACAATTCAATTATTTCTAGGAACTACTAGGATTTTAATAACATTATTTTTAAGACAATCTAGAAAATGATCCCTCCCAAAGGCAAAACAAATTCATAAAGATATATTATAACTTTTAAAATTCTTAATTTTCTCTTTATACAAAATGTTAAGTTTTTTCATAGTGGGTATTATGTGGATATCAGAGATTCACCTGATTTTTGTGTTGCCAGTCTCTTGACTGTTCAAGCATAGGGTTGGGCGATATGACCAAAATCTTATATCATGATCGGATTCATTTTATATCATGATAACGATATGTATCATGGTAGAGTTGTTTTTCTTTTAATTGTGTTATTACAATTATTAATGCCATTGAATTTTCATAATGCAGTAAACCTATATATACGACGGCTAGTGTGTGCTAGTGATGTTTAAATGAAAATTAAATTAAATTCTGACTAATAAAACTGTTGAAAAAGTAACAACATCTTTTGACTCCAAGGATCGCTGTGTGGCTGCTTTGGCCCGGGTGGAGCGCACAGACTTTCTTTACCCGATGTTCATTGGTGAGGTCGCCCACGTGAGTGCTGAGATCACCTACACATCCAAACACTCGGTCGAGGTGCAAGTCACCGTTCTCTCAGAGAACATAGTCACAGGTCAGTGTGAATACAACTCAATCTCTTACTGACTTTCTCATTTACATACTGTATGTAAACCTACAGCTTTAAATCTAATAAAGGAATACGATAAGTGTTAACTTTAACCATCAGAGCAAATTACTGATATAATACTCACAGCCAGTAATGCAATTTGTACATCTGCTTATTCACAAGACATACAAAACCAATAATGTTTAGTGTCACTGAAGTCAAACCGGATGCGGTGCCAAGCTTGAATATTACTGAAGTCTGTGGTCTGACATCCTGAACTCCTGGATTAACCAGATCTTCCTGTTTGTTAAAAAAATGGGAAACTCGAGAGCGTTTGTGGAGCCTGCATCAAAATGTAGATTTATTCATTTAGCAGACGATTTCATCCACAGTGACACATTCAATTTGTCAAAAGAACGACAATGCTAGGTTTAGAGTAATAAAAGAGAAATTAATTTAAGCGGACATATTTTTACAAAGTGATACTAGCAGGACAGATTTACACACTTTACATTTAAAACATTGATCATTAAAGTATATTATCAATGCATGCTTCTGATCTTATTGTGCACAATGAATAATTTACAATAGTGACCAAAAGTGATGTCTGGAGGGCATATTTTTACAATTTTTGCTTTAAAATCTGTCTCAGGTTAGTTAAACCACCCCCAACATAGAGAAAACACAACTTAGTATAGCTAGTTAAAAAATAGAAAACTACAAGGAATTTGCATTTACACATTAATCTGGTATTAATATTGTTGATCATCTTTTATTTCACATCAAACTGTATTATGTAAGCTTTACTATTACTGTTTACAAATGTTTACACTGAACACTAACAACTCAAGCTGTTGAAAAATGACTAACAGCAAATGAAAGGCATGTTGTTTATAACCTCTTTATCGTATATGATCTAGATTAAATCAGCTGCGTGAATAATTGAGGTTCCAGTGAAGCTGATTACAGCAGGTGTGGATGAATGTCATTCATTTTCTAGGTGAAAGGTCAGCTTTTGTGTCTCAGGGTCTTTGTGTTAAAGTTCATTGTTGTAGTGTGGGACGCTTCAGACACATAAATCCTCAAGCTAAGTGGAGATCTGTTATTACTGATTGTTAAACTATTACCTTTTGCATCAAATCTGAATCAGATTTAGTTTGTACAGTGCCAGATCAGATCAGACCATTTTAAAGGGACATAAAAACTGTGCTATAATTGGGTCCCCAGTGCTTCTATCAACCTAGAAAATGTGATCAACCCTAAAACTTTGTTTTGATAAACCATTCTCTGCAAGCATGTCAAAAAATAGGTCATTGAAATGGGGCTCCCCTTGTGATGTCAGAATGGGATCTTAGTAATAGTACCTTCACTTACTCTGCACTATCAACCACACCACTAGGGATGTGCATTTATGTCATTTTTTTTTTTCATTTTGATTAATCCATAGGTCTGAAAAACGAGTACTCGATTAACTGGGGGTGGGGGCAATCAAAGGGGTCATGGTGAAAATTAAAATATTTTTATTAAAAACAGTCAATTTGAAGAAACAATGTCAGAAAAATGAACACATACTAGATGATTAAAGAATTAAATGTTTTTAACAGTAACCTCTAAAAGGAAAAGCTGTGTGATGAAGTGAAACTAAAGGGTTAATAAACACAAACTGATGCGCTTTCTATATGACTCACTTTAAATAATATTAAGCCTTATATACAACATAAATGTATTATACAACGTACAAATATCTGCACAAAATGCAAGACTTAAACTAAGTTAAGTACTGGAGAGAAAGTTTAACTCCCGTTGTGGATGTGCACAATAACAGCATGCTTTGAAACACGTCCAGCCAAAACACAAGCTTCATAACATTAAGCAGCTTTTGCTAACATATTAGCGATTAGCTGTGTCGTCCTCTCACCTGTTCTCAGTCAAGATATGCTTGTATCGCTTAAATGCTATAATAAATGATCTATGGGGTATTTTGTGCTAGAACTTCACATACGTACTCTTGGGACACCAAAGTTTTATTTTACATCTAAAAAAAGTCTTATGAAATGTCCCTTTTAACACAATAACATGTGTCTCACACGGTAAACATTAATGTCTGTGAATGCAGTATAATCTTACACTTTTCCTAAAGCTGCTGGAGTTAGTCATAATACTATTGAACTATATGAGATACTTAATGTAAATGTAATAACTTGCTTTAGCTTTATTTTTTTGTCCCCAGTCTGCTCACTTTTCATATTCAAATTATTACTTAATGGTTAAAAGAATTCTGGTTAAAATTTTATTTCATTCATAAATTCTTTTTGTATTGACTTAGGGATGTTTCTGAGTAAAAGAGATTATCATGTCAGTTTTTACTCCTGTAAACATTTGTCTGAATTCTTTGAACTGATCTCAAGATGGTGCTATAGCTTAATAAAGGAAGACTTTTAAACCAATCTGAAATGTGATACAGGCAAGTGTAGAGAAATGAATATGGTGTTTTAAACCAGAAAACCAAAATAATCATTATAAGATTTAGGAAGGTGTATGAAAGATATGAAACGCAATGCAATATGAAGGGAGGGAGTAAGAATTAGGACTAAGACAAAAGAGTAATTCCCATGGCACATGTTGTTACCACAGCAACAGGGTTGTCATGTGGCGAAACGTGCTCAGGCTCGGCGTGGGTGAAGAACCCAGTCAGTATTAGATGAGAATGTGACTGTAGAAACCCAGATGAGCAAAGACAAAGCACCACTGTAAGAGTGACCACAGTGTTAATGAGAGATTATTTCAATGTAAAGATACAGTGTTGGACTGTCTTAGTTTATTGTATTATAATAATTTTGGGCAATTACAAAAGCATGATCATAATAAGACTTTATCCCTGTTCCTTTGCATCAAGATGATTCAGATTGATGGGATTTGTTATAAAACCTGTCTGTTGTTATCATATAGCCACCCTGTAAAAAATTATGTCAAATCATTATATATTTTCATGTTATTTTAACTTAACTTAAATTAAGTTAAACAATTTCATCTTGTTTTATGTCAACTTATTACAAGTTTAAGTTATGTCAACTTATCATTTTTTCACCTCTTCTCATTTAAGATGTGATGCTCATGTGGCTCTCTGATATCTCTTTACATTTGATGTTTAAATATGAGATGATAAAGCATTGAACTTGTGACGGCGCTATGCATTTTTCACCTTATCAAAGTGAAGCCGAAACTGGGTCATTTTAAAACCATATTGTAATTACAGAGCAATTTGAGGGGGCGGTTCGTGTGGCGGTCTTTGTCAAACGGATCATGCTTCCGGGTAAGAAATCAAATGAATGCTGCTGTTGGATTGGTCAGGTGCTGCTTCCAGTGCAAGTGTGCGTGTGGCTATGACGTTATTGCTTGTGGCAACAAAAAGACTCGGTCGGAGTGTCGTGAGACTGACTGTCCGGTTACTGTTCTGGTCGATCATGCTTAAAACTGGCGAATTCTGTTCTCTGTCCGGTCGATTGGTGCATCTATTAAAATAAATGTATATTTGTAATACATTTTCTTGCAGTATATACTGTCAGGGAGCATACTGCAGTGCATTCTGGGATTATATATTCACTTGTATTAATGGTTGTGTTAAAAACAACGCAATTTGCGATTACACACTTCCATATTCTTTGTTAATTTTAAAACAATATGTGTTCTCCCTTTTATTTACAGTATGTTAAAGGGGCCATATCATGAAAATCTGACCTTTTCCATGTTTTAGTGCTATAATTGGGTTCCCAGTGCTTCTATCAACCTAGAAAATGTGAAAAAGATCAAGCCAGTAACTTAGTTTTGGTAATCCATTCTCTGCAAGCATGTGAGAAAATAGGTAATTGAAATTTGGCTCTCCTTGTGATGTCAGAAGGGGATCTTAATATAATAATCCCGCCCCTTAATCCGCACAATCCAACCACGACACTGTCATTTAATGCAGAGAGAAATATATAAAGAGAAAGTAATTCACAGGACAATTGAGATTCAATTGCAACATACCACCATTATTGCGATCAGTGTTTGAATTTCATCAGCTCATTTGCATTTTAAAGGACACACCCAAAAACGGCACATTTTTGCTCACACCTACAACATGTCAATTTGTTATAATAAATTATCTATATGGTATTTTGAGCTAAAACTTCACACCAAATATTTATTTTACATCTTAAAAAAAGTCTTGTGACATGGCCCCTTTAACAAAAAATTAACACAAAATTACACATTTGCTTGGTCCGAACCACCTACTTCCATACTTTATCGATTCTAAAGCGTTTATTCAGGCAGAGGAGTTATCCAACGAAGAAGTTGTACATTGTTGTATTCAAAAATGTCTGAAAACGTTAATGTGTCTTTGTTCAATGCAAATTATATATTAAACAGCTGACCAAATTGCACTTGTTTAACGTCATTTCAGTTAACAACTAACTTGTATTTATGACGACATACTGTATAGTGTATCAACATGGTGGATGTAGTACGTCCAAATTCATTCATACTATCCATATTCATGCTATATACTGTAGTACTTGATATAATACCTACTGTCACAGTATGCGGACACATGGTTAATGTGTTAAAATAACACATAATGTGTTAAATAGCATAACACAGACAATGTGTAAAAAATGAACAAACCTTTTTTAGAGCCTTAGGATTTTGCCAAAAAGGTATGAAATAATGCATTTAGCACATAAAGCATAACACATACAGTAAGTATGTATTGGTCTTCGTAGCTACAGTGTTACTGTACCGAGGTGAACTGTTACATTAAAGCCCTTAACCTTTAGCTTGACAAGTAATGTTGTTTGTAACTCATCCAGTGCAAAAATGTCTCACATGTTAAGCTGATACTGTCTGTAGCATGTTGTGTTAAGAAAGCGACTGGCTGTTTCTGCACTCACTGCCCCTTTAAAGGCTCGTGCTGAGCCGCGGGCAAGCGAGTGGAATGGGGGCAGACTTTATGTGCTTCTGTCATGTTAACTTAACATCACACGCCACCAACACAGGCAGGAGTTCCAGAGCGATACCTGCATATAAGAGAAGCACAGTGTCAGTCCTACACAAACTGTTTCTGCACACGCACAGACAGACAAAGGCATATGCAAACTGGATAGCTTTTCATTACAAAAATTAATGCATATATACAGTCCTCTTTTAAACACACTGTGAAAGTAGATTGTCCTCAGGAGAACTGCTTAAATATTTAACTGTGGTCGGCCAAATAGTTTTTATTGCATATGTGGATACTGAGATCTAATGAGCATTGAGTTTGGTTTTATGCACATTAAACAAATAAAATGTACATAGAACAAATAAATGTAAATATAATATAATATAAACATAAAGAAAATGTGCATCTGTTGAAAAAGCTGTGAGTGGGACATTTTGTCATCTCAAAATATCAGCTTATAGATGAATCTGTCATCAAGTAATCCCTCCAAGAGAGATGTTTAGTTTAATGTATCTATACATTATGTTCTGTTTTGTGATGGACACACATTTAAGTGTTATGAATGTGTATGCATGTTTATGTGCATTTGTAAATTCTAGCTGGCCCATCACATGACTCTTGTCTCGGGTTATACACACACAGACAGTTAGGGCCGATCACGTCTCACTCACACTCCTCAGGGATCTCCTGCCTCTAAATGCACGGGCCTTCATGATTACAACAAATACATCTCTGTATTTAATGAAGCACACAAGTGATGTGACCTGTTTTGCAAAATGCAGAGGTTTATTGTGCAAAACTCCTATTGACCCATTAACATCCTAGGCCGCAGTTGTACAGTTTTAAAGGGAACGCAGCACAAGTGTTTCTGGCCCACAGGTTTCTGTCGACCTTAACTCCTGTAACTGTGTGAGTCATTGTTATTCCGAACCTAACAAATCGAATCCATCCATAAACACACTGTACACACCATCTGTAAACACAACCCTGCAAAGTCTCACCAGTGCTTCCACAACGAGACCAGTGATTCATCTCTTGGCTGGCAGTAATGGAAAATCTGAGATAGCAATCAAACTCTGCTTGACTTAAATCATTAAGGTCACTTCAGAGTTTGATCATCTACATAAACTCATCATACACTGCATTTACTTATTTGTGTTAATAGACACACAAATATAGTGTCAGGGCCAACTTAAGATGTTGATGTGGAAACATGCCTTAAGTATCAGTGAGATGGCAAGCGAGATGCTTTGCATGGGCAATGGGAGGAAGGATGTTGGGCAATGAACACTGTAAAAAAAATTAGCTGTAATTATGCAGCTGGTTGCCAGTTACTTATGGTAGAAAATAAAGACTGAAAATGTTTCATGTTCATTTAACTTTGAACAAACGGAATATCATAAATGTAAAATCTAGAGTAAGTTACTAGCAGCTAGTTGCCAGTAATCCCCAGTAATACTGTCATTTCTACAGAATTTTTACAGTGTATGTAAAGCAACAGCAGGACATCCAGTTTTGTGACTGTAACACTGCACCGTGTGAGTTGAGAATTAACATTATGTTATCATTGTTGTCCGCTGGTTTGGATGATTATATAGTAATAGTTATCGTCAAAGTGTGAACGCCTCATTACTCTGCAAAATCAGGATTTTTCATGAAGCAGCCCTTGAGGCATCCTTAGCAGTCCATTCACAGCAGACAGATGCAAGTTTTCTGAACTGTTTGCTTTAATTTCTGTAACTTGGGAAAAACTGAGATGAACAACAATCAAAGATGTTAGAAATTGGTATGTTTCTGAAGATCTTCTAATGAGAAGGAGGAATATAGCAGTAAACTCCTGTAGCTTAACTCATTCACCGGCAACCATTTTTTAAAAAATTGCCCCCCCAACATTTTTTGTGATTTTCTTAAAAGTTTTACAAAATGCCTTCCAGGAAAATTTTCTTCTAAAAATGTATAAACATACAAATACACTCTTAAGAAAAATGGTTCTATATAGTACCAAATAAGGGTTCTTCAGCTCGTAACAATAGCAGCACCCTCTTTGGTACTATATAGAACCATTTTTTAGATGGTTCTATATAGAACCTTGCCTTGAAAAGTGCTACATAGAACCTCAGTGGTGCTATAAAGAACCCTTTCATTTATCAGCAGTCAAGAGGATTATTTTTGTTTATATTTTTGTTTTGTTTTGTTATTTATAACACTTTACACAGTTTAACAGTAAACAGAACTGCAAGAATTCAGAGAAATACTTTTATTTTCACTTTTTTATTACATGAGATATCATAAAATAACAAATATGTGCATTAAAATCACAATCAAAATAAATATATGAATTATTATGCAAATATAACAAATCATTACTCAAATAAGATATGGATGTTAAATGACAGCTTCAAAATTAAATAAATGAACAATAACATTTGCCAAAGACAATCATTCAACAATGAGACAACAATAACATAAAATCAATAAAATCTTGACAAATGCAACATCGAAACATGCAAATGATAATAAATACTGAATATTAACATATTATGACATTACATTCAGATTTTAACATTTTAGCACAAACAGATAGATAGATGGGATAGAATACAAATGAATGGGATGTTAATAATACATTACTAACTGTAAAAATAAACATTGATTGTATCAATGTTTGTAGAATCTCGCCAAAAAAGTCCATATTATTTTGTTTGCTGGATCATTGTACAGTACATGTTCCATTCAATGTTCTTTGTTTTGTGGCAGTGACGTTGAACATTTTGTCAGATAAGAGTAAGATAAGAGATGGTCTACTCTGCTGTTGTCATGTTGATCTTGAGACGCAGGCTGTGATTACCACAGATTCCCATCACCTTGCAGTGGTCATCATCATAGGTTGAGCATCAGGCCGAACAAGATTTGGATCTGTTGGTCATGGGTGAAAGGATAAGACATAAAGACAAAACAAGTTAATATTAGCCTGAAGTTTGCTTACATACTGTATGTAAAACATGATTTGACAGAAGTTTTAATATGATTCAGCTCAAGCTACCTGTTTTGTCAGTAAATAGGTGAATGGTTGGCGAGAGATTTATTCTTAAATTGAATAAACATAAACAACTGTTATCAAGTCAATGGCCGACCTGCAGAGCTTCACTCATGATCCACCTACAACAGATAGACAAAAATAATAAGTAATTCTGCTATTACATGTAAATGTGCCACAAGATCACACACACAATCTTCAAAATGTTTAAACAGTAAATAACTATTATTTTAATGCCAGCATTGAAAGAAACATGCATATAATCACCTTGAAATACAGGATGTGTCTCTCATATCAAGCGGTCATACGCACTGCCATCTCTCCCAGCATAAGCAAGATTACCTCACATATGAAAACTCTGAAATATCAATAAAAAAACTAAACACATGTTGTAACACATTCTTTTGATAATTAGTTTAATAAACTTAATGTACAATATACATATGCTTTTTAACACTTTAACAAATTATTATCCTAAATCATTGTTAAAGCAGAGTCCCCTACATATATCATTTAAAAGAGTATGAAGCTTACCTGCTATAAAGGGAATGAAGCTGACGGTATAAAGTGTACCTGTTATAAACGATATAAAGTACAATAAGAACACACCAAGCTTCAATTTTCATAATGTTTAAACAGTAAATAACTATTATTTTAATGTCAGCATTGAAAGAAACATGCATACATCACCTTTAAAAGCAGGATGTGTCTCTCATATCAAGCGGTCATACACGCTTCCTTTACTCCCAGCAAGATTACCTCACATACGAAAACTCTGAAAAATCAATAAAATACTAAACACATGTTGTACCACATTCTTTTGATAATTAGTTTAATAAACTTAATGTACAATATACATGTATTAGCTTTTTAACACTTTAACAAATCAATATCCTAAGTCTTAAAGCAGAGTCCCTTAAATATATCATTTAAAAATTAATGGATGAAGCTTACCTGCTTTAAAGGGAATGAAGCTTACAGTATAAAGTTTACCTACTATGAAATAAATAAATTCCAATAAGAACACACAAAACTTTAATTTTCAAAATGTTTTTAACAGTAAATGATGATTATTTTACTCTCTTACCTGCTTGTGATGTTAATCTGCAGGCGGTTCAGCAGGACTGATGATTCAGGGCTTTTACAGGTGAAAATAATCAGGACTAATAACTGACTAAATTTAAAATCAAAAAAGGAGGGAAATAAAGAACCCTTTTTGTCAAGACAAGAACCATTTCGGGAAAAAAGGGTTCTTCAGTAAGTTATGGTTTTATATAGAACCTTAACCATCGTTTCAGAACCTTTGAAGAACCATTTTTCTTAAGAGTGTATATCAAATGAAAGAACAGACCCTCTGCTTTCAAAGAAACAATGAACAATATAGGCATTTTCTTAGCCACAAGCTAAAATAATTGGATTTTTGTGAAGGAATTTTGTTAGAAATCAGACTCAGAACAATTATCAAAAAATACAAAGAGTTTAAAATTAGTAAATAACGTTTTAGCTTCAGTTTTTTTTATAAATTGGGTAAGTGGACAATTGCGGTATTGCAGATTAACATAAAATTCTTCATAAACACGTTTTTTTTTAAATGCAAAATGCAAATGTTTTCTCTTATAGGTATAGCGTAAGATTTTCAAAATTTTTATAAAAGAACCGCCCCTCCACTTTAAAAAAATGCACATGTTCAACACTCTACCTCCTCCCGAGAGGGAACGCCTATTAATGCGTGCAAGAGAGAAAGCATGCACGAGCCTAGTTCTTCTCATGCACGCTCTGTTTACAAGTTTGCTGCCGGCATGGCTCATACATTGAGAGCGCATACCATGTTTGCGCGATTTGTGACTTGTGGCAGGGCTAGAATCGCTAATCATAGCTTACATCAACTTTTACTAGCAGTGATTTTAAATTGATTTCTCCAAATAGCATTCCACACTTTACCTGTCGAGTATAAACTTTGCGACTGAGGCATCAGTGGGAAGCCCAACCTGTGTGAAATATTCTCCCAAAAACACTCTGGTCTTGTCTGTTTCTTCACAGTCCTTTCTCTTCTTGTCATACAATTCATAAATACTTTTTCTCTTGCGACCCTCAGACATTTTGAAAAAATACGGTGAGAACGCGAGCTTCAATGAATGGCTTAAACCGTAGCTCACCACACATATACACCTGAAAGTGCGCATCCGCAGAAAGCGAACCTAGGGACGAGCACGTACGACGTAAACATATCATCAGAATGATTGACAACCGGGATGACCAATAGTCTTGATGATCAACCCACTATACCTTTAATTGAGGAGATAACTTGTCAATGGTAGGGAAAGAGTTAATAGCACTGCATTAACAGCACCTATGTCATGGGTTCGAAGCCCAGTGAACACACATAATATATGACATATATGCAGTGTAAATCACTTTGGATTTAAATGTAAATGTGAGTTTCCCAATCCTTATATTGAAATAAATAAGGTGCTATTCACACAAAAAAATGTCTTGAACAAAGCGTTGGTTTCTGGGTATGATATTGATGTTAAGAGTTGAACTGCTTGCTGTGAGAACAGGACGTATTAGAAGTAAAAGACTTCTGTCTAGCTAGTGAAAAGCAATTATAAAAGCTCAGATTGGTGCATTTTTCGTTTTTAAAACTGTGAGACAGTCCAGAGAAATACAACAGAGAGCTTGGGTCTCCATAGACAAATCTGGAATGTAGCATTAATCTACAACAATCTTCAACTTCCAAAATGAAAAAAAGATGTAGTGGTGTGATTGCTTTGCTGGCTTTTTCTTTCTTTAAAGACTGATAACACAGCAATAAAGCATCAGCTTAAATGTGCATGTACTGTAAGCTGGACTTTATGAATGAATCCATCCCTTCACTGTTGTCTATGACTGTGATTGTGAATGAAGTTAATGTTCATTTTCTTTAGTTTAAAAAGTACAGTATTGTGCTAGCTGAGGTCATGGTTTCCATACATACATTTATAAACCAAAAGGACCCTGAATGCTTTGTATGTCACTTTAGAGGAATAAAATTTTGTTAACTGACTGAAGTAAATGGCGCGTTACCCTCATCTTCCTCTTTAATAAACTAATGGAGTGGCATAACCCACATGCTCAGCAGTTTACAAAATGTAGTGAAATGATGGGTCGGCTTTTTTCTCTTTTTATGATGCTTAAACATCATAGTTGATTGTAAACATGTAGAAATTAAGAAACTGAATGTGTTATAATAATTCAGTTGATGACAGTATGTGGTCTGTATGGTTACTGAACAAATCACAAATTTGTTAATGAGTCAGATGCACTTTTCGGTGACTGGATTCAAAAGAATAGTTCTCTATTTCTGTTGTCATTAATTCACCCTAATGCCATCCCAGATACACTTCCTTTTATTGCTTCATTGGCACTTGTTGGACAGAACAAACATTCTTCATTAAACTATTTCACATGACTACATTGGGTAAATAAATCGCTATAGCACAAAAAATAACTTCTGGAAAAAACTGCAAAAGAAATTTATTGAAAAGAGCGAGTAAAATAATAAAAATGGAAGAAAATAAATACAGTAATAAACTCCGCTCCTCGTCATGGCTGCATTATGACCTTGGTTATGCATTATTTTCAAGTTATTATTTCAAATAATGTACATTTTTCCTTAAATAAATTACAATGTTTGTGACTAGAAAGTTTGAAAGAATAATTTTCCTATTTTTCAAGCTCTATGTGATTTTACTTCGTACCAGATGCTTAATGAATCATAATATGAGCTGACAATACTTTTACATTAAATCTCTAGCAAGAAAGCTGTTCGCTGATAGCGCTGATATTGAATCTAACTTTCCTACTTTGAAGACATATGGTTCTGATGTAAATGATGAATGATTTTGAAAAGTTATATCTACACTGCAGTCTGCAATCTTAATCCGTCCACTGAGAGAGCTATTTTCACCTTGAATTTTTTGCCGGTGGAAAACATGTAAATATCCCGCTGCGTGGAACCATTAGACAAGCTGCTGTGGAAACCAATTAGAGGAGCTGTTCTCTCGCCGTGGTGGATACAGAAACCCTGCATGGTTGTCATAGCAACCGGCTTGTCTGGATGACTTCAACCGAGTGTAAAATGCAAATGCTATTCCCAAAAGCAGTCTGTCTGATTGAATGCTCCTCTTTCTGCTGAATTGGTACAGTTCAGTTTGAGATTATTTGTATTGTGTTCATTAAATGTGGAAGAAACGGCTCTTAATTAAGTGCAAAACTATTAGAAACAAAACTATTAGTAAATGATTAGCATCATGTTGAAGGTTACTAAATTCTGTGTTTCTAAAATATCAGAATAAGAAACTTTAAAGGGATACCATACCCAAAAATGAAAATTCTGTCATCATTTACTCACCCTCAATTGTTCCTAACCTATATAAATGTATTTGTTCTGCTGAACACAAGTGAAGATATGTAGAAAAATGTTTTGGGGCACCATTGACTTCCATATTATTATTTTTCCTACTATGGAAATCAGTGGTGCCCCTGATCTGCTTTGTTAAAAATATTTTTCTAAATTTCTTTATTTTTGTTCAGCAGAACAATGAAATGTATACATTTGGAACAACTTGAGGGTGAGTAGATGATGACAGAATTTTCATTTTTGGGTGAACTACCCCTTGAATGGTTGCAGCAGAAATACTATTTAGGTATATCCTTAAAGTCTTAAGATAATAATCCCTGCCAGAGAAGTAAGGTATTGTCAGAGTAAAGTGATAAGGGATTGAAATCAGATGGACATGAGAGAGATTTTATTCTATATAGTAGAAAATATAGTAGTTTATACTGATGATGATTACTGTATTACAGTATTTTATCATTTTGACCCACATTTCTTGTATTTATTACTGTAAATCATAAGCATCATGGATTATAATTTATCCGTGTACTAAAGGAGTTTCAGGGCAGAAATGAACCTGAGATTTTCCTCTTGCTGTGTCATTACCATCCCACTCATTGATAGTTTCATTAATTCAAGCTTTGTCCATTCTGTGTGACGGTCTTAATTGTGTACTTATCTGCTCAAGCGCGTGTTTTCCTCTCTAAAATCTCTCTCGTGTGTTATAAACACAGCCTACCCAAAATAGCTTCACTTGCTCTTTAGAGAGGAAATCAGCTCCACTATGAGATGCTAAAGTCACCATGACAACACCAGAAACTTAGTGGCACTGTATTGCTTTCTATAAGAGTTAATGTCAGGTCCTGAAATACATTTTCATCTAATTAATTAATCTGTTACTTTAAAGTTTCCGTTTCTTTACATGTCTCTTTATGTGATAAATCTAACGTTTTAAGAGAATCTAATAATATTTCATTTGAATTG
Source organism: Paramisgurnus dabryanus (assembly GCF_030506205.2). Taxonomy (NCBI): domain Eukaryota; kingdom Metazoa; phylum Chordata; class Actinopteri; order Cypriniformes; family Cobitidae; genus Paramisgurnus; species Paramisgurnus dabryanus. The sequence continues at coordinate 32,744,581 of NC_133347.1, forward strand.
TTAGGAGCCAAAAAAGTGACGAACAAGGCGACACTTTGGTACGTGCCCCTCTCTCTACAAAATGTGGACAAAACCATTGAAGTTCCTCCGATCGAGGTAAGACTTTACATTTCAATATGCATACTGTTTTCTCTGTAAACAAGGCTGATTCCAGTAAGATTTCCCCATTTGATGAGATTTTATTTGGTCCATGATCTGTTCATTAAAGGGGACATTTCACAAGACTTTATTAAGATGCTAAATAAATCTTTGTTACATATGTGATGTTTTACCTCAAAACAAGATAATTTGTTATAGTATGTTAAAATTGCCACTTTATTGGTGTGAGCAAAAATGCAAATGAGCTGATTTCTGCACTAAATGGCAGTGGTGTGGTTGGATAGTGCAGATTAAGGGGCAGTATTATTATAATAAGATCCCCTTCTGACATCACAAGGGGAGACACATTTCATTGAGCTATTTTTCTTGCAGAGATTGTTTTGTCAAAACTAAGTTACTGGGTTGATCTTTTTCACATTTTTCTAGGTTGATAGAAGCACTGGGGAGCCAATTATAGCACTTAAACATGGAAAAGTCAGATTTTCATGATATGTCCCCTTTAATATTGAATATTAACCAGTGTGTCACTTTAACAGGACAGAGGTTCTCATTAACAGTCTATTTAGAAATGTAACACATGAATAAGAAGCTTGAAAAGTCAATCTTGTTATATGCAATATCTTTGATGCCACATGAACAGTGCAAAACAAACGGTTGCTTAAAAACTAGTTTGAACAATCAGAATCTGATTATACATTACCTCAAAGCAGTTTCTAAAAAGCGCAGTACTGCTTCTTGGCCACAGCCCTCTAAAGCATTAAAGAGGTCTATTATGTGTGGGCATAATGGGCAGTGGGTTCAGATTGGTTAGCTGGCCCAGTGCGTTTGTGATTGAATAACTGCCAAGTGTCAGTGTCTAGAAATGTCACGCTTCTTACCATTACAGGTAGTTGCATCTGCTCAGACTGACTGACAGTTCAGTTCAAAACGTCAGTATAACACTGTTAGTTGTCTATTTATAGTAAGAGTTTAGATGAATATCTGTCGTCAGAACTACGAGCCTTACGAGAACTACAGTGGGTTAGATATGATTAAAAGATTTAAATTAATGCTATACAACCTATCAAACGTCTAAGTCAAACCTAAAAGATTTGATTTTGCAGGTAAAAGTAAACATCCTGGTGGACACAATTATCATTGAATATTTACTCTAGCTCAACTGGTAGAGCATTATGTTAGGAGCACAAAGGTCATAGGTTCGATTCCATACTGAAAAAATAAATGCGTAGATTAAATTCCCCTGTAAGTCGTTTATGCTGAAAGTCTCTGCCAAGTGCCAAATAGGTCATTTAAATTTGAAATGTATCGATGTACTCTGCAGTTGTGAATATAATACATAAAGTGTTATGCTGAATGAAGTACAACTACAGTAATGTGTTTGTGCAGTACTCCAGACCAGAGCAGGAGGATTTAGGTCAAAAGAGATATGAAGCTCAGAAATTAGAGCGACTGGAGACAAAAGAGAGGAACGGTGAAGTCATCACACATGTGTCTCTGTCAGGTAACTTGAAACATTTCACAGCTTTTGTACAGAAATTTCCTTGAACACATTTCTGGTGCAGCGTGTAGCAAATATAGCATGATAGTTAATTCTTATTTTACGTATTTACCGTGGTATTGTTTATTGATGGTGCATGTCAAAAAATGTCACTATTACAGTATGCCTATTTCTATGGCATGTTTCTCCCTTTTGGAATAAGTGTGTATAAGTAACTATATCAGCTATCTCTCTGATTTAATTTGATGTAATTTTGTTTTAATGCTGCACAGAGAGACACACAAAAGGTATTGTATGTTTTTCAATGAGTGTTAAATAACAAAACGTAAATATGACATTTTTCATAATGAGTTTTTACATGTTGCACAGCTCTATATTTTTTAACAACAGATCAGCAGTTTTTTTCTCTGTGCTCTAATGTGTGTGTGTGTGTGTGTGTGTGTGTGTGTGTGTGTGTTTAGAGCCCTACACTGTTGGATTTAGTCAGTCAAGTCTGATTCATCTGATCGGCCCATCAGATTGCACCCTGCTTGGCTTTGTACACGGAGGTAAGTTTTTAAAGAGCTCTTTAACATATTGCGCATTGCATATTGCTATTATTATCTAAAAATAAGGGTTTGATTCAAACAGTTTTGACCAAATTTAGCTAAACGTTTTACACGTCTATACTTTTACACATTCAGACCTTTAACCGAACTTAGCTGTGGTTACCCACAGTTGTTATGCACACGCTGTGTTTGTTCAGACGGTTTTTTCTTTTAAGTAGATTATGAAGCTGGAATGTTTATGTACATAAAATGTGAAGTAAGGAGTTCGGACACAACAGCTCTGTTTATCGGCTGCCTATAGCAGCATTTGTAGTCCCATATATAAAATATTTCAAAATCTACCACAAATGGCCAAAAAATATATATTTGCTGAAATATATTTTGAAACATGTTTACAAAAGTCTATTTTTCACCAATATATTTTTTGGCCATTTTTATATATTTTTAAATATATTTTAAAAATAAATACATTGCAAAGCATTTATATTAACAGCACTTTGGAGGAAAAACTTTGTATGTTACAAACAGGTTTGAAAATTTGAAAATTACATTTAAACTGCAAAAATATAATTATAATTTTATATTTTTATACATACATTTTATACTTAAACTTTATATATTTTATAAAAAAAATATAATTTGGTCGTGTATATATATATATATATATATATATATATATATATATATATATATATATATACACACACACACACACACACACACACGCACACACACACACACACACACACACTTATTTATTTATTTATACATATATTTTTTTGTTGTTTTGTTACATTTTCTAAAATTAGAAATTAATTTGAAAATATGAAGATTAAAACTAAAAATATTTTTAATTTCACAAATATATTTTATAAAGCTTTATAAAATGTATTTAGCATATATTTAAAACATATTTTTGGCCACAGAAATGTTTTTTTTTTTGGTAGTATGGGGTTGTGACAAACCAATACATTGGCCAGAGTTACTGTATATTTTAACTGGTCCCTTGAATGATGGACATAAATGAAACCTCTATCAATTACCAAATCCACAACTTGGATAATGTGTGTTTCTGGTTTTTAATATTTTAGTAAATATTGTGCATTTTTCTTTGTCCTTTAATTCTATGACATGATATTTCATCTCCCCATCTGCTTTCTGAATGTCACACCATCAAACAGTAACATTAAGACTTCTCAGATGCTCTCTGTTCGACCCAACCTTTCTTATCATCTGCGTCTCCACACCCAAGACACACCACATTTTCTCTCAAACTGAAGTAGTTTCATATCAACAGAAACTGTCAATTTACCACTATTTGTTATTTATTTGAGTGACTGAGACATTTACACGGACAAAAATAGTGTTAGTGTATAGAAGTGTGTGTGAGAGTAGTAGCAAGCAGGTATGACTGGCCTATGAGCAGGGCTGATTCCTACTTTTCTGTCTGGCTGCTTATCAGAGTTTAAGCTTGGAAACATGGTGAGGTCAGAATCAAGTGTGAACATTTTGTCAAGTTTCTTGTGCTACCAAGGTCATTGTTTTTAAATCACATACGTTTATAGGCATTGCCTACATCAGTAGTATAGGCAGCACTCCCCGTTAATAGAGGACTGTTAGAAAGCGGAAATGGATCAGAGATGCTGATTGTCGTGGTCTTATGGGAGTAAAGAGACCGTAAGATGAAGGCTGTAATGTTTTGTTCTGTAACCCCCTCTGCCCCATTCATTCTCACACAGTGAATGTCAGTTCACTGACCTGAAAGAGTTACGTAAACACCAGAAGACCAGCCGCAGCCTTAACAGGGCACCTATGAAGAGCAGATAGCACAATTTGCAATCATATTAATCTTAACCATAAATCAACATGTATTGATAAGAAAACACCTGATAGTTGACGTTAGATTATATGTGCATGCACTTACACACTGTTAATGCACACTATTAAACACAAATGAAAGAGCAGAGAAAAAGAGATGGGAGGGGCCAGAGAGGATGTACATCACATATATACTGTATGGTTCAAGACTGTCACAAAAATAAACAATTTCAAAAATGTCATTTTCTGATCTTAAGACAAATGTCCAAGCAAGTATATAGTCATATTTCCGTAAATACTTGTTTTACCTCTCATTTGTGACCCTTACTGCAAATCTTGATTTTTTAAATATTGACTGAGTAAGATCATGTCAAAGACTAAAATCAATTTTAATATTGACTAAGTAAGATCATGTGAAGGAATGCAACGCAGACGATTTTGACCTGACAGGAGGGGTTCTAGTGGACCAATCACAGCGCTTGCTTATATTTTTGGTTGAAATCAATGTGAAATTAAACTTTGATGCTCATTATCTCAGAATTAGATTTTGAGACTTGACTTTTGAGCCTGGTTTTCACAGACAGGGTAACATTTGTGTAAACTGCTCTCACTGCTTGGTGCTTTATTAATCCCACAATTCCTCACGGGAACCATCTTAAATTATTTGCACTATTTTGTTATTTTGCCCTAGGGGACATGGATGGTTCAGTGTGGTGGATGATACAAAATAGCACTAAAAAACTTTAAGTAGGCAGTGGGTCGTGTTTTGAGAAATCATACAGACCTGAGGGGTGCGTAAGGAACTAATTACCTGACACTCACTAGAAATGCCACAGCAACTGTGTAGAAAGACCCAGGCAACCCCCACACACATTTTCCTTGAGAAAATATTAAACCTGTTTATTTTTTGTGGTTCATTTGCCGCACAAAGGGTTGAAGGGTCATAGCTATCAGTTCTCAGCTATAAAAACTAATGAGATGCTTAAAGCTTTCAGTTTATTTATTGATCAACCATCACAGCTGCCTGTAGCCATTGTCAACTTTCTTCTTTCTTAGACTTCATGAGAGAATTTCCATCCATCATCATGAATCCAGTAGGATTTGGTCTGATAGATGTCTGTGTTAGTGGCAGAGTCTTTTTTAATGGAGCACAGTAAGATCAATGAAAGTTTTTGCAGTGCTGTTATATTAGCAAAAACACTGAAACTAAGATCCTCAATCACATTGTGATATCAGGCAGAACTACATTTATTCTAGATTTATTCAGGAACCTGATTTGTCTCAATGTTTTTTTCTGAATCAGGCCAGACAATAGTTCTTGATAAGAAAGGTCCCAGAATGAGGTGGACAAAGGGAAAGTGATTTTTTGCCATTTGTATTGATGGGGACAGAAAATAATGGAATAAAAAGGAAGATCAGTATAGGAAAAGAAGAAAGCCAGACTTTTTTTGTGGTAGAAATTATTTGAAAGTTGCAATGGATGGAAACATCTGCAAATGCATAAATGTAAACTCACGTTTCCCACTTGAGCACCAAAATAAGATTGTTGTACAGGGCAATTTTCTTTGATAACAACCAACATTGCTAATACTGTGAATTACACAATGTTTACGCTGAAGAGAAACTTTAGACTGCAAATTTACATGGTTTTGTCATTTGATGTCTTTTAATTTGTGATTTTGGAAGAACCAGCTGGGGGGCCAGCACAGACAAGCAAACCACATCAGGCCGGTTCTTTAATGTTAAACAGAAAATATGAGAACATTGGGAACTGGTCAAAACTTCCCAAACGTCACAAATCTTCCCAACTCCCCCCAGAATATAAATATATATTAAAGGTTTTGATTATCTAAACCGAAAACAAGTTTCAGAGGCTTCACAATTCATTATAATTTGATGTCAAATTAGAACGATTAGACCAGTAATTCTCAAAGTGTGGTCCGCGGACCACTAGTGGTCCGCCAACCCCCCCCAAGTGGTCCGCCAAAAGATGACCTAGGCAAGTGTTTATACAATCGTCACTTATTTATGTAGATTTTTAATGCACTTGCGAAACTGTGATATCGGTTCTTGCCTTTCTGTTTTAATAACGTAAAAATGGATCGGTTGGCTAAACCACAGAAGAGTCAAAAGAAAAGATCAAGCATCGACTGAAAACAGCTAAAATCCACAGATCTATTAGTTTTGTAATGTACTAGTTTTTGTTCATGTGTAAAATCCCTGTAATTTCAGTGCTTTTGGAATTTTTTATTCAGTATTTTATTGTTACCATAGTTACAACCATAAACTTCATATACCCACCACCTCGGTTTTAAACTAATGGCTCTTTGGAATGACATTAAGTGGGACCTAGGCTGTTACAGTATGTTTAATTGCATTTTTTTCACACGTGCAGTTTGTTGTTCATATTAAGCTGCAACTCATTTCACATTTACTTTTTCAGATGAAATTAAATTCATATAATAATTTCTGAACGTAGCATTGCATTTGTTTTTAAAAAATTAGTTTTTGACTTGAAACAGTTGCATATTAAACTTAGCTTATCCTTCCTATTTTGTTGTTTTTTGGGGGAGTGTTAGAGTGGGATTCTGTTAGGTGGTCCTAAGAAAAAAATTAGAAGATAAAGTGGTCCTTGGGCTGAAAAAGTTTGAGAAACACTGGATTAGACAAATGCTTTTGTTCAATTCAAAATAAAATAAAAATGTTGATTAGTTAATTCTTTAATTTTGTTTTGTCAGCAGGGACATTTGGCATTCACATTGACTTTACTGTTCTTTATTGGGCTTTGCAGTTCTTTACAGTTTGTTACTGGGCTTTGCAAGGCTTTACTGTTTGTTACTGGGCTTTGCAAGGATTTACTGTTTTTTACTGGGCTTTGCAAGGCTTTACTGTTTTTTACTGGCTTTGCAAGGCTTTACTGTTTGTTACCGGGCTTTGTAAGGCTTTAGTGTTTGTTACTGGGCTTTGCAAGGCTTTACTGTTTGTTAGGGGTGGAACGGTACATGTATTCGTTTCGATGTATGAATTTAAATGGAGAATACACGGTATGAAAATTAAAAAAAACTTGCGTGCAAAATAATTAATGTAATGCGGAACTACTGTTAGATACGCAGGTTCTTTATGGACAGCTAATCTGTAGCCCCGCTTTAGCTCTGAAGCTCTGATTGGCACAGATGCAGCCGAGCTCCGCCTATGTATGCGCTCTATCAGAGCCCGTCTACATTCTGGCACTTTTTTGTCAGGTCGATGCCGGTCCAGTCAGTGAGTGAGCAGCGAAAGCAAGTATGGCAAGTGGTGGTGTTCCACAAGAGTTAGACGCACCGCCGGCCTCTTCAAGATCGCAAGTTTGGCAAAACTTCACTTTTCCAGTCAGTTACAGTAGTACAGGCGAGAGAGTGGTGGAAAAGACGAGGACTGTGCGTCGGCGTTGTTCAGCAGTTGTTGGATATGTGAGTGGAAATACATCTAATCAGGGCTCTCAAATCTCACGCATTTACCATGAGACACACGCATTTCAGTCATTTCACACACCACACCTTGTATTTCTCACACTGAGAAGTAGGAGATAAATTGTCCTGCTAATATACAATTAATGGATGAAGTGCAGGCATACCCAGGGCAGTTCTGTCGAGCAGCGTCATCAGCGTCAGAGTACCACGAGAAATCTTGCGAAGGAGGCTGATTTCAAATCGCTCTCGCGTTACTCTGACGTCATCCACTTGTCGTTTCTTGCAGCGCCTCGTGAAGTCGTACACACCTATTTTTTTTAATTTCTTTAGTACATTAATATGAAATAAGGCCAAAATGTAATTTTTAAATGTATTTAGGTAACACTTGTAATACATTTGAACCCATATTTGTATGAAAGATGAGTACAAGATTACTTAAAATGGTATAGATTTTTGTAATATGAGATAGTATGTTAAATGCATTTCAGTTCATATTCATGACATCTCAAAATAATACCGATAAGAACACCTATGTTTTTAAGATTATCTTAAGTACTAAAAAAATTGCCTTCTTCATTTTTGTTTTGCTTTTCCCTCCATTGTACCGAAAGTGAATCGAACCGTGACACCTGAACCGAGGTACGAACCGAACCGGGACTTCTGTGTACCGTTCCACCCCTACTGTTTGTTACTGGGCTTTGCAAGGCTTTACTGTTTGTTACTGGGCTTTGCAAGGATTTACTGTTTGTGACCGGGCTTTGCGAGGTTTTACTGTTTGTTACCGGGCTTTGCGAGGCTTTACTGTTTGTTACTGGGCTTTGCAAGGCTTTACTGTTTGTTACCAGGCTTTGCGAGGTTTAACTGTTTGTTACCGGGCTTTGCGAGGCTTTACTGTTTGTTACTGGGCTTTGCAAGGTTTAACTGTTTGTTACCGGGCTTTGCAAGGCTTTACTGTTTGTTACCGGGCTTTGCGAGGTTAAACTGTTTGTTACCGGGCTTTGCGAGGTTTTACTGTTGTTACCGGGCTTTGCGAGGCTTTACTGTTTGTTACTGGGCTTTGCAAGGCTTTACTGTTTGTTACCGGGCTTTGCGAGGTTTAACTGTTTGTTACCGGGCTTTGCGAGGCTTTACTGTTTGTTACTGGGCTTTGCAAGGATTTACTGTTTGTTACCGGGCTTTGCGAGGTTTAACTGTTTGTTACTGGGCTAAGGATTTACTGTTTGTAACCGGGTTTTGCAAGGCTTTACTGTTTGTTAATGGGCTTTGCGAGGCTTTACTGTTTGTTACTGGGCTTTGTAAGGCTTAACTGTTTGTTACTGGGCTTTGTAAGGCTTAACTGTTTGTTACTGGGCTTTGCTTTTTTTTACAGGGCTTTATTGGTTTTTAGAGAGCTTTATTTTTCTTTAATGGGCTTTATTTTTTATAGGGCTTTACTGTTCTTTGGAGGGCTTTACTTTTCTTTAATGGGCTTTATTTTTTATAGGGCTTTACTGTTCTTTACAGGACTTTACGCTTATTTAATGGGCTTTATTTTTTTTTACAGGGCTTTACTGTTCTTTAGAGGGCTTTACTTTTCTTTAATGGGCTTTATTTTTTATAGGGTTTTACTGTTCTTTACAGGGCTTTACTCTTATTTAATGGGCTTTGTTTTTTATAGGGCATTACTGTTCTTTAGTGGTCTGCTGCTTATTTTAACTGCACTGTATTTAAAATCTTCACAGAGTTTGTGTCTTTGTGTAAGCATGAGAGTCAAAACCATCATGGATAATAAATGGATCAATTACACCAAATTGTTATTCTGCTAACAAGGAACACAATGAAACGCCTCTGGATCCATCAGCAGCAGACGTTCTTATCTTCTTGTGCACTTGTTTGTCCTGCTGTTTTCAGCTAATGATGTTCTAGAGGTTTGAATGATGACAGCTAAAATTGATCTAATTAATTTGCCCCTGCTAAATAAAGCAGATTGAGCCATACTGATGTAATTCTGTTTATGGTTTCTTGAATGGACAGAAAATGTGATTGCAAGAGTGGCAATTACATTTTTATATAATATGATAAAGTGACATAATTAATTGATAACAAATTGATTTAAAGTAATTTGTTTCATAAAGTGAGTTGCACAAAAGTCGGGGGACAAATAAGTATTATTAACAGTGCCAATACCCAACCAGTATACTTTAAATACAGGCTGCTAATTGTGAAAGTGACGTATTTGCCAATGTATAGTAACCTTTACCTGGAATGTGACCTCTGGATTTAATAGATCCAGTGAGTAGTGAACACATGCACTACAAGACGTGAACACACACACACCCAAAGCACTGGGCAGCTTCTGCCACCCAGAAAGCAGTTCAGCCATTTGAACCGGCATCTTTCAGGTTACAAACCCAACTTAGTTGTAGCCTAGTAGTTAGACTTAGTGGTTTAACTTGACTATAACATGTTCTAGCACAGTCAAGAACATAAAGTATCTTACAATATATGGACAAAAGTATTGGGACAGACCTCTTAATTATTGAAGTGTTCAGAAAGAGCAGCATCAGGACCACAGAAAGTCACAGGCAGGGGTTACAGAGTTCTGCAGCGCATGGTTTCTCTTGCCAAACAGCTGCCTACAAGCCACACATCACCAAGTCCAATGCCAAGTGTTGGATGGAGTGGTGTAAAGCAGACCCCCACTGGACTGTGGAGCAGTGCAAACATGTTCTGTGGAGTGACAAATCACTTTTCTCTGTTTGGAAGTCAAATGGGTTTGACGAATGTCTGGGCAATGTTGCCTGCTGGAATGTATAGGACCACGGAAAAAGTTTTTTGGAGGAGGGATAATTGTATGGGGCTGTTTTCAGGGATTAAGCTAGGTTGTACTCTATTTCCAGTATAGAAAAACCTTAATGTTTCAGCATACCAAGACATTTTGAACAATACTATGCTCTACAACTTGAGGAAGCCCATTTCTATTTGAGCATGACTGAGCCTCCGTAAACCTGGCAAGGCCCACTAAAACTCCATTCACATAGCACTTTGGTCCCAGAAAATTTCCATAAAATAGACAGAGAGTCTTCAGTGTGAACACAAACACTTCCTGTAAATGTTCTGGGATCGCTCCCATGTAGAGGACCTAGCAACATTGCCGCAACATTTACAGAACACATCCTGTGTGAACAAGAGGCAAAAACTATGCTGTAAGGGGCATGCCATAGTGAGGATGTGCGTGTCATTGCAACAAGAAGTTATGGTTCAGCTCTTTGATATAGGAATTTAAACACAGATCAACATTCACAACGAGAAATGTCGGCAAACTGAACTGAAGCAGAGATCAAGGAGCTCATCACTATTTGAGCTGAAAATTATGCTGAAAATTAATGGCAGTGTGAATAACCCAAAAATCCTCAATGCATTTTACGTGTATTTTCCACAATCTCGGTGTGAAAATGGCTAAAGACTTGTTTGGATAAATTTAATGTTGAAGAAATTGGACTGACCTCCACAGAGCCCTTGTCTTAAACCTGTCGAACACTTTTGGGATGAGCTGGAAAAGAGATAGCGAACCAGACCTGTATTATTTTTTATGTAGGCAGAATCCAATGTCAATAAAGTCCCTGTCGATGCAATAGTCAGGTATACTAATATGTCCATATAGTGTCTAGACTGGTATAACTAGAGAATTCAATTAATGTGTGATAAAACATTTACATATATCAGAGTTTTACAGTGATTCTGAACCTGACTTATCCAATCAAAATTCAGAGGCTAACTTTAAAGGTTTTGTAAATCTACAGGTTTAGGCATGGTGTTCACAATAAAAACAGTTTTTTTATTGTGATAGAGTGCAGAAGAAAATAAAGTAGCACAATTCCCCCTAAGCTTCTTTCACAGCTGTGTCTCTGTTCAAGTGAGTTTGGCTTTCACAAACACTCTGCTCGTTTTCTGTGTCTGCCCTTTTCCACTGCACATGATAAAAGCCGAGCAAAGCTACTGAATATTCTGAAGGGCTTTTCTGAGGGATCAGAGGCAGACTGTGTCTAAAGGGGATAAAGGGGTCCATGGGTTTGTACCGGACCTCAGCAACCTCTGTTATACTTACTCTGTACATGTTGTTTTGGAGAGGTTTGGGGTTTATGAATAAGCTAAGAGTGTACATAAAACACATAATATAAAGTTAGGCCCCAGTTCACCCTCACATTAAAAGTCATATGACTGTCTTTATTTTGTGAAATATTCCACAGAATGTTGCAGCTACTTTCTTTCACACTATAACTATATTACCAGATCAAACATTCATCCTAACCAGTGTCGGCTGGTCAATAGGGGTGCTGGGGTGCCGCCTCCTTAAAGTTTACTTCAACATATTAGCAAAAAGTTAAATATATAGTGCAAATTAATACAAAATAAAATCATTTAGTTGTACAATTTCACTGTTAGTTATATTTTTATTTATATAAACTAATAAAGTGTATTTCGTTGTGTGTGTCATATGTGTGTGTCTGGGGTGCCACCTAAACAAGTGTATATGTTGGTCAGTAAACTTGTTAAAGGCATGATTTGAAGCTGATCTCTAATTGGCTTGTTTCAGATCTGCCTTGGGGCGCAGCACTGTGTGCCCCAAATAGAACTGGGCAAAAAATTGCCTCAGATTCTCATGCGTGTCTCTCCAGTAAAGCTGGTTCGGTATTTAGTAGTAAATCGTCATCACCTGCTTTCAGATAGAGCGGCATTTACTACACAGATTCGTAATTCACAGAGAAGCTAGGCAAAATCGCATAAAAAATCAAAGGCGATTTCCCACGAATATGAACGCGATTTGAGATCTTCTTGGTGAAATTCAGCTCTGTGTAGTAAATGCGGCTCCATCTGAAAGTACAGTCTTGTTCAAAATAATAGCAGTACAATGTGACTAACCAGAATAATCAAGGTTTTTAGTATATTTTTTTATTGCTACGTGGCAAACAAGTTACCAGTAGGTTCAGTAGATTCTCAGAAAACAAATGAGACCCAGCATTCATGATATGCACGCTCTTAAGGCTGTGCAATTGGGCAATTAGTTGAATTAGTTGAATTAGTTGAAAGGGGTGTGTTCAAAAAAATAGCAGTGTGGCATTCAATCACTGAGGTCATCAATTTTGTGAAGAAACAGGTGTGAATCAGGTGGCCCCTATTTAAGGATGAAGCCAACACTTGTTGAACATGCATTTGAAAGCTGAGGAAAATGGGTCGTTCAAGACATTGTTCAGAAGAACGAGGTACTTTGATTAAAAAGTTGATTGGAGAGGGGAAAACCTATAAAGAGGTGCAAAAAATGATAGGCTGTTCAGCTAAAATGATCTCCAATGCCTTAAAATGGAGAGCAAAACCAGAGAGACGTGGAAGAAAACGGAAGACAACCATCAAAATGGATAGAAGAATAACCAGAATGGCAAAGGCTCAGCCAATGATCACCTCCAGGATGATCAAAGACAGTCTGGAGTGACCTGTAAGTACTGTGATAGTTAGAAGACGTCTGTGTGAAGCTAATCTATTTTCAAGAATCCCCCGCAAAGTCCCTCTGTTAAAAAAAAGGCATGTTCAGAAGAGGTTACAATTTGCCAAAGAACACATCAACTGGCCTAAAGAGAAATGGAGGAACATTTTGTGGACTGATGAGAGTAAAATTGTTCTTTTTGGGTCCAAGGGCCACAGGCAGTTTGTGAGATGACCCCCAAACTCTGAATTCAAGCCACAGTACACAGTGAAGCATGGAGGTGCAAGCATCATGATATGGGCATGTTTCTCCTACTATGGTGTTGGGCCTATTTATCGCATACCAGGGATCATGGATCAGTTTGCATATGTTAAAATACTTGAAGAGGTCATGTTGCCCTATGCTGAAGAGGACATGCCCTTGTAATGGTTGTTTCAACAAGACAATGACCCAAAACACACTAGTAAACGGGCAAAGTCTTGGTTCCAAACCAACAAAATTAATGTTATGGAGTGGCCAGCCCAATCTCCAGACCTTAATCCAATTGAGAACTTGTGGGGTGATATCAAAAATGCTGTTTCTGAAGCAAAACTAGAAATGTGAATGAATTGTGGAATGTTGTTTCATGGAGTGGAATAACAGCTGAGAGGTGCCACAAGTTGGTTGACTCCATGCCACACAGATGTCAAGCAGTTTTAAAAAACTGTGGTCATACAACTAAATATTAGTTTAGTGATTCACAGGATTGCTAAATCCCAGAAAAAAAATGTTTGTACAAAATAGTTTTGAGTTTGTACAGTCAAAGGTAGACACTGCTATTTTTTTGAACACACCCCTTTCAACTAATTGCCCAATTGCACAGCCTTAAGAGTGTGCATATCATGAATGCTGGGTCTTGTTTGTTTTCTGAGAATCTACTGAACCTACTGGTAACTTGTTTGCCACGTAGCATAAAAAATATACTAAAAACCTTGATTATTCTGGTTAGTCACATTGTACTGCTATTATTTTGAACAAGACTGTAGGTGATGGCGATTCACTACTAATCACCAAACCAGCTTTACTGAGGAGACATGCATGAGAATCGGAAAATTGCAGGCCATTTTTTTTGCCCAGCTCTAACCCCAAACCCTCCCAGTTTGTTGTTAGCGAAACAATGTTGTATTTTATGTTTTTGATTTCATGTGATTACATTGTTCTCAGAGTCTCATAACCGCATTGCAGATTGTCATGTAATGGCTAGTTGCAGTACTAATCAGTGGAAGCAAGCAAGGGTTTTGAGATTAAAGAAAATACTGTTTTATTCTTACAAAATCACACTTAACAAGGCGTTAAGTGGAGGAATAAATAAAGGATTAAGGAGATTAGACCAGATCGACCAGCAGGAGTCAAGTGATCGCGGTTGAGCTTACATTGTGTGCTTTTCAACCACTTCTTATGGCAAACGTAGTTGGCTAGCTGGATGTGATGTAAGTCATGCCTTTTATTGTTTTCCCTGTTTGCTGTTTTAAAGTCTAACTTTGTGATAGACCACATTAAATTTTGTGGCGCATTTAAGTTGGCTTTACGTGGAGATAATGAGAGTGACAGATAATCCGGTATATTCTGTGGCTTCTGCAGTATATACCCTGAAGAAGGCTATCTGTGCCGCTACGCATGGGTTGCTGCCCAGTTTAATGTTTTTTTATTATCATTACTGATAATAAACCCACATTATACTCAAATTCACAGATTTTTAATAGGCTACATTTATTTCATGCTTTAACAGTTGACTTTAACAATAACATTTTCATCATTTTAGCTAAGCAGTAATGATACATTGTCAGCTGATTACTGCATTACTACAGTAAACGTTTGATTTTGAGTTTATTTGGGCCCCCAATGTTTTAGCACCAGCTGTCATTGATCCTAACCTGTCTTTTTTTAACAAAAGTCATGCAGGTTAAAAAAAACCCAGAGTGAATAAATGGTGGCAGAAATTTTATCTTTGGGGAACTGTACCTTTAACGACAAATTCTTTTTACTTCTGATAAAACGCTTAGGTTACTCACGTAACCCCGGTTCCCTGAAATAACGGGAACGAAGCATTGCGTCAGTTAGCTGACGCTATGGGGGGAAACTCCTGTTTACTCCGTGACTGAAGCCTATTGGTTAACGTCTGTACAAAGTACAGACCAATGACGTTTGAACCCGCGCGCGGGAGGAACGCGTCCTTATATAAGCGCGGTTCAATCGTCAGGAGCTCATTATTATTCGACTGAAGCGCGCAGCCGAATAACACTCGCTGCGTAGACGTTTGTAGCACGGCAAGAGACGCAATGCTTCGTTCCCGTTATTTCAGGGAACCGGGGTTACGTGAGTAACCTAAGCGTTCCCTTTCAATACGGTTCACTTCGCATTGCGTCAGTTAGCTGACGCTATGGGGGAACGTAATCCCATCACGCCGTGCATACACAACGTACTGAAGTGCCTTACCGGAAAGACACTGCGTGTGGCCCTATACCCGGCATATTCACAGCTTTAAAAGCAAATGTGTAAGCACCATATAAATTGTTGACGCGCACACGGTGGGGTTTTAAACGCACCGGGGGCACATAACAAAGCACAAGACGGCGAGGTACCGAGCTAGTGGGCTCTATATAGGACATAGCTCATAGAGGGGCGTGAGCCAGTGCGATGGTTTCAACGATCCATCTAAATAACCACTGTTAGCAACAGACATACGTAGTGAGTGATCTGCGAAGCTCACGAACGGCCGATCTGACTATAATATGCGGCAGAACGGTTCGTAGCGTGGGATTATACAGATACCACAATAGTGTGAACCCAGGTGCACCCTCGAGCGCATCGGGATGCATATAGGTAGTATTATAGTGCACAGATCGGTGAGCTTTCCAAGCGGGCCGTAAATGTGTATTGACTATAAATTGCACGGGCACAGGTGAACACTTGAATACATCGTGAATGCATATAGATGAATCAGAGTGTTATAATGCACAGGCCGGCAAGATTCTCGAGCGCGCCGTCATGTGTTCTGATAATAAATTGTGCGCACACGGGTGAACTCTTCAGTGCACCGTGAATGCGTATAGATAAATCAGTGCACAGAACGCGCAGTGAATGTGTACAGATATGATTGATGAACGTAACGGTGGGCACCCAACGCACCGTGAACGTACACAGATGAACAACAATGTATGTGTCACAAAGCATAACACAGCTGTGTATACAGGTGAGCTTTCCCAAGCGCATCTTATTGTATACCAAAATGTTATAGCGTGTACATGTGAGCTTCTCCAAGCGCACGGTGGACGCATATAATTAAAAACCATATCGTGCATACAGGTGAGCTAATGGGCGCACCTTTAATGCAACAAACCTCAGTAGTGCGCGAAGCAGGGATGTCGAAGCTGTAAACTGACAACGTGGACGGCGGGGACCAGCCGGCCGTGTCACAATTGTCAAATGAGAAACCTCTAAGACCATGCCCATGCTCTAAGACAAGTGAGCATAATTGTCACGGGAGGTGATAACGTCAACGATCCATAAATAGCCTGTATTGACAGGTGCTCTAGTGAGTGATCTGTGACGCAGATGAACAGCTGATCGTCTGATGTACGTCAGACGTATCTGTCATACAGGACCTTGGACAGTTCCAGAGCGCTGTGCCTCGGGCACCGTCCGCATCTGAGAAATGACAGGCTTATGAATAAAGTGAATGGCCAGCCGTAAAAGCATGGTTCGCTGTTACCGCCGCCGTCCGCATCTGAGAGATGACAGGCTTGTGAATTAAATCAGCGTGGTTCGCTGTTATCACGGCCACATAGATATAGGTAGGGGAGAGAGCCGCCGTGTTTGCTTGTCGTATGCATCTATCCAGATCTACGGTTCCCCGCTTGTTCATCTCAACAAGAGAGCAACGGCAGAGGGGAGCAGCAACACAGACAGAACAGCCATGCGTCGTGACGGTATCACCCGATGCACTCGGGGGATTAATATATGTGCCAGAGATCTCGCCACTGAATGTGAGAGGAGCGAAGGGACTCTGTAAGCATGAACGGTTGCGGTGTGACAGAACACAGGGGGGGTTAGTCCGTGTGTGCTTGTCTATGCATCCATCTAGTCTCATGGCTCGCCGTGTGTTCATCCCGGCGAGAGAGGAACAGCAGGGGGAGCACGAAACATGGATAAGACAACCAAAGCATAAGCGCGGTACCGGCATGGGAGGTGCCAGACCGGTAACGCGCTCAGAGGAAATTCATAGCAGAGAGGCTCACCGAGCCGCTGTGCTGGACGCTATTACAACAGCGCCTGCTCTTTTAGCTTATAGCTTTATATTAAAAATATTGATCTTACCGGGCGGCCGCAGGGGAGACCTCGTCAGGCGTGTGTCCTCTGCACAGGGCTCGTACCACGGCAAGCAAAGGCTATCTTCGGTTCTCGGCCGGAAAGCGGCAGGGGAAGACGCTAGACCTGAACTCTGCTATCTTCGGTTCTCAGCCGGAAAACGGCAGGGGAAGACGCTAGGCCTGGACTCCGCTGCAGGGCTTTTGTCAACGGCGAGGTAAGGCTTCTTCTTTTTCTTCGGAGCAGCGAGAGGTTCGCGCTGAAGGAGAAAATAATGAGCTCCTTACGATTGAACCGCGCTTATATAAGGACGCGTTCCTCCCGCGCGCGGGTTCAAACGTCATTGGTCTGTACTTTGTACAGACGTTAACCAATAGGCTTCAGTCACGGAGTAAACAGGAGTTTCCCCCCATAGCGTCAGCTAACTGACGCAATGCGAAGTGAACCGTATTGAAAGGGAACCATATTTTTGCTGGAGAACGCAGATATAGTGATTAAGATTCGTTTGTGTGGGAGCTGAGAGAAGATTAAAAAATTCTGAGCTTATATGACCCAGCTATGTGACAGGTTGTCATGAATAGCAGTCTTGTGTAGGTGAGATCAAGTGTATCTTTTTAGCTTTAGTACAGATCTGAATCTGTCATCTTAAATTGTCAAAGCACACAGTTCATTCTGAGAAACAGTCTTTTAACTAATTATAGTCAAGTCAATTCATTTTCATGTCTGATTTAAATGTGGTGCTTTCAACTCTTGTTTGAAAACATGAAAAATGGATTGTGTACTGTAAGCTTGATCCTAATGCAACTGCATGATGAAAAGAACAGATAAAAGTGATGAAAAGACAAAGGACAGATGAAAGTGATGAAAAGCCAAAAAAATCTTTCAGTGCAAGTTACAATACATTGCAGAAGGATCTGAAGGATTATCTGATCTAAAACGCAGCCTTATTCAGAAATGTTGTGTAATTCATCAGTATCATATGTTGATGCACTGATCGACCGACCAGAGACCGGAACTGGCCGAAATGAAACATGATCGGCCTGACCGATAACCGGTAAATGTGTTGACATTCCGTCCTTTTGTTACCAGTTGTGCACACCACAGTAGAAGCAGCGACCCGTTATCCTACAGCTGCATTAATCTAATTCTGTACCTGAAAACGTGATCTGTTTTACATAAAGTCTGCCATCAGAACCATCTGTGCCTATATTGATTCCTGCCCCGTATCCACAAATGACACAGTAGCCTCAGTTGCACTATCGGGCCTGTGCGAGCCAGGGCTTCAAACGGGCCTCGCGGAGCGAATAGCCTCAGACCTCCAGCTGTGTAGCCAAAATCACGACGTGTTTGCATTGTCAAGCCAATAGCGCCGCAGCGCTTCAGAAAACCCTGCCCTTAATACGCCTACCTGGATGTAACGTCACACA
This sequence comes from Paramisgurnus dabryanus, assembly GCF_030506205.2. Lineage (NCBI taxonomy): Eukaryota > Metazoa > Chordata > Actinopteri > Cypriniformes > Cobitidae > Paramisgurnus > Paramisgurnus dabryanus. Next base: position 32,763,228 of record NC_133347.1, read on the forward strand.
ACTCCGCCTGTTTTACCGCGAGGAAGTCACTTCAATAGATGGGAGTGAGATCGCATCATCATACAACAAACATAATGAACATAACTGAGGCGGCTGTTTGCACGGTGAAAGCCAAGATGAGAAGATAGAGATGTTTGCTCCATCCGCGGTGTTACTCTTCAAGTTTATGTTGGCTGCACACGAGCGATCTCACGACGAGACAATATCAGATCAATAAGCAATAGTTAACTTTATGAAGTAGAATAAAGCGTTCATCTACCTAATGTGCCATTATACTATATACACAATATTTTAAAGAATATAATGAGTCCTAGTTTTACATTTATGTAAAATAATTTTATTTTAAAATACAGGTATGCACGTGTGTCTAAATATGTAACGTTAAGTTTGTAATTATAGTTCTATGGCGATGTAAACATACTTACACATTATAAGAGGTGTGATATCTTTAATCATGAAAACGTTAATAGTTGAGCATCACATGAAACACAGGGTAACTGTCTAATAGCTATTTCAATAATGTGTCAATCAATAAATACTTTTGTCTATAAAGAACTGCCTCGAATAGCAGAATAGGACTGAAAATCACCTTACTTGCATCTCAAAAAAAAAAAAAACGTTTGAGAAATCATTAGAAAATGTACTCGTTAAGAATCAACTCTGAATATACACAAGTATTTAAAAAGCTATGTTACAGTGGTTAAGTTAATGATGGTTATATTTACCATTTTGTTGCATACCATTTCTGTGTTTCAGATGTGATCCTTATTAAGCAATCTTTTCAATAAACTGACAAGCAGCCGTAGTAATAATAGCGCGGTAATTTATTTACATATGAAGTTTATATCAGTGCACAAACAGGTGTATTTAAAGACATCTCCTCCGGACGGATTTTAAGATCCATGGCTCCTGTCGTCTCATCATCATCATCTTCGTTTCATCTCCTGCTATTTCATCTGTTGCTGTGTCATCTCTCATATACAAAATAAAAACTCCTGAATGACAAATTGAAAGCTTTACGTTGGCATTTTTCTGTAAAACACAAAAGAAAGCAGCACATGAGATGTTTTGTATAAAGGGTTTGTAAATACACATACAGTATACCGACATATAAAGTTTGCTACATTCATATAAGAGTCAAATTAATTTCAGAAAATGCCAGAAAGCATGGCTATGACTAATATAATAAAACCATGGTTACTTTTTCTAAGGGCTGACTAAAAATTCAACAGAGATGACAATATAACACAAAAAACACCCATGTAAGACACTTATGCAATCGTTAATTGTATTGTATTTTAAGTGTTTTATATCCAAACGTTATGTAGCATGTTACTCACCGAATGTAGATACCATCGTGACTCGAGTGATCGCTTCTTTAATACATGGACGATGAAATGATGATCCAACACACATCTTTAATTTCTTAGCACTGTTGCACTTTAAACACTTTGTTCTGTGTCGGAAACTTTATAAACTTCTCCCGAACCGGTAGCGGTGTGCGCCGGATCCTTAGCGTGGCGAATTCGGCGTTGTAACACGTCTTTGTTTTTTACATATGCAGATCATTTTCTTCAGTCCGAAGTACAAACATAGCAGGCATCTTCCGTTAAACAGTAAATTACTGGTGATCCCGATTATTTTTAAAGTTTTAAATCTGCAGACAGATGGTTGCGCATCTTGCCAGAGACTCAGATAAACTCCGCCTTTGACTTTTACCACTCCCCTAGCCCCGAGAAGCCCGCTCTGGCCCAAGGAATTCGGCGGGCCAGAAAAGCCGGGCCTTAAGCCCCAACGAAGCACCAATGAAGCACGATCATGCCCCGGAAGTGACAATGCAAACGCCACAGGCCTCGGCAGGCACTGGCACGCCCGCTTGAAGCCCAATAGTGCAAACAAGGCTATTGATATCATTCCACCAGTTCACATGCCTGTGTGCGGGACTCTGTACAGGGATACGCTTATCGAACAACGACAAAACTTGCTGCTGAACCTCCATAGTATGACGCTTAGTTGGAGAAACTAACTAGCTTGTCACAACTTTTTCACGAAAACATAGTAACTTTATCGCACATTTGTCGTTTAAACCATGTTGGTTTAAACAATATAGTTGATGATGTCAAGTGGGGGGGGGGAGTAGTAATTATTTCTGTTCAGATTCATTTAATGTCAGATCGTTGCTGTAAATAATGTACAATGCATCTAAAGACTGCTTTTGTTGTCATGTTTTAGTTCCCTGTTGTTTAATTTCAAGATATTTTATTCATTCGCAAGTTTCCCAGGGTCTTAAAGCTCGTAGCACAGCGTACATGCACTGTTTTCAAAAACAGTGCTTTAATTCTGTTTACAAACTAAGAGACATGAAATGCATATATATTTTGAATGGCGGCTATAAACTGCACTGCATGTTGCATGCTTATCTTGTTCAAAAGCATGATCAATCTATGTCTACAAGTAATACTAACTAGAAACTTTGCTTCTAACCACAGCGTGTTAACTGATATTTGGAACGATCTACCGTCATATTCCCATCTAAATGGTAAAAACGTAAAAGTCTGCTCATGGTGGCTCTCGTCGCGTACACGTTTATGTCCCAGGCATGCGCCAGTTCAGAAAAATAACAACAAACATGTTGGATTATTTCCATACGTCGGACATGTTGCCATAGCAGCTCTGATAAATATCTTTCCAGCAGTTGTACGAAATATTCACAGCTATTGTTACTGATCAGAGAAGGCACAATAATTACCTGGTTGCCGGGTATTTTCATAAACGTACATGTCCACCTCTCCGGTTTTAATAATAACTTTGTGCACACATGTCAGTTTTCAGAAAATGGTTATTTGACACGTACCGTGTATATATTGTGTAACGAGAAGCTCAAGCCCACGTTAGCCAATCAGAAAACAGCAACAAATCACTTCCTGTTCTTCATTTTTCAAAATAACCATGTATGTGTAAACAATTCAATTCAATTTTATTTATATAGCGCTTTTCACAATTGTCAATTGTTGCAAAGCAGCTTTACATGAGTAGATGTAGAGGAGAACACTGAAAATCAATACATAGTATAAGAAGTAGAATAAAGCGGCTATCGATAAACCGTGTAAGCGAGCGTATTAATAATGTCACGTATACAGTAAAGTGCTAAGTTAAGCCAAAGTTGGCTGACTCTCCCTGGGACTAAAAAACCCCCCTAGGAGAAAACCCGGTAGGAAAAACTCCTAGAAGGACAAAAAACCCTAGGGAGAGATTAATATTTATATATATATAGACACGGTAGGGATAGGAAGCGGGTAAGCGGATTAAACTGGTTCAGCCGGTGGTCGTTGGTCGCGCATCGGCTGGGCATCACGTTGAAGGACAGATCAGTGGTGCGATGACCTTCACAGCAACAGGAACTGGGTCTGTTTGTCTCATAGTCCTCAGGGTCGAGGACGAGACAGGGAGACAAAAACAGAATTCTATTAGCGTAGGGGCCGTTCGCATGTAATGCAAGTGTCATACATTATAGAGGTTTAATTCAGCTCGGTTCCAGACAGGCTAACTATTGCGGCAAGAGTAAATTACCCATATGAGGTATGTGAGTGCTTTGTTCTAGACAAAATAACTACTGCGGGAAAAAGTACATTTATTGGACATTCTATGTGAATGCTTTGTTAAGAAGAATGTCTTAAGTTTAGATTTAAATTGCTCGACTGTGTCTGATGCTCGAACATTTTTTGGTAAGTCATTCCAGAGCTTAGGGGCCAAGTAGGAAAAGGATCTACCACCTTTAGACACTTTTGATATTCTAGGGTTAATTAAGTAACCAGAATTTTGTGATCGCAGTTTACGTGGTGGATTGTATTCTGACAGTTATTCTGTAATATACGAGGGCGCTCGGCCATTTAATGCTTTGTAGGTGATTAGTAATATTTTAAATTTTATGCGATATTTAACTGGTAGCCAGTGTAAAGATGCCAGAATTGGACTAATGTGATCATACTTTTTAGATTGAGTAAGCACTCTTGCGGCGGCGTTTTGAACCAGCTGTAGCTTGTTTACCTGATTTGCATTGCATCCCCCGAGTAACGAGTTACAATAGTTTATTCTAGAGGTCATAAAAGCATGTATAAGCTTTTCTGTATCTGATGCAGACAGCATATGGCGTATTTTTGAGATATTTCTAAGGTGGAAGAATGCTGTGCGACAGACGTTGGAGATATGACTATCGAAAGATAGATTGCTGTCAAACATTACGCCTAAATTCTTAACCGTGGAAGATGGCACCACCGTGCAGCCATCTATGTGCAACTTGTAATCTGACATATTATGTTTGGAGCGATTTGGTTCAATAATAAGTATCTCAGTCTTATTGGAGTTTAGCATAAGAAAGTTATGCGCCATCCAGTCCCTAATATCACTAATGCAGTCTGTTAGTTTAGCAAACTGGTGTGTTTCGCTCGGATGTGACGAGATGTAAAGCTGGGTATCATCCGCATAGCAGTGAAAACTTATGTTATGTTTCCTGATAATGTCTCCTAGAGGTAACATATATAGCAAGAATAGGATAGGGCCTAGAACTGATCCCTGAGGTACGCCGCATTTAACGGGGGAGTGATAGGACTCTTACTCATTTACATAAACAAAGTGATAGCGATTGGTTAGATACGATCTAAACCAGGCTAGCGCCTGACCACTGATGCCAACATAGTTTTCTAGTCTATTAAGTAAGATTGTGTGATCTATTGTGTCAAAGGCTGCACTAAGGTCTAATAATATAAGGAGTGAGATTTCACCACGATCGGATGTTAATAGGAGGTCATTTGTAACTCTAAGCAGCGCTGTTTCTGTGCTATGGTGGGCCTGAATCCTGATTGGAACTTTTCATATGTATTATTATTCGCTATGAATGTGCGTAGCTGGCTTGCCACTACTTTTTCTAATATTTTAGAAAGAAATGGTAGATTTGAGATTGGTCTAAAGTTATTAAGATCTCCCCGGTCAAGGTTTGGTTTTTTAATGAGCGGTCTAATAACTGCTAGTTTGAAAGCTGTTGGAACGTATCCTAATTCTAGCGATGAGTTAAAGATATTAAGTACCGTGTCGGACACTACATGAAATACCTCTTTTAGTAATTTTGTGGGAACGGGGTCTAATATACAGGAAGATGATTTAGATGATGTTACTAATTTAGAGAGCTCTTCTATTGTAGTAGGTTCAAATGACTCAAGATGTTCGTATGGTAAACTAGTGGTAAATGTACTATTGAATTGAATTGAATATGTGTAAACAGGCCCTAATACCTGTTGTCTTTTCTTATGAATAGCAAGTGGCAAATCATGTATCAAACGGGTATTTGATAAAAAAATGATTTTTGATTCAAACTACTCAATGATTTCCCACCTTCTCCAAGTATTTTGTTTGATTTAGTTATTTTAAATACGCCTCATAACAGAAGCTAAATGCACAGCAATTGCTGTTACATGATGTCTTTTAACTATAAATTAAGGCTACGTTTACACGGAAATGATTTGAAAAGAAAACGCAAAAGTGGCGTTGCGTTATCATTTTTTATTCCACGTTTATAAAAGCATTTTGAGGGGGAAATCTGTGTGCATATGGTGACGCAAAAGTGTGTGATATTCAATGTAGTATGCACTCCAGGAGGCTAGGTGTCAATGTGAAGCATGGACACACAACAACACCAAGTCCGTGTGCCTGCGTACAACCTTCTTCCTTGTTCTCCCATGTCTCGTCCAAAGCCGTCTGGTTTGCCTCCAATGAATTGGCACATCGACAATTTGATCGAGGTCATTAATGCACATTTTTGATCAGTAACACTAGCTGTGAATATTTCGTACAACTGCTGGAAAGACAGCAATATTTATCAGAGCTGCTATGGCAACTTAAAGGTCCGACATATGGAAATAATCCAACATGTTTGTTGTTATTTTCCTGAACTGGCTCATGCCTGTGACATAAACGCGTATGCGACGAGAGCCACTGAGAGCAGACATTTGCGTTTTTACCCTTTAGATGGGAACGCGAGGGTAGATTGTTTTAAGATTTCCACTCTGGAGGGTGGTTTAACTTTTTTGCGTTTTTAAGCCGTAAAAACGGCGTCACCATGTAAACAAAAGCATCCGATAAAATATTTTTAAGTTTTCACCCTCGAGTGTTCTCGTGTACACAGGCCCTAAATGAAGGACTCAACATTAGTTCATAAAATTGACCTCAAGCCATGGGCGAGGCTAGCCTCTTTTTAGGGGTGCTTCAGCACCACTAAAAAGGAGCTCAGCACCCCTAAAACTTGGAGCCCGAAATTTATTTATTCTAAAATGTTTGTTCGTCTTTGACAAGGTTAAATAATGTCCAAAACATACTCCGTAGTTTGTGGTTTAAAATGTATATGTTAAGGTAGAAAATTAAAACCTCCCCGCTTAGCAAATGGTGTCATCCTCTTCTTTTACTTCTCTGTACCTGCATCGCCCGAGCGCGAAACACACGCAGAGATAGAATCAGTTAAAAGTGTTGTGATGCAACTTGCTTGCATGAATCTTACAAAATGTTTACGTTATGTTTATAATGAGCGAGTACATCACGAATCAATCTTTCAAGCCGTGTTTTTGTCTTATACTGAATCACCATGGTACATGTATAATAAGTGTTTATTTTCGGATTATTTTATTCTGGCGGGTACCCGCGCGCTGCGGAGTAGTACAGTACCTGGGTGACTCGTCCATAGACTTAAACGGAGAGAAGTAGCACCGGTTACAATGTTCTTCCGCAAGACGCATGCAGTTTGTGCGTCTCAGTGGGTAGTTGCATACGTGTGTCTAAAGTTTATTGTATGATTTATCGTTAATTTGAGACTTATTTTAACAATCGGGAGTCATGTAAACATGACGTCACGTGCGTCTTTTCTGGTCCATCGTCATGAAAACATGGCGTTTGGAACAGAGTGAAAACAAACTACATATCACTGTATAACACCAGTACCGGTAAGTTATGTGTGAAATCACTAACTGTCTGATTATCAAACTAGACAATAAATATTTTTTTAGTTTGTCACATGTAGATTAATATGAAGGGGATAACGTTTTTAACCCTTAGTGCAGGAGTCACAAGTGTTTTGTTTTAGACATATAGTAAAAGTAATGGTTCAATTAAAGGACTGTTAAAAGAAAAGCTGCAAATTAACAAACTATTAATAAACCTACCATATGTGGTAGGCATAAGAGTTATAAATTAGGAGATTTGTCATTTTGACAAAGGCTTAAAAAGACACACTGTATATCCACATAAAACCATACCCACACTGCTGCTGTAGCCCACCTTTTGTCCTGATACTTTAATATGGCATTAATGGAAAAAAGTGCTAGCTCGCCACTAATTAGAAATAAAAAGGTTGGCAAAAAAATGAATCTCAAAACTCATCAGATTGATGCTTTAAAATATGTAATTTTAAAAAAAGTTCTAAGGGGGAGCATGCTCCCGGACCCTAGAGGGGTAATTTTCTTCTCATCTTTTTCACCCCTGACCCGTTTTCATGCCTGAAAGGTCTCCAAAAAAATCTGGATTTTGGAGTTAGTTGAACCAATGTTAAAATGATAGCTATTTTACAATAAACATATTATTGGTTTCTGTAGGAAAAAAGAGTGGGGGGTGGCAGCGGAGCTCATTGGGTGCTCAGCACCCCTAAAGCTCTAACCCTAGAATCGCCTCTGCCTCAAGCGTTGGACTTTTGGCTTTGAGAGCATTTGTTTAGGATTTCTGTTCACAAGGAAGACAAAAGTAGATCACAGAATAACAAACAAAAGTGCCGGCAGCTGAATTTCTGGGGGCTAGTGTGGTGTGTCTTCTGAGAGACTGTGTGTTAATAGACAGTGTCTGTAGGTTTGAAGAGAAAGGCATCGATAAAACTAACAGATGGGTGCATGAATGCATCTGGATTCCCTCCAGCGGAGCTGCAGTAGAAATGATTATAGAGCGCAGACAGGTTAGATTCATCACAGGCCGAGTGCGAGTCTGTGTATGCGCGTGTATTACTGGGAAACAACGGCTTCTTGCCAGTGTGCCACTGTTGTATCGGTAGTAAGACAGTGGGAGTTTTGTGTGAGTAAACCCAGCTGAGCCTTCACTAGGTATTACATTTATAAATATGTTAAAGGAATATTCCTGCTTCAAAACAAATATGGACAGCGTCAGACTGACGATTTCAACAGACAATGATTTTGACTTGTGTGTAAAAAAATACAAATGCAAATAAATGTTTAAAATATGCACTGTAATATTTTTTTATTTACAAACTATTACCACATTAGGATGAGACTGATGTAATGAAATCAATTATTGAAAAGTAATCCTAAAAAAGTTACTTTAAGAATACCAGGAATCTGTGAAGCTCTGATTACATCCACCAACTTTCAGATAACACATAATTTTTACAATCTTTAACAAAATACTTTTAAGTGCTTTAAGAAAGGCTTAAAATGTCTGTGTGTTAACCCTTTCAATGTTGATCAAAATGTTAGTCCAGGGTATTCTAGACAAGAAGATATTAGAGGATATAACACTGAATGATTACCATTATAAATGCCTATGAGCATGTCTCATTATAAATTGCAATTAATTGTCTCACGGTCTGAATAAAACAAAGCCAAGGTCTGGATCTGGCCCACAGTCCGTTTATTGATGACCCCTTATATCCACCTTATTTTCGAACGTGATGTGATGTATTTTCCTTTGATTTTAATAGTCAGCCGGTAGAAAACAGTGTAGTGGGATCACACACAAAACATGATTTAAACAGTTATGATTAATATTTACTACACCTGCCATGTATGAACCAGTGTGAGGATGAAATGAAGAAGTGTCCTGATACAATCACATGAAGATATATTCATTGATTTCATGATGTAGCTCGGGGAGACTGGCTTCAAAACGCAAATATAAAAGCACAGAGACATACCAGTATCTCTACAGTGGGTGTTTGTGAATGGAATGGAATAGACCAAGACTTTGTGTTTTTAACCTTTCAGGTGATGGTTTAAAATGTCACAACTGTCCCTCTGGTGTGAGTTTTTTTTTTAAATGGCAATTTTAAATCGACTTGTTTGAGTTTTTATGGCAACACATGAAACTTCACTGGTCCCACAGTCAGCAGTATCTTCAACACATACCATTCAACACATCGTAAGTTATTTGAACAAACCATAATAAACATAATGAACAATTACATCAGTTTTGTTTTTGATTTATGAAAATATTATTACATCACTTCTTAAACATCACTATGCATTAGATGACATGAGCAAATAAAATTATTTGCATTAACAAAAGTATGCACAAAACTTTAAGAACTATTATAAAAATTAACTAATAAGCAGTTTATGTTGTATAGATTATGTACTGTTATCGCATTTTTGTAATAATATATAGTAGCCAAATAAATAAACCAGCTAACTTTTATTAGCATAATATTAGTTGTTTTAAACAATTATTGTTCACTATCAGTTTCTATGAAAGGTTTTACTGGATGGATGTGTGGATACAGATCATGGGTGCACGTGCACCACATACACATTCAGTTCTGTGTGTGTATTATGGTTAAAACAAATGTTTTGTAGAGATTTACTGTGTTTGAACCAGCTATTATGGCAACTGCGCAAATTATGCCAGTCTTCCTGGATTAAAAAGCCAGTCAAAACGGCACATTCGTGTCTCTCGCAATACAACCACAATTAGCTTTATATTACGACTACAATTAGCGACTACATTGGCTCACCAGAAATCTTACACAAAGGAGCTCAAAGATGGCGATGCCCACATTTACATCAAAAATAAGGTTGATGGAAGATGTGTGTTGTCGTGTCCCCACTATGGTGGAGCAGTTCTCCAAGTTCTTGACACTGAGGTGTCTGTACTCGGCTTGCATTTTTACTTATGCAACTTGTAAATTGATCTAAGGTGGCAGGGTTGTGTAAGCATGGACATGCTACAATGGTTTATACCCTTGTTTCTGACCTTGGCTCGTGCTATAGTCTGCTGCTGTCACAAAAAAAACTCAACATGGATGCATCTCCCCTGGGCTGGGGTTTGGTATTCGATGGCCATCCAGCTTGTGGCCTTTTGGGGGACCTCATCATTATTGGCACATACAGTAGACTGCCTAAACACTTCCTCCTGTTGTTGAAGGGCTACCATGTGTTGTGCTGCATAGACAACACTACATTGGTCACTTACATCAGCCACTAGGGTGGGCTGAGTTCATGCCTCCTTTTCATGCTGTTTCAGGCAGAAACAGAAATGCTCTTTCTAAATTAATCAAAATGTAGCACAACTCGTGCTAATATACATGACTATGGGGCTTCTCGGGTGCTGCAAGCAAATCACTCCGTCCAAGTAGCAGTGCTTCGCCTTCTGAGAATATAGTTCCCAGTATGTATACTGTTAAAAGATGGCTGTGTCTCATATGACCTTGTTATTTGTACATGGTGTGACTATACAAATCACAACACATAAATGTGACAAAAAGGTTGGCGTAATTTTGTCACTTATTGGGAGCAGTATGCTAGCTGGAGCCATTTACTTCCAGTCTTTGTGCTAAGCTAAGCTAGTAGGGGCTGCGTCCGACAGAGTTATAGCACACACGGAGATGAGAAAGGTATGTATGGACTTATCTAACTCTGGGGGATACAGTGAATAAGCTAAATTCCCAAAATGTGGGCGTGTTCCTTTAAAAAAGGCTGCCGGGGAATGAGTTAACTAATAAAGATGAATGCCTGGTTAACCACCTGTTCATAGATTTTTTACTTATTTTAGCCTTTCATGGTAGAATATGTTCTTGTTAGGAATGCCAGTAAGTATTCAGCATCCAAGTAGATTGTGAGTCACGATGGCATTAAACAAATAAAAGCTGTTCACACAAGCTGTCATGCTAACCGCTGGAAGGGCTAATACAGAATACATAGGAAACATGTTTTTCTCCAGACTGTTCACCGTTTGTTAAAATATTCCGGAACCTGTTTCTATGGTAACAGTTCATTATGAAGTTATTTTACTGGACCATTATGATAATAAGAAAGAGTGATAGAGAGGCTTACATACAAGGTTATGCCATTTTACTGAAGAGGCGATAGAAGGTAGAAAAAGAGGGAATTTTTGTCATTTTTACTTGTGACACTCAGCATTTCAAGAGGAGAAATTTGTTATAATCGTCACAAGATATTTAATCAAAGAGCTGTGTGCTCACGGCGAGATGGCCTCCTTTGGGATTGGCTTTCTAATTGCTCTTTTTCCATTGGGTGCCCACTTCTCTTTCTCTTAGCTGGAAACTTACAGCATTTTTGACAGTGCAGTTAAGTGCATTAAGGGCATCATTAGTGTGTAAAGTGATTGTTTTTACATACAAACAGCTCTCTTTGATGTTTTTTATTTTGCCTTTTTGAGATACTCCAGATTTACTTTCAATGTAAAATCAGATTTTTACTGGAATGTGGATATGCAAATTAGCAAATGGAAATTCTTACCATCATGGAAGCATTTAAAGGAAAAAATAGAGGTGGTTTCAAATGTCTCCTCCATAATTCAAGTGTATCTCTCAGTGCCCATCATGCGAGTGAGTCAGCTCGACCTTCATTTTACCTTACCAAAGGCATATGGAGACAGACAGATAGGGCTGCATGAATTTAAATAACTGTAATGCTCAGTCCCATTGTCCATAAAATTGAGATATTATCCTTACAGCACAGAAAATAAAATTGCTCCTGTTTGTATGTGTATTTCTGGTTTATTCTGTTTGATATTTTGCCTTAACTACTAGACCATAAAGCAACAGAAATGTTCTGGAATACCATTACTGTTATGTGTTTTTCTGTCTGAAGTGAAATGAACCGAGTCACATAGCTGCTCACAAGCATGGGTTGTGTTTCGAATGCTGGTGGTCTCGCATGTGATGCCAGTTTGTTGGAATTTTTATCAACCAGCTATACCTATCCAGTCATCCTTGTAAACCAGCACGATACAAACTACCTTGATTATGGACATGCTGTTTTTGTTTAACAAACATAACTGGTTTTGGTACAGGGAGGTCTACCAGATGTTGTACGAGTTTGACATTGGCCTCACCAGCTGTTTGCTCAGCTGATACTGTACTGTATGTGTGAATGCCTACAGGTGGCTGATCAAACGTAAATCCTTAAATTCACAGTGGTCACTTTTATCACATTCACGCAAAACCCAGCAGCTGTTTTCTGTTTCTGTCAGATTTACAGCAAAGTCGACACCAGCTGATGGTTGTAAAGAGACTCAAGAGAGAGTTTTTGGAGGTGGGGTGTGTTTTCAGCTTGCCATGTGTAAATTGAGGAAATCTCACTTGGAGATGGACTCCCAGGAGTCTGTCTCTAAAACTGTCTCATACAGTCAGCTCAAGTAGTCAAGTCTCTGCCTGTATGATGTCAAGGGAGCTTACAAAACAAACACGAAATAGACATCAGCTCCATAAAAAAAATCCTTATGAGTGCTTTTCTGTATCTGTCATATTATAGAGCTATTCAGGTAATCTCATGAATCCCCAAAGAAAACCTCAATAATCACATACTCACTCTTTATAGTTATGATGCTACAGTCAATACGTTTACTGTACATGCACCCTCATAATTTGATGATATTGACATTTTGGCATCAACCAGCCAATAAAACATAAAGATAAGAAAAAAATGTGCTGCTTTTAACTCAATTTAAAAATCTATTTAAAGTAGTCAATAATTGTATCAGTTAAAACTCATCTTTGAGCATCATAACATCATATAAAAGTTTTACCTGTCACAGTAATTTCTTTATGCTTTAAAAGACCTTGAATGTAACTCTCCACTCCTGCCTTATTTAGTATAGGCGGATCTATGAATATGCTAATGAGTCCCTTTCTACTTAACCGCACAGTGCAGACCATATATATGAATATGCTAATTACTCCCCACCACCACTCTTTCAAACTACCACGGACTATAGATGGATATGTTAATAGATGCTATATCCGACAGTTTTTAGACAAATAACTGCTAAGTCCTGCACACAGTGCATACATGATCTGCGCATTTGCAGCACTCATTTTTTTATCGCTGGTTAGAGTATTCACACTGCAAGTGTGAGCAGAATGTGTGAGCATTACAGAAGAAGAGCTGAAGCAACAGTGCTGCAATCGTTTTAGTGCCAACTTCCAACTCGTTTAACTGTGATGATGTGATTGGTTTGTGATGTAGGAAACCAAGGAGATTGGGTTATGATCGGAATAAACTTTAAAATGTTAAGGTGACCAAATCAAGGCCAGTACTTTCTTTAAAAAAAAAAAAAATAATAGCAGGAGAAAGTCTTTGAAAAGTAGCCGATCAGCCCCCTCATCATCAGCCTGTAACAACACAGCACCTGCACACATACTGTAACTTAAAAGGTTCTTCAAACTTTAAAGCCACCAAAACTGAAGCAGATGTAAGAAGCAGCTTAACCTCATGAAAAGCTCGCTGACATGCTAATGTCCAAACAAATCAGCCCTAAACAGCTGAGTTTGGGAAGTCACCACCGTTGAAAAGTTACGATGGCAACCAACTAAGTCTAAAAATCATTAATCTTTGAAAGCTGTGGCATTTCGCAACCCAAAATTCATAACGTTGTATGACAGTAAGCCTGCAAAAGCAATAAAGGTGGAAATGTCTTGTGCCCGGGAGGTCAAGGGAATCTGCCAATACCAATTAGAAATCAAATTTGTTCATGAATTTGGTAGAGTCTGATGCAATGCAATCCTCAACCAGAGGAAGTGAAAAAGATTTGGGCTTTGTTACCTTATTTAGGTAACAAATGAGTTGGGTTTTGTTATCTGTTCTGATGGAGAAGGAGAGACTGAAGACTGGGTGAGACAATCTTAACTCATCCTTCGCCAGCCCTTTTTTTAAAAAAGTTGCTGCCAGCATTTTTTGTGATTTTGTGCCTTCCAGGAAAAAAAGTTCTATAAATATATAAACATAAAAAAATATATCAAATAAAAAAACAGACCCTCCGCTTTCAAACAAACAAACAAACAAAATGGTAATAAAACTTTTATCCTATCTTCATTTTTTCTCTTTTTTAACCTCTTAAATATGGTTAGGCTTCTTCAAAAATTTTGAGTTAGAAATTTAGTAGAGATCAGATTCAGAATGATTATCAAAACATAAACTGAGTTTAAAATTAATTTAATTCGTTTTTGGTTCAGTTTTTTGATAAATTAAAATTTTATGAATTATCCATCTAGTGGATAATAGTGGAAATGCAGATTACTGTAAAAACACCACTGGCAGGGAAATGTTTTCTTTAAAGCGTAACTAAACCCCTGGTCAGAGCCTGACTCCACCCACTGCAATATTTGAAAAATGCAAGAAAAGTGGGCAGATCCCAACGGAGATAGAGGGGACGAACTAAGTGTGTGGTGAGATCGTAACAAGGGCGTGGTGAGCTTGAACCTCCTTACGTCACGAGTCATTTCTTGGACCCAACATCCAATAGGAAAATTCAACTGCAGTAGCCACCGTTCAACCTCAAGAGGGCAGCACTCAGACGTTTTTACACCATATATTGTAGTATTGAAACACTTTATATCCAAATGTCAAAAAACTTACTAAAATCAATGAACAGCACTAATAAAACATCATTCTTACAGATCATTAACTAAAAAAAGTTGGTTTGGGGTTTAGTTACTCTTTAATAGTTTATTCCGATCATAACCCAATTGTCATTGTCGGGAAAAGAGTTAAATCTAGTCGTCAACAGGTGCGACTCATCACCAGCCACCATACACAAACCACCACTAATCACCTGAAACTTACATAAAACACAAAGAAAAAATAACGACCTACACACGGGTCGTAACAGCAATTACACTTTAATTGTGTAAACACAATTTTTATTCACCACTGTGTCAAATAATAAAATACGACCATAGGAACCTGTTTGTCATTTAAAGTAAATATTTTAAAACAATGGCCAGTAACACTCCTACCATATGTCAGTTTATCATTTGTGCTGTCCATTGGACTAACCACAATTATAATAAGAAGAACAATAAAAACTTCATGTAGGTTTTTGCCCATTGACAATAGTCAGACATAATGATAACGTTGATAGTGTTAGCCTTCATGACCATAGTTGGCTTGTTTGCCCATAAATGTTTTAAATAATTATTATACTATTTGTATTATCATCATAGTTTGACATTAACATTCCTGCATAACCTGTTCTTGCGACACCAACGTGTATATCAGAGGTGCCCAATCCTGCTCCTGGCAATCGACTGTCCTGCAAAGTTCAGCTCCAACCCAAATCAAATACACCTGAAGCAGCTAATCAAGGTTTTCAGGATCACTTGAAAATTGAAGGCAGGTGTATTTGATTAGAGTTGGGCCTGAACTCTGCAGGATAGTCGATCGCCAGGAGCAGGATTGGGCACCCCTGGTGTATTACGTGCTTTTCCTCTCTTGTATTCCCCCAGCTCAGACTTCTCATGCGAGTTAGCTTGCAATGAAAATGTAAATAATATTAGTTATTTATTCAGATTTTTAAATTATTTATTCTCAAAAGGGAGGAAAATATATAACATCAGACAGTTTATATGTCCCAGGTGCTAAAAGAATGGAAATGTCTCTATCCCATACTTTTATGTCTGTTCAGATGATTCACCTCCAG
Source organism: Paramisgurnus dabryanus (assembly GCF_030506205.2). Taxonomy (NCBI): domain Eukaryota; kingdom Metazoa; phylum Chordata; class Actinopteri; order Cypriniformes; family Cobitidae; genus Paramisgurnus; species Paramisgurnus dabryanus. The sequence continues at coordinate 32,778,927 of NC_133347.1, forward strand.
CCAGCAGCATTCTCATGTTTATGCAATAGTGACCTTGCTTATCAGTTTTAACATCCAATGACTTCCCAGTATTTAGCAAAATTCTGAAGAGCTCTATGCCAATCCCTAGTGAGCTGCCTACATACCTACATATTTTTAAGCATGCATTGTTGCACATGTGATGCTGTTTCACACTTTAGGCAACATTGTGTTGGATTTCTGTGTTTAACATTATAGTAACTTACTTGTTTAGGCCAAAAACAAGTGGTGTGCTGTATGTGCTCATTTGCAAAGGAGATAACTGCAGAGATGACTTGAGTCAACTACAAACACAGTAAATGAACTGTTAAAGACTTTTTATAAATTTGAAGTTAATATTGGCCTAAATGAACTATCATGTAGAAGGGGTTTTGAGAGGCACAAACTTAATGTAAGTGATGGTGGAAAACTGGGTGAACTGCTTATTTTAGGGCTGAGCTGTGAAAAACTGACATTTCCCATTCAGACAGATATTGTGATTCAGTATAAGTGCTCTGTTTCCAGCGTGACTGATGGTGACCTGTTCTGACCAAAGAAATGTATAATTCATAAAGCTCTGAACTTTCTCTCAGCCATGTGATGGGGAATTTATACATGTAGCATCACTAAATATACTTTAGAAATCATGATGTACAGCAACACATCTGGTGTTAACCTTCGTATTGTTATGCATTATGAAAGTGTATGCTGTCATACAACAGTAGATTTCACATCACAGACTTATACTATTACTAAAACACTGCAATAATGGGGACAATGGCAATATTGATACACTCCCTTTTTCTCAAAATATCTTTTGATTTTATTGGCAAACCAAAAGTATATTTAATTAAGTTAATATTTAGCATATATTTAAAATTTATTTTGGCCAGAAAATGTATTTTTTACCGTATGGGATGTTATGGGTGTGACAATTATGGAGTTTGCTGGCACTTAACTATAGAAAAAAACTTTTACTTAAACCACCAAATATTGACATCTGAGATATATGGTTAAAAACCATATGCTTTTTCGCATCCTGCTCTTGTAGGCCTACATGATTAATCACTTCCTAGTGATCAGGTTATATGACTAAATAAATCTAATGTTTTATCATATAGGTTTTGGTTGCAATAAACATGTTTTACTTGTCTGTTGTTGTCAGGTGTGACTATGAAGCTGATGGATGAGGTGGCAGGGATTGTTGCTGCACGTCACTGCAAGACAAACATTGTGACGGCATCTGTGGACGCCATCAACTTCCATCGCAAGATTAAGAAAGGTAATAAGGAAAATAAATACAAATCTTGAAACACCTTTATTATTTAAGGGATAATGTATAGACAGCAGGTTTAAAGCAGAAATATGCCCTGAAATAAGGGGCTTATTTCATGATAACAACCTGCTGCCTGTACATTATCCTGCTTATTACCCTAATAAGTAAAGAAGGAACATTAAATGTTGATTTGAAATATTTCATTTGCTAATTTTTAACGAATGCAGACCTACTGTGAGGAAAACCTGTTTACTTTCGGTTTTAAGATACTGTAAGATGCTCAAATGTCACAAACACAATATTTGGTTAATAATTTGTAAATATAATGTAATATATGTTATTAAAAGACATAAACTGTACCTAAACGTTGCGACTGGACAATCAGAATTAAGCATTTTAGTGAAAGCAGAAAACAAAATCTTCCATTAACATTAAGACTGTATTCTTCTGCTAGCCAGCAAAACCTTAAACTCTTGTATAATAACACAAATGCTCCTGCACCTCCTCTTATAGACATCCCTTAACATACAATCCCCAAAAAGGAAACCCGCAATGATTACTTTTAAACTTGTTCTTTATTATAAGGCCTGCCGAACATTTTGAACTCTTTAAATCTCTTTTCCAAAATAAGATCTTCCAGTTATGATGAAATGAAGATATACATAGACTGACAGGACGATCTTTAAATAGCACTGTTAAATACAGTAAATGGGTTTGTGGAAAATTGGAGAGAGTACATCATCCATCGCTTAATAATACTGTCTGGACTGTGATTTGATGGACTGGTTTAGAAGAAGAGTCATTTCTTTCCAGGTCTCCGTAGAAGTTTGGTCTTTTCTAGCATGTGTTTATTAAAGTACAGTAATAAATCAGTTTAAGACGACATGCTGTATTATCACTCTGGAAGAAGACAGGTCAGTTGTGTTCAGGAAGGGATGAACATGGTCTCAGCATTAACACTTAAATAGGCAGAGGCCTTCGAGCAATGAATAATTGGTATTAACAGGCCTTGAGTTGAAAGTGTGCCAAGAAAACATTTTCCCACCACACCATTGCACCAACCACTGTTTTTACAGTATGTTCATAGTGTCCAATATGAACATATGAATAAAGTATTTTGCAATTTGTAAAGTTATTTCAGGATTAGATGTTTAGAATCGCAACACATGAATCAGAATCGTTTTTGAAGAAGATGTCAACCCATTAACATTTTTGCATTATAGCAGATCTGGGTTTGAAGTCAGATACTGTACTGTAATACCAGCCAGATACTGTAAATGAAACAGAAAATGTACACTATGTGCGAGCATTAAACAGCAGCTGGACCTTTGGAGTTTGTCATGTGGGCACAGCGCTAACATCACGTGGGTCTGTTAAATGTGATGTGATGAAAGACGACAACGGCCTCATTGATGTTCAGTGTTTACACAATGAAAAGACTCCTGGCTGTGTTTCATGTTTTTCACCTCAGCAGAGACGTTTTCATCTTCAGATCAGCCGTCTTCCTCGCCCCTTAGGTCTCTGCGATTCACCGTTCTCCTGCAAAGATGAATAATTAATTTCCTTTATTATCGTGTTTATTACTTTTTCCATGTATTCATTACTCACCCGACTGACTCGTCCTTTGAATGTAACCAAAGATAGTATCAAAACTATTCATGTGCTAATATGCCACATGGCCAGTAAATCATATAAAGGGGGTGTACATGTAGAGAAAATGCTTTTTGCATGCTACAAAATCTTGCTGGTAAAAAGACGCCTCAGATTAAAATACTGCTGAAGTCTCATGTGTTTTTCTGACAGGAACTCAATAAACCTTTCAGCATTTTGAATTATTTAGTTGATTTGGTTAAGCCTCAACTCATCTGTATTCACCACTTTGGATTTTTAGAGCCCATAGTAGTAAAAACATTACACAGATATTGATGTACCTTATATTAATACATGTTCTGGGTATTGTTCTCTCTCTCTCTCTCTCTCTCTCTCTCTCTCTCTCTCTCTCTCTCTCTCTCTGTTGTATTTCCATTTAGGCATTTAGCAGACGCTTTTATCCAAAGCATAAATGGAGAAACAATAAAACGATTTGTCATAGAGAGAAAATATTACAAGGAGTTTAAGGGAATAAAATATTATAAGAGTTGGACAACAATTGACTTAAATCGATTCCTTATTAAATGATGGTTCACTTTTTGTGCTGGGAAAGTTGGTTTGTGTACTGTAACTACTGTATGATCAAATATTCTTCTTTATCTTGTAAAGTAACACACAAGTTGACTGTAAGTGGTGATGTACTGTCGGTCGATGTTTTCCAGATGTTCTGTTTGATATATTTTAAACATTAGTGTCCCTTACTGGAATCAGTGAAGTTTATAATAAGGTCTAATGGTCAGGTCAGATGTCTGGTATGCTTTAAACTTGTCTTAGACTCCTCATGGCATTTTTTGTAAACATTACATTATAACTGAGACTACAGGATTCTACAGTGTCTCATGTGATCTACAGCAAAGGTGTACTGGAAAAAAATTAATTGAATGCCTTATGCAGCAAAAAAATTTTTTTTTGCACAAATTGAAATATGCACACTCTTAGAAAAAAGGGTACAAAAGCTGTCACTGCGGCAGCACCCTTTCAAAAAGTCCACATTTGTACCTCAAGGGTATGTATTGGGCCCTCTTTAAGTAAGCATTCCAGTGACCCTTTTTCTGACAGTGCTCTATATACGTATGACGCTTTTCCACTGCATGGTATGGCTCAGTACTGCTCACTTTTGATGGATTTTGCACTGTGTACAATAAGATGTTCCAAGCAGGCCGTCCCAATATTCAAATGTGATGTGTAAACACTGAAAATCACTTATTGGTCAGAGAGAATCGTCAAAATCATCTTAATGCAAGATTAGCTTACCCTCGCGTTGTTGGGCAAACCAAGTGATTTCACGGCAGTAGAGGCAGCCCAACTATAATCCTATTCACTTTGCAGTACTGCATTGCAGTGGAAAAGCAAACTTGAGCCAAAGTAAAGCAGGCCGAGTCGTGTCAAGCCTAGACGTACCACACAGTGGAAATATGGCGCTTTTCCATTGCATAGTACCATAGTGTTTGGTTTGGGTCAGCTTACTTTTGGGGGCTTTTCCACTGGGTGCATTACGTAGTACCAAATACTTTTTTCGTACCACCTCAACCTGAGCTGATACCAAAATGTGATGCGAAAACACTGTAGATCACTGATTTGTCTGAGAGAATCGTCACTATCAGCGTCATTGCTATAATGTAAAAATTAGATTTACCTTCGTGCTAGCTTGCACTGTCTTGAGCAAACATGTTATTATCTGTGATCTGCTATAAGTTCCCAAACTCCCTTTTAGCGATGAAAAACATTCTCAGAAACAGAAACACCATACCAATTTTTCCAGACTTGCAGCTTGTGGCAGCACATTCGCGACGCGCACATCTGCATATTTGCTTAAATGCAACTTAAATAAGGCTCAGCGGAGCTCGTCGACTGATGCCACGGGTGTTTATACAGAAACTGTCATGTGAGACAAAGGTAGTGATAAACGCGATGTGCAAACATCTATTTGTGGTGGTCAATTTTAAATTTGTGGCGGACTGAGAAATAAATAAATGTATGGGAATGCACAACGACCCTCTCACTTGTATGATGTCACAGCAGTAGACAGCACAAATATAAAGACACGCTTATAATCCCTCCCACCCTGAAGTATTACTAAACTTGATGGAAAAGCTAACCAAGCCAAAGTGAGGTGAGTTGACCCAAACCGTGGGGTACTATACAATGGAAAAGCACCAATAGTTTTTCTATATAGTAGCTCAGCTGGTTGTGGTTGTTGCAACAGCAAGATCATTGGTTTGTCTCCCAGGGAACATAAAGCCTTTAAATAAAACTTTTGTTTGCCATCTGCCAAATGTTAGATGTTATTATGCCCACCCATTTTATATTACTGTATTATAGTCAGGCTGTTTTGTAGCCACATGTTTGAAAGAAATTTAAAACATATCAAATCTAAAAAAATACATTTTTAGGAAATTGGAATTGAAGGCAGAATAGAGATGTCATATAAATATAATAAATGAAAAAGATTACTTGTTCTTAAAGATTATACTTGTTGGGAATTCTTTACATTTGTTCACGGCCGCATGAATTAAACAGAAAGACAGTGAAGGATCTATATAAAAAATCATACATCTTTCCTCAGGCTTAGTTTCCATGGAAATAAAGATTAGACATATACATCAAAGAGCATGGGAAATGGATCCAACGGTCTCCTGTCTTGCTGCATGACTGTAAATTGCCATGAATGTTTTAAATAGGCAAGTGCACCTTTATTAAATCATTGCTGCACCTATCTCACAACACCATTAAATGCATAAAACTACATTTTTGTATTTCTTTTTCCCAGAATCCATAACATATATAGGGTATATAGAAGATAATGAGGTTTGTCTATTCATGGACTGTGTTTAACAGCAGCAGGTGGTGAGCCGCGTCACTGGCAGGGCTTGTTTAATGAAAAAAAGCAATGCTTTGAAAAGACCTTGCTGGATTAGATCAAAGCAAGGGGACAGGTAGTCTGAACCTCAGAACGCACTGAACGGTTGCTGAACGTTGATGAGTAAGGTGCGCAAAACTGAAAACAGGATTTCTAAACGTCTCGGTTACGGATGTAACCCTCGTTCCCTGAAGGAGGGAACGGAGACGTCACGTCGTGACCGACGAATTGGGAACTCGCTTAGAGAGACCAATCTGCTTCGAATACTACTAAAACGCCAATGAACTTGGCATTGAGATATTTGCATAATGCTGGCGCCGCCCCGCCAGGTGCGTATATAAGCAGCAGGTGCAAATAAGGAAATTAGCTTCTTTTTCGCTGAGAAAGCCGGAAAGTGTGACCGGCCGTAACAGCAGGTGGCAGCACCTGTGGCGACGGGACGTGACGTCTCCGTTCCCTCCTTCAGGGAACGAGGGTTACATCCGTAACCGAGACGTTCCCTTTCAGTCGGTCACTACGACGTCACGTCGTGACCGACGAATTGGGAATCCCTATCAAAACGCCACTAGGGGCTGACCTCTTCCAGTGACTGCGTAAAAGCCCTCCGGTTCCACTTAAGGAGGAGGAGGTAGGTTTTAAGGCAGAAGGCCGGGCACTAGATGTTCCTTTAACCCCACAGAAGTGCCAGCGACTGGGAAGCGCCCTACCTGAGCGGGATAGGAACGCTGCGGAAGCCACCACCCGTCTTAAGGGCTAATGGTGGGCGAAAGTCAACCGTAGTTGAGGAATAAAGACAGCCGTGGCTGTGTAAGCAAAGCAGTGCTCTGCTAAGGGAAACGTGGGCTGGTAGGATTAACCCCACGGAAAAATACTCACAAAGGAACCCGGTGGGACACAATGTGGAGCCCGAGCCAGACACGTAGGTTCGCGAGGATACAGCTAGTGAAAGGCTGACAGCCAATGCTCCGCAACAAAGGCTGCCAGGGCAGCGGAGGAAGAACAATTCAAACCATTACGCATTTTTGTTCTGAAGGCCTTCCATACTGACACAGTTATGAAGCATCAGTTGGAGGCTGCAAGCCGACCTGTGAGACTGTTCTCCGTGCTCCCCCTGGTGAGGAAAGAACACGAGAGGATACAGGCTCAATACGAACACTGTAAAATCTAATGAACGTATTAGGTGTCGCCCAACCAGCAGCTCTACAGATGTCTGTTAGCGAGGAACCACGAGCTAAAGCCCAAGATGAGGCAACGCTCCGTGTGGAGTGCGCTCTCAAATTAAAGGGGCAAGGAATACCCTGAAGATTATAAGCCAGGGTGATAGTATCAACTATCCAATGAGACATCCTCTGCTTAGTGACAGCTTTCCCTTTCTGCTGGCCACCATAACAAACAAAGAGCTGGTCTGAGGTCCTGAGGCTTTGCGTGCGATCCACGTAGAGTCGCAGTGCGCGTACGGGGCACAACAAAGCCATGGTTGGGTCTGCGTCCTCCGGAGGCAGCGCTTGCAAGCTCACCACCTGGTCTCTGAAAGGAGTGGTGGGAACTTTGGGCACGTAGCCTGGTCTGGGCCTCAATGTTACGCTCGAGGCAGCAGGACCAAACTGAAGGCACGAGTCGTCAACAGAGAATGCATGTAAATCCCCTACTCTCTTCACTGAGGCCAATGCTAGCAGGGTCAGAGCTTTCATTGATAAAAGCTTCAGACTCACAGACTGCAAAGGCTCGAACGGGGGGGCCTGAAGGGCTTTCAGCACCATGGACAGGTCCCAGGGAGGAATAGAAGGAGGGCGCGAGGGGTTTAGCCTACGAGCGCCTCTTAAAAATCTAATAACCAAATCATGCTGGCCAACTGATCTGCCGTTAATAAGTGAGTGATGAGCAGAAATAGCAGCGATATCAACTTTAATGGTGGAGGGTGACAGCCTACCGTCTAACCTATGTTGAAGATATAAAAGCACGATGTTAATAGGGCATTCTCTGGGGTCCTCGCGTTGCGAAGAGCACCAGGTGACGAAAAGGTTCCATTTAAACGCGTAAGCCCGTCTCGTAGACGGAGCTCGTGCCGCGTTGATTGTGTTAGATACCGCTTGCGGTAAATCACCTAAACCTTGCGCGCGCTCAACGACCACACATGGAGATCCCACAGGTCGGGGCGCGGGTGCCATAATGTGCCCCCTCCTTGAGAAAGAAGGTCCTTCCTCAGGGGAATCCGCCAGGGAGGGGCTGTCGCGAGGAGCATTAACTCTGGAAACCAATTCTTGCTCGTCCAATATGGGGCGATCAGTAAAAGGCTCTCCTCGTCCTGCCTGACTTTGCACAGTGTCTGCGCGATTAAGCTCACTGGGGGGAATGCGTATTTGCGCATCCCCCGAGGCCAGCTGTGTGCCAATGCGTCCACGCCGAGGCTGCCCTCGGTTAGTGAATAAAATAGGCGACAGTGGGTATCGTCCGGCGACGCAAACAGATCTATCTGCGCACGACCGAACTTCTTCCAAATTAGCTGGACCGTCTGGGGGTGGAGTCCCCATTCGCCGGGGCGCGCAGCTCGAGAAAGCGCGTCCGCTGCTGTATTGAGCGAGCCCGGAATGTGAATGGCACGAAGGGACCTCAGATGCTTCTGACTCCAAAGGAGGAGATGACGAGCGAGATGCGACAGGTGACGGGAGCGCAAACCGCCTTGACGGTTGATATACGCAACGGTCGCAGTGTTGTCGGTGCGTACTAGTACATCCTTCCCTCGCAGCTCCGTAGCGAAGCGTACAAGTCCCAGATATACTGCCCACAACTCTCGGCAATTGATATGCCAGTGCAACTGGGGTGCTGTCCACACCCCCGAAGCCGTAAGCTCGTCGTACGTGGCACCCCAGCCCGTGTCGGACGCATCTGTATGTACAACAGCATGCCGAGCGATCTGTCTCATGGACACACCGGACCTGAGAAACGCGGGGTCCGACCACGGGGGAATGTTAGGCGACACGCAGGTGTAATGGTTACACGATGGATGCCGGCGCGCCACGCTCTCCTCGGGACTCGATCGTGAAGCCAACGCTGAAGCGGTCTCATATGGAGCAGCCCGAGCGGTGTCACGGCCGCTGCTGCTGCCATATGCCCCAGGAGCTTTTGAAATTGTTTCAGCGGGACCGCATTCTTCCCTCGGAATGAACCGAGGCAAGTCAGAATTGACTGGACGCGCTCTTCTGTCAAACGCGCCGATAAATCGATCGAGTCCAGTTCCATCCCGAGAAAAGAGATCCTCTGCGTGGGGCAGAGTTTGCTCTTTTCCCAGTTGACCCGAAGACCCAAACGGGCGAGATGCCGAAGCGTTAAATCTCTGTGTTCGCAAAGCGTCCGTCGAGAATGCGCTATTATAAGCCAATCGTCGAGGTAAGCCAATATGCGAACGCCGCTCTCTCTGAGGGGTTTTAACGCCGCCTCCACTACTTTCGTGAACACACGGGGAGAGAGGGATAGCGCGAACGGTAAAACTTTGTACTGGTATGCCCGTCCCTCGAATGCAAACCGGAGAAACGGTCTGTGACGAGGGAGAATGGACACATGAAAGTACGCGTCTTTCAGGTCTATAGCCGCAAACCAATCTAGGGGGCGAATTGAATTGAATATTTGCTTCGGTGTTATCATCCTGAAAGACCTCCTCTGCAGAGATTTGTTCAGAACGCGCAAATCCAAGATCGGTCGTAACCCCCCGCCCTTTTTGGGTACTATAAAATACGGGCTGTAGAAGCCCGATCTCATCTCGGTTGGAGGGACCGGCTCGATCGCGTCCTTCGCCAGTAGGACTTCGACCTCTGCACGCAGTACATGTGCATCGGACGCTTTCACCGTGGTGAAACGAATGCCCGAGAATTTGGGTGTGTGCCGGTTGAATTGTATTTCGTAACCGAGGCGGACAGTGCGTAAAACCCAACAAGACGGGCTGGGAAGCTGAAGCCAAGCCCCCAGGGACCGTACGAGGGGAATTAACGGCACTACCGGGGTACCCGCGGGGGGGCGGCGGAGCGGGACAGGTGGTACTGCCGGTACGTCTGCTGGGACAGCATAAGTATCTACAGTATGTGTGTGTGTGACACTGACCTGAGCCCGCTGAGGGTGACGGTCGTCTGGTCTCCTCAGCGGAGAGCACAGACTCCGAAGAGGGTGCTGGTGGTCCCGTCTCCTCAGCGGAGAGCTGGAACTCCTCAGAACACCCGCTGGCGATAGAGGAGAGGGAGGAAGAGCATGTGAATGCCCGCTCACATCTCTCTCGATCCTCTGAAGACCTGGAGAAGGAATAGGAATGCACTCTTTTTGTGGTTTTGTGGGTGCCGGCTGAGAAGCCGGCGGAACAGAAACAAAACGAAACCAAGGATTCTCCATCCGGCCCTCTACCGGTGGAGGGAGCGATGCCGTCACCGTCTCCCGAAGAGTGATCCCATCCAATTCCAGGTCGCCCGTCTCAGGGCCGCTTCGATTTCCGTTTACCACGGGAAGCGGGTGGGGCGGGCGGGGCGGGCTGCCGACGGCTGTTCCCCCTCCGTGGCCTGGAAGATGTTCTAGTGGGGGGGGTGGAGGCAGCCGCCGCAGGGCGCCCTCGGCGAGGAGCAGACGGGGCCGCCGGCGCTGGAGGGCGAGATGCAGGTCGCTTGCGCCGGGGCATGATCTGAGCGATCGCCTCCGTCTGCTTCTGGGCGGCGGAGAACTGCTGGGCAAAAGACTCCACCGACTCACCGAAGAGACCAGCCTGGGACACGGGAGCGTCTAAGAACTTGTTCTTCTCCGCATCCGACATGTCCGCCAGACATAGCCATAAGTGGCGTTCCTGGACCACCATCGTGGACATGGCACGACCAATCGCCTGCGCTGTCACCTTCGTAGCGCGAAGAGCCAGATCAGTGGCAGCCCGGAGCTCCGAAAGGACAGGCGAGTCGTGTCCTCCCTCGTGCAGATCCCTCAAGGCTTTGGCTTGGTGAACCTGCAGCAACGCCATTGCGTGCAGGGCTGAGGCCGCCTCTCCACATGCCTGGTGGGCAGCGCCCGTTAAACCGGAGGACTGTCTGCAGGCACGAGAGGGGAGGGTTGGGCGGTCCTTCCAAGAGGGAGCGTGTGCCGGACACAGTTGCATCGCGACAGCACGCTCCACGGGAGGGATCCCCGTGTAACCCTTAGCGGCTCCGCTGGTGAGGGAGGTGAGGGGGGAGGGCTGAAACGGCCGTAATCTCGTGGAAAACGGCGACTTCCAGGTTCTAGTCAGCTCCTCGTGCACCTCGGGGAAGAAAGGCACCGGTGGAGAGGGTTGTGAAACCCGGGCAGCTCCAAAGAACCAATCATCCAGGCGGGACGGTTCGGGCTGAGGGGGGGAACCCACTCTAACCCTACGGTCTCCGCCGCTCGAGCGAGCACGGCCACCATCTCTGGATCGAACTCCGGCGTCCCAACCCGACCAGAGGGAGGAAGGGCGTCGGGGTCCACGTCAGGGGGAGGAGGCCCACCCTCGGATGCTGCGGCGTCGGTGGACCCGGAGGGCGGCGCGATGGATTCTAGAGACATCGTAGAACACGACGCTGAAGTCTCCATCGGCACATCAACCGGCTGTGGATGAGGAGGCTGAGAGCCTGAGGACGAATCCCCCGCTCGGCTCAGCACAGTGATGCGCAGGTCGTCCTTAGAGAGCTTCACAGCCGCACCGTGGCGGCGTTCAGCACTCGCATGACGAGGGTTGCGTTTTTCCCGGAGGAAAGACAACCGTCTGCGCAAATCCACAAGGGACATGTTCTCGCAGTGAGAACACTTACCCCCAGCGAACGCTGCCTCTGCGTGCTCGATGCCCAAACACGAAAGACAACGCTCGTGACCGTCCTTCGGACCCATGTATTTGCCGCACCCAAGATCGCACGGACGAAAAGCCATCCTGAAAAGGACGCTGATGTCCGGATATACGAGAGAGTGGCTGCCTTTAACAAGGCACAAAGCTCTCTCGTATCACTCTTTTAGGGAAATTCACTCAGATGCTCAGTTGATGATGCGCACAGGGAAAGGCAACGCACACACTAAAACTCAAAACAACAAACAGGTGTAGAGTCGTGGAATTAAGCGAAGCGTCCGCTGTGGTACTGCTAGTCCAACCAACTTCAGCAATCGAATCCCACCAGAGTAAAGTAGCTTCTCAGTAGCAGATACTGCCGGCTTTCGAAGCGATAAAAAGCTAATTTCCTTATTTGCACCTGCTGCTTATATACGCACCTGGCGGGGCGGCGCCAGCATTATGCAAATATCTCAATGCCAAGTTCATTGGCGTTTTAGTAGTAATCGAAGCAGATTGGTCTCTCTAAGCGAGTTCCCAATTCGTCGGTCACGACGTGACGTCGTAGTGACCGACTGAAAGGGAACTCATCATCATCTGTGAAGGAGTTTTCACTCTTTATATGTGTGAAGGCTCAATATCTGCAGATAGTTTCAATAACCACACCATACTGTCAGACACCCATAACTCGCATAGATCTAATAACCCACACTTTGTGACCTCTGCAGGATGTGTGATCACCGTATCAGGACGGATGACTTTTACCAGTAATAAATCAATGGAGATCGAGGTTTTCGTTGACGCTGATCCACTGGTTGAAGCAGATAAAGGAAAATATCGCGCTGTCACAGCGTTCTTCACGTACATCTCCCTGGACAAAGACAACAAACCCCTGCCTGTTCCACCACTGAAGGTGAGCCACATAAAGATCAGAGGTTTTCAAACGAACATATCACACAATCTGATATGCGCATGAGACAGCTCTTGGTGACCTACATTTCAAGAGCCGTCCTAAAAACGTGGATGATTATTTGAAAAATTGTCTTCTTGAGAGAAACCATTTTAGTCTTTGGTTCTTATTGATCATGGGCAGATTAAAGGTTACATTGATTTTACTTCCGGTTCATTTATCACACTGGAAATGGAAGGTTGCGTTGTGGGACAGCATTTTTCTTTTTCTTTGTACATCAATACTAATCAATGGATACAGTAAATATGCATACAATGCACAGTTAAAGTGTTTAAATCTGCATTAAACACAAAAACAAAGTTGCAGAATTGATGACTCAGTGCCCTACTGAAAAATCCAGTTAAAGGAATAGTCTACCCTTTTGCCATATTAAACTATGTTATTACCTCAACTTAGATGAATTAATACATATCTATCTTTTATCAATGCGTGCACTGTACAGCGTGTTGTGAATGTGTTAGCATTTAGCCTAGCCCCATTCATTCCTATGGTACCAAACAGGGAAGCCACCAAACACTTCCGTGTTTTCCCTATTTAAAGACTGTTACATGAGGAGTTATACCAGTAAGTATGGTGCCACAAAATAAAACTTTTTTTTGGTACCATAGGAATGAATGGGGCTAGGCTAAATGCTAACACATTCACAACGCGCTGTACAGTGCACGCCTTGAAAAAGATATGTATGTATTAATTTGTCTAGGTTGAGGTAATTACATAGTTTAATATGGCAAAAGGGTACTATGCCTTTAAGACCAGCTGGATTTAGCTGGTTTAAGGGGCAGTGGCTGGTTTAAGCTGGCAAAACTGGTCAAGCTGATGGGTCAGTTGATCTTCCAGCTAGGTTTTGTAAAAAGTGAACAAAACACAGCTAGACCAAGCTGGGAGACCAGCTAAAACCAGCTCATTCTGGTCTTAGCTGGATTTTTAAGTAGGGTGAAGAAACGTAAAATAACGGAAGTTGTAGACTTTACCTCCGACTGGAAATCAGTCCGACAGGACTCACAAATCTTGTTTGTGGATGATGTAATGAAATAAAGTTTTAAAGACGCTCTGTTATGACTAAGATAGCAGTGTGGTTTAATAGAAAAAAATAGAGTGGCATGCTAGATGCTACAATAATAGCTGTCATATGCAAAAATGATGACAAATGCAGATCGGTTGGCACAGACTACATGAAGTCAAACATATCTATGATCTCTACCTCAGTAAAAGCTTATTTAAACTGCGAATTCTCTGGATTTAAACATTTCTGAAAACATTTGGGATGATTTAAGTACACATATGAACAAAATATATAACCTTGTGCTAGTAGTTTTTGAAAAATCTTAGATATAATACCTTAAGTACTGCAAAATCATTGAGGCACAGACGAAACAGTAGCTCCAGACGGTGTTTATTGTATACGTCTGTGAAAAATGAGCAGAACAGAGGAAGTTGCTGGATTAAATGTGATAGGTCATGTAAATCTGAGGGTCTCAAGTGTCTATAATAGTGGGGCAGCATCCCATGACTCTATTCAAAAGCTTCCTGGAAAGATATTATTGCAGAGAGAGTAACTTCCTGTGGGAATCATGTGTCACCTGAATGTAACGGCATCATCTCTTCCTTTATAAGCATTCGTTTTAGTAGCCAAATTGCAATCTTAATAAAGCAAGTAAAACCACGTATAACTTCAGAAATTGTGTGAACTAAATGAATTATGTGACACAAAATGCATAGAAAGGCAAAGGCAAGTTGAATTCTGGCAATGTTAACACTTAATTTAAAAAAAATCTGATTTATACATTCCTTCCTTTGGTTGAGATAATGTACATAATGTGCATTACATTACTTTATTCACGTTTACTTTTGGTGGGGAAAATGCACTTTGTTCATATTTTGTGAATAAGATACAATGTACTGTATGAGCAGGACACAAACTAATGCATCCTGTATCCTTTCTCTATAGTGAGAAGGAGCTCATTTGTTAGATTTGGCAGTTTCCTCTACTCGTGGAGGAAGTGTGTTAAAGGAACCAACCACTCGAGGCTGGGTTTGGTTACAAGATGGACAAACTCGATACCCTGAAGCAACTGATCGGCATGGCATTGATTTGCTATTACTACAGTATTTTTAATGGAATCACTAGTTCTAAGACATCTATGTGTAGAGACTGTTGAGCACGCATACTGTAAGTCGACATGTCTCGCTATGTTTTTGTTGCTGTCTATATGAGAAGCTGGTCAACAACTGGTTCTGCTCTTTAGGGACAGTCCGTTGGAATACAGTTTTTAAATACTGCTGCTTACTTATTCAGCTTCTTTGAAATCTATCAACCTCAGAGCAGACAGTGTCACCAATCAGACCGGTGCAGGAGAGTGGGGCATCAAGAAGAATATTTTTATCGTTGTCCTTGATGCCCAATAAATTAAGCCATAAATGCCTCGCCATGGCCACCATAGCAGACATGAGATGACCAATAGCTTTGGCTTATTCGGGGACGATGCTTCTTCTGTGTCTAGCATAACAACGTCCATCTCCTAAGAGCTAGAACATTGCACTGGGGTGCCAGAATCCTGAGCTCAAGCTTCCTAACCCTTCCTGGAAGCATAGGAACTGGACAGCAAAGGCTGTGAAAGGGCCTCAGCCACCTCCATTTGCAACCCCCACGGCAGACACAGGTCCTGAATCGTGGGGATACGCTATTATTGCCCTCTTTTTGAGTGGGAGATCCTCATAATGCTCACAAGCAGCTCCCTCTAGAGCTGTCAGATCATGCTCCGCACCCAACCAATAAACACAAAGCTCATGTGAGTCTCTGCCTGTAATTAAGCGAGGGCAGGGAACAACACACTGCTTGTAACTCTCACTAGCCATTTAAACTATTTTAAGCTATTTCTGACTAAGAGATATATTTGGACAGCTTTGAAAGACAGACACAATCACATATAGCGCTTCGTCGAGTGACAGAAGCTGGCATACGCTTTTTCCGCTTCCTTTTTATACCCTCCAGTATACGTCAAGGGCTGTGTGATTCCAGAATTTTTTGGAATCAATTCCAAGAATCGATTCCTCACTGTTACTTTTAGCACTGTGTCTAACGTTGTCGCGTCTTACCGTGTCACACAGCGAGAAGTTCTCTAACGTTACACCGGGTCTGACAAAGCGACTGTTTCAAATCCACTTCCTTCCTATTAGATGTATTGCGAGTGCTGCATGTTCATAGATATAATGAAGAATTTACTTCATGGATTTGTCACGTTGTGTTTACTGCGTCAGTTGTAGACAGTAGATACAGTATAAAGACTAGGAATATGTTCACCATATGCGATAGATTCTATTTACATACATACATACATACCATTCTGTTATGATAAAATGTCTAAAACTGGCGCCCCCCGGCACCATCTCGTCCCCCCCCCCAGTTTGAGAACCACTGCTTTATAGCATAAAGGTCCCTGGTTCAAATCTTAGCTGTGTAGAGCCCTGTCATCTGTGTTGCTATGGTTTTTCTCCCCGCAGTTGAAAAACATAGCGATTTTGTTAAATTGAAAGTGCTATATTGCTTGTGTGTTGGACCGTTCTGCCTAGGAAAGACTCTCATGACCCCATTAGAGCAAACCATGTAGAGAATGTATGTTTGCTATAATAAAGCAAGGAAAATAATGTTGGCATCAAAGATTCATTCAGAGAGTCATGTTTTGCACACATTAATGTAACGGACACAAATGACACCCATTTTGCAGAATAATGTTTGCATTTCAAAGCCCATTTACTCGAGGTCTCCATTCCATAAATAGAAAAGCAAATGAGCATCAGTCATAATGTTCTGCTTTCCCAGAATATAAATAGTTTATTGACACGCTATTTCTGTCTTCAGGTGCTTTTTTCTCCCTCGATGAAAGATTTCTTTCATGTCTATTTTTAGTATTTCTAGTTTTAGCTCCTGGCAGAATGAATTCATGAACTGGGGGAGGGTTGAACAGCGTTTCTTCAGAGAGACAGTATGATAAAGCGCTGGGTCAGGAATGGCTATAGGACTGTCGTGTTACACACATTACAAAGCTGCAAGGATTGCCCAGACCTTCAGGGGTTTGCCCTTTAAAATCCTATGTCCCAATATTTTTCTGTTTGTGCTACACTACAAAATAATAATTTCCTTAATCAGGTCTTTATTCTTGTAAAATATTGAAAGAGAGATAACAGGAGAATATATCTTAAATTAACACACCCCATTTTGTTTAGTGTTTTTTTTTTCTTTAGGCATAAACCTTTCTTTAAAAAAGTGGGGTAAATAATATTTAAATTAAAGGGGCTAAACAATGCATTAAAATAATATGTTACATTGTTCTCTGATATCTACATAGAAAGAATGTGGCATTATTAAGTGCAAAAATTATCCAGAAACAGTTTTACATGTCCATTTACAACCCTAGGATTTTTCTCTATAATGAAAAGGGCGGTAATTTGGAAGGATCATGAATAATAATGTTGAGCTCTGCTCTGATTGGCTGTTTCACATCACGACTCATGTCAGTCAGTAGCTGGTAGCTCTCAAAGCAAACAGACCTTATGTTTGAGCCTACATCATTTGAGGAATAATCAATTGTTTGGAGATTGTTAATGGATGTTTCTGAGTGGTAAGTTGAGTGCATATAACTAGCATGACTCACAGTCAAAACTCTGTTTTTAGCATTGTAACAACATTGTACTTAATTCAATGTGTAATTTAATGTTGGGGCGTTCATCTCGACTGTAACGTCACAGTTGGTGATATGTTGAGATTGGTCTGTTTTTCAGCGGTCTTTTGCATGCATGAGGTTTACATAAGGAAACAATTATGTTTGAGGCTCACGATATGTCATAACCATGTACACAACTCTTAATATTCATTTATGCCTAAATACAGTTTTACATTCTATGGCACCTTTAAAGGCAATAAAAAATGAAGTAAAATTATATTTCTATAGACGAAGCAGATGATTTATGAATTGTAGCTACAGTCTTTCTGGACTCAGTGATGCTTTGTCAAACACCGACCGGTTCATGCCGTACAAAACAAGCCATGTTACCATAGCAACCATTGGCTTTGCAGCATAATATCCATGTTTATTTTTAGAAACAGGTCAGTGTGTGTGTGTGTGTGTGTGTGTGTGTGTGTGTGTGTGTGTGGTAAGAGGTTAAAGGTGTGACGTTGCACATCAAACACACAGAACTACAACATCACTCATTACTGCAGATCTCCTGAAACAGAAACTAATGGCGCTTTTCCATTACATAGTACCCCACGGTTTAGTTTAGTTTGGGTCGGGTCAGCTCACCTCACTTTGGCGTGGTTAGCTTTTCCATCGAGTTTAGTATCATTTCGCAGTGGGAGGGATTATAGGCGTGTCGTTATATTTGCGCTGCCTGCTGTGACATCATACAAGTGAGAGCGTTATTGTACATTCCCATACATTCATTTATTTCTCAGTCTGCCACAAAATTAAAATTGGCCACCACAAATAGATGTTTGCACATCGCGTTTATCACTACCTCTGTCTCACATGACAGTTTCTGTTTAAACACCCATGGCATAAGCCGACGGCGCTCCGAGGAGCCTCATTTAAGTTGCATTTAAGCATACTGTACTGTATATAATGCTGACGTGCTCGTCGCGAATGTTCCGCCACAAACTGCAAGTCTGGAAAAAACTGTTATTGTGTTCCTGATTCTCAACCTGTGGATGTTTTTCATCGCTAAATGGGAGTTTGGGAACTTATAGCAGAGCAGATGATAACATGTTTGCTTGAGACAGCGTAAGCTAGCATTGAGGTAAAGCTAATCTTTTACATTATAGCGATGACGTGACGATTCTCTCAGACCAATCAGTGATCTACAGTGTTTTCGCGTCACGTTTGGTATCAGCTCGGGTCGCTTGGAACCCCAACCGAGGTGGTACGAAAAAAAGTATTGGGTACTACGTACTGCACCCAATGGAAAAGCTCCCAAAAGTAAGCTGACCCGACCCAAACTAAACCAAACTGTGGGGTACTATGCAATGGAAAAGCGCCATAAGTATCAGTATAAAAATCTAGAAGTTAATGAAGCTAATGAAAAACGTTTCTGTCAGGAATTAAAAATGTGGATTGTCTTCTGGCGTGCTTTTTTCAAAATAAAATTCACAATGCTTCTTTTATTTTCAAACATTTCAAACGTGGCACCGATAGAAACTTAATAAATGTAGCAAACAGAGCATCTTTAAAATAATAAACACCTAATATCAGAAAAAAATTATTCATACAGGTCTAGAACAACATGAGAATGAGAAAATAATGACGGAATTAAAATTTTGGGGTGAACTATCCCTTTAAGGTTGGCCTAACTGTAGGTCATCTGGTAACACATTGTGTCAGTAATGTAAAGGTTGTGGATGTGTGGATCACACACACTGATAAGAAATGTGTTTTAAATGAGATTTGAAAAAACAAAGAAACAAGCTTTTGTCAAATGTTCAGTATAAATCTGACAGAACTAAAGGTTAATTGAGACATTGATTATTCAGCTAGTTATAGGAAACTCCTTTTCCTTAATGGGGACATATCATGAACATTTTTCCAGACTTTTTCCATGTTTAAGTGCTATAATTTGGTCCCTAGTGCTTCTATCAACCTAGAAAATGTGAAAAAGATGAACCCAGTAATTTAGTTTTGGTAATCCATTCTCTGCATGTGAAAAAATAGGTAATTCAAGCTTGTGATGTCAGAAGGGGATCTTATAATAATAAAATTTCCCCCTTAATCTGTACTATCTAACCACGGCCCTGCCATTTAGTCCAGAGATCAGCTCATTTGCATTTAAAAGGACACCCAAAAACTGCACATTTTTCCGCACCCCTACAAAGTGGTAATTTGTTATTGTTAGTATTCTTATTAGGTGTCAAGCCCAGAAAGGGCGAAGACCCCTATTGTATCCGTTAATTTTCTTCTTCTTATTATTATTATTCCTTTTTCTTCAGCCATTGCAGCCTATTGCAGCCCATAGAAGCGTACATGGGAAAGTTATGAAAATTTGCCCACTGATAGACGGCAGTAAAAAAATGTTCCACAGCAAATTTGGAGTCTCTATCTCAAACCCGCTAGAGCCACCAACAGTCCAAATTTCACTTACATTTTTGTTTATTACTTCTGACCCATAAAGGGCTCTTTATAGTTGTGGGTAGGTCCTATGGCGTAGCCGTGACGGCTTAGGTTAAGCCTCCGTTTTCATTTATATAGAACTGACACTCTTTGAATGTCAGGCTACGCAGAGGCTACGGATAACCTACGGCGTAGCTACGGCATAGAACTTACGCACAATTCTAAAACGGTTAGTTCCAATCCTTGATTCTGATTGGTCAATAGGTGTGCTTTATTCATGATAAAACACGGCTATGACCGCTTCACCCAACGGTTCTGTTTATCACTGCGCCCTTAGCAACAACCTTAGCAACCACACATATCGGTTTGTTGTTTTTATTTGAGCTTTCATGCATATTACACATTGGAACACATTTTTGTTCATGGACAGGGACTATTTTTTCTAGCAGAAGGAATGCTTTTTATTGGTTTAACTTCATGAAAGTTGCACTAATATTTTTTTTACTTTAATATTGTGTGATAACCGTTTTATAAAAGCAATAAGGGACTTGAGGCAAGTGCTGTATCGTGAATAAATAACGGCTGAAGGGGTTGCAGCCGTTACTTATTCACGATATAGCACAGCCTCTCGTACCTTATTGCTTAGCTATAAATTGGACTTAAGTCTTAGAAATGGAATTCCACATGATGTCATTTTCCGTCATGAAAAATTTTCCACCAATTTGAATTATTTGTAAAACCTACTTTTTCTAACTCCTCTAGAGCTTTTGTCCGATTTGCACGAAAATCTATATGTACCACCTGGGGACACTCAAGGCAAAAAATTTATGGAATTCGTAAAGATTCGCCAATCCTTTCCGTATACCACGTCAACTAATTTTACGAAGAGCGCAAAAAAAGATTTTAGGCTGTATCTTTTCGCCAAAGTTACGCGTATTTACACAACATTGGTAAATGTGAGGCAGTTAGGAACTGAGAATGTATGCACAGTTTCCTCACAGTGCCACCTAGTGGTCAGAGGAATGTTTTACATGCTTACAATGTATATTTACGGGACTTTCTTGAAGTTCTGAATGTCCTGCGCAGCAAAATAGCACTTAAAAAACATGCACGAATATCTTAGCGGCCGTTATTCCAATTGATTCGAAACTAGCCTAGGAAGAACATTACATTAGCTTCTGAACAAAAATTTCCATCAGAAATGGCAGAATTTTTTTTTTAAGTATTTCAGGTTGTATCTTCGCCAAACTCATGCCTAATGACACAACACTTGTTACTTGTAATCGAAGTTAGGAACTGATGGTACATGCACAGTTTCGTAACAGTGCCACCTAGTGGTCAGCCAAATGTCCAAAAATACCAAACATGACAGCTTTTGCCTTACGCTTAGTCCTCTGCAGCATAATAACCCTTAAAAAACATGCGCAAATATCTCTGCGAGCGTTATTCTGATCGACTCAAAAACACTGTAGTAAGAACAACTTACTACAATTTTTATTCAAATTTCAGTCAGAAATGGCAGAAAAAATGCAAAATACGAAGTTACATTGTGGATTATTCCTTTCATGGCTTGCAGTATAATCATTGGTGGTTACTAATTCACTTCTTAGCAACTGTTTAGCAAGAGCTTTGCTCTGCATCAGAACATCGTAGAGACATGGGAATGGGCTCTTTTGACTTTATTAACACTATTGTAACATTCTGTGACCTGAGTTATGCCACTGCAAGCACCACTTATGTTTTCTTCAGTGTTCTAGTTGTTTATGCTCCTCAAGATGGGAGAGAGAGATTTCACTGAAGGAGAACACAGCTGCTTTTGCTGATTACTTTGGAATTCTTTCATCTGAAATCATAAGGTTTTCCGAGGTTAATTAAACTGCTCATCTGAACTCATTTTACTTTATTATGTGCCCTTTTTGGCTTGACCTCTGTATTTCTGCTTGCAGCTTTATTTTTAACATGTTATTATAAATTATCTATATGGTATTTTGAGCTAAAACTTCACATACATACTCTGGGGACACCAAAGATTTATTTGACATTTTAAAAAAGTCCTGTGAAATTTTCCCTTTAAAGGAGAATTATTCCTGACACAGGGAGCTAGTAGTGAAATGTTACTTATATGATACAAATAACTGTATTGTATTCGACTAAAGACTTATATTTCCAAAGAGAATACCAGCTTAAAGGAATAGTTTTTATTTTATTTAAACGTTTTTAACAGCTTGTTTATTCTCTTCAAATCAAATATTTGGTCCGAGTTTACTTTACAGTGTAGTTTTCCCTCTGAGCTGTGACCACGAATCAACACAACATGGCCTGTGCAATGGTTATAAATGCTTGAATAAATAGTGATTTTTGTTTGTTTTATATATTTTAAAAAAGCAAAGCTGTGTTGTTACGTTATTCCACCTCTCTCTCAACGTCTGAAACTCTGAAGCAAATGATATAACAGTGAACAGAAAATAAATACTGTAATGGTGTTGATGTAAATTGATCCAGGCTCCTGATTGGTTAACGCGGCACGAAAATCTGCCAAAGTTAAAATCTTTCAACCCACTCCCAAATCCTTCTTGTCTTTTATTGGCTTGAACACTTTGTTATGTTTCGTGGTGGTAGGTTTGTGTTTGTTGCAGTTTGTGGAGCCTGGGCTGTCTACAGAGACCGCGTTTTTTACAGTGTGATAGGCAGCTAGCAGATAGTGAGGAGATGTTAACCTTATGAAACAAAAAAAATGTTATGGCCTAAAAACGCATGAATACGCTTAGAGCACCTTTAAAGTTTCTTTGCATGGTGGTGTTAAAAATCACTAAACACTTTATCCTGTTTACTACACATGTAAATTGAGGTAACACAACTTAAAGTGTAGTGTTCATTTTCTTAAGATGTCACTTTGCTCTCTCTGAGTTTTTGCCTGTTTTATGACACTTCAAGTGATTTGACTAAAATAACCAGAGACATTACTGATGCTCACTGTACTGTGTGTCCTTCATTAGTGGATGTTGTTAAAGGCAAGATCAGGCACGCCTTGCTTGTCAAAAACAATCCCTTACAGTATGTGGAAGACTGGAAAGATTTGGATTTTAAAAATGGGCTCATTATTAAATACATTTAACATTTATTTAGCAGACACTTTTATTCAAATCAGCTTACAATTGAGAATGCAGACATATACAGTACATATCAAATGTTTATGGTAAATGCATTAATTTCAGCTCTGTAGCACTGGTTGTGTCTACTGAAATGTTTTCATTTCTGGAAGTATTGTCAGTCTGGAGAGTGACAGATGCTGTCCAGATGATCCACTTCTCTGAAATAAGAGTCTTGAATACACACATTGCTCAGTTACTGTAATTAAATTAAACCGTACAGAAGTATCTGTTGACAGCTAAATCAAGAAGGCAAATGTGATGTGATTGTTTGATTTTTCTGTGCTGTGGGCTCTGCAAATAAAATGTTTGCCAGATTACTTATAAAAGATCTGGGCTGTGCGTGTGAACAGAAACTTATACCTGTTTTCCCAGCTGAATTTTCTTATGAAATCATGTCAGTAAGCTCTTCGCTGATTGGCTTGCACAACAATGCATTATGGGTATATCAGGTTTGATGGTGTGAGCCAATCTGAGCCATTAGATTACATACACAGTCAATGCAAAGATGTAAATAGATGCGAAAAAGGCTAATTGGGTGACGCAACTTCCAGGAACTCTCCTCAATCATCAATTCCTCGCCAATTGAAAAATTTTAATGGAATTGTTTTCAACAACTAATCCTGCGAGTAATCTAGACTAGAGTGAGTAAAATAAGGCACATACTCACTTTGCCTTTGAAATTTGTCAACTTGCACAAAAGACTTGATTGATTTAAGTATTGCGCATTTGCGTGAAATTGCGTAGCCTAGTTCGCATCATCTGGCGCAAACTTGCACATATTTGAGTCGTTATCAAAAGCAAATATTTTTTTTCGACAAGCAGGAGTGCACACGCTCCAAAAAAAACCTTATGACACATACTGAATCGCACATTACAAAAATGTCATTTATTTTCTGTTCAACATGCATTTCTGTGTTATCGTGTGGTAACAATAGTCCCTTTCACACTGGTCTTTACTGGTAAATTACTGGTCTTTACCGGTTAAAAAGATCATGTGTAAACAGAACCTTTCTGATAAATCAGTCCTGCCAATTTACCCGTAAGAGAGGTTGTAAGATAACCAGTAATTTACTGGTATGATGCTATGTGTGAATAGAGAATAAGGATTACTGGCATTAGAACGGACGATGTCAGAACGTGCTGACAGCTTCAGACCAATCATAACGTTCTGACAGATGATGTGTTTACCCCTGCACAGTTTACAGACGTATCTCACCACACGCATGCTGCTTAAAGTCAAGCACACCTAAAGTTATCACCCACATCTCTTTTGTATAAAACAGCTTACCATCTATTTCCCGAATCGTCCACGTCCTTTGCACATCCTCTGTGAAGCCTAATGTGTAAACCAGGGCTCTCCAACTATTTAGTTTTACTTGATTTTATTTTATTTTACTTGTTGATGCTTTATCATTGTTTTAAATATTACAACAACATTGTTTAAATGTTGGAGACCACAGGTGTAAAAATTTTTGCTCTTATGGACCTACGTTGCGACTGTTTTTCCCTACAGCTCAGTCTGAAGTTAAAACAGTGTTATGGATTGTAATGCACGACTGTCAGAATTTGCCATGTAAACAGCTTATTTTTTGTATGAACCGGTAAAGTCATTCTGGTAAATTGATGGTAATTTACCGAAATGACTGTGTGAAAGAAGCTCATTCCTGAATGCAAAATGGTTGAAACTGTGAATGAGATTTAAAGGCGCTCTAAGCGAATCTGTGTGATGTCACTTCTTGTTGACGTTCAAAGTCCAACCCCCACTCCCAAATCCTTCTTGTCGTTTATTGACTGGAACACTTTGTTATGTTTTGTGGTGGTAGGTTTGACCACTTTTTTTGTTGCAGTTTGTGGAGCCTGGGCTGTCTACAGAGACCCTGTGTTTTTACAGTGTGTTCAGAGGACAGGCAGCTAGCAGATAATGAGGAGATGTTTACTCCAAAACAAAAAAGTTATGAAACAAAAAAATTGTATTGTCTAAAACGCGTGAATTTGCTTAGAGCACTTTTAAAAGGTGCAGCTGAGGTTTTGTTCCTCAGACAACACAATAGTTTGCCTTTAGACATGTATCAATATCGCATGTGGGCTTTTCTGTTTTTCCCTTACAGAAATGGTCACTTTGAGCTGGAAAAGAGCTGCTTTAAAAATTCTTGTTTTGTATTTTACTTTAATAAAAACAATGTGTGTGTATGTAATATAAAGATGAATAACTAGATGTGGCTCTCTGCCCATCACTGACTGAAGCACTGTATTCCCCCCCAGCTTCATTTCATTTGTTCGAGACGAGCGCTGCTACCATGGCCTGATGTCTTTCACCATGAGCCTTGAGCGACAGAGCAGTCAGGACCTCCTTCAAGGTCACATGATGTTGTTCTCCGATAGAAATAACAAAGAGATGCACAGAGTTCACATAATGACAGCCTCAAGGGCTGTAGTATTTTACATGTGTATTTTAACGTGGACACAATGTTTTTTTATTTAAGATATACAGTAGTCCGTCACTTTAAACAGCAACAGAACGTTGCTATGTGACATAAATAACCATCAGCTATGGGTGCTGGGCAGAAATACACATAGTAGCTTAATGAAGAGGTAAGAGCTGTGTTTCAATATGAATAAAGCACAGCTTTTGACCAATGCTTCGACCTTAGTTGATTTATATAGATTTGTTTGGTATGCAGGTATATACAGTATAATAAACAGGACACCTCACAGCGTCTTCAGGAGCCTGAATGAGACGAGTTATTATTCACTTTGATCTACCGATTGACAGGTTTCCTGTTTCAAATGCATTTTTGTCATTCACAAATGAACGTGAAGAGACTTCTGATTGAATGGGTGACATCCAATGCCATTGTACAATTTCTTTAAAGAGCACCTATTTCATTGCTAAAAACAATGTTATTTTGTGTATGTGGTATAATACAATGTGTTTGTGTGGTTTATGGTTAAAACACATTATTTTCCACATACCGTACATTTTTATAGCTCCAGATTTCATACTCTTCTTGAAACTTATCTCTTTGAAAAGCACTGTGTCCCTGATTGGCCAGCTAATCTGTATGTTGTGATTGTCCTGGATACCTCTGACATCAGCAGAAATTGTGACGCTCATTACCATGTTTGAAAGATTCAGTTGCTAACAGGAGTTAATTTACAGGCTGTAAATTCGAAGCAGGAGGAATTATGATAATGTCAGTCACCAATCCCAGGAAGGAAACTTTTGCCTACAATCTTTGTGTTTGTTGTAGTCCAAGAAAAGAGATTTACGTTGGAGACGATAACTCACGTCATTGTTTTCTTTTGGGTTTGTACCTTTTGCATATCGTTAACATGAACTAATACACACTTACACACCAAAGGAAATGTAAAAATGTGAATCGGACAATAGGTGCTCTCACATCATGCCTGCAAATTCTTATTATATTTAGTTGAAAGTTGATTAGCAGATTTAAATGGCACAATTGTTTATTGAACATTTTTACATTGTATAAAAGGAATACTTTACTCTAAACTGCATACAATCTTTGTTTTGTTTTTAATGCTTGCAACAATGCATGTTTTCCATTAAACTACATCACCAAACATACAGTTCATATACTGGATCTTAGCCTTAGCATCAGCAATGCTGTAGTGTTGAATGGATTCACTGGCCTTATATAATATTTCTGTGCATAAGCATTTATATTTATCATTGTCATCTGTGCTCCCATCAGCTGGGCTGCTTCAGTCAATTTTTTTCCCTAAGGTCAGCCGCCATCTGCCACTGAAGCGCATGACTAGCTGGTGACCTATAGAATAGTACAGCTACGAGATGAGAAGTCTAAAGTCAACTTAAAGAGTTGCATCAAGGCTCCAAAATATTTCCTAAAACACTTGCAAGAATTTTTACGAAACTCAAACTTATCAAAAATAGATGCCGTATGGACAGGTTGAGGATTTAGAATCTCAAGCTGGGTTTCCATCACAATGATTTTATGCACAAGAAGGATTTATTGCATAAGAAACGAGTAATGGACAAAACTAATTATGAATAAAAATGTATAATTCACAAAAAATGTGTTTACACTCGCTTGAGGTGTTTTTTTACTTTTTGTAAAAAATGCGAATTTAGAAAAATGCGAATAATGGGAGATGGAAATGCATTTGCCGAAAAAATTCTGACATAGTGAACATTAAACCCACGTGACTGATCGTCTGTATCAGCTGTCGTTGTCTTTCCCATATATGGGGCTCGACGTGGTCGTAATGCCCTTGCTGCTATAGTGCCTGCATAAAAAATTTTTGGATTTCTACTTCTGTACACAGCATTCAGTTTGGCAATTACAAGCTGCACTGCTAGTTAATTTATAACTTGCCCAATCATAACTAAATGCAGTTCTGTCTCCATTTTTTAAGCGTGCCTTGTTTTATTTACTGCTGGTTACTTGATGGAATTGATGGAAACGCAACCTTAAACATAATGCTGTGTACACACCAAACGCGAAGTGTTGCGTTCCTCGCTGTAGATTACTTGCGGGATTTAACTTTGTGTCATGCTAATTTTTCGCTTGAGTTGAGGCATTTGCATGTAATCAATTCATGCATGCAAATCATTGAATTCACGTTGGTGTGTATGCCGCATAAGTCAATATAATTATCCACAATGTAAACCTACCAAATGCAAACCTTCCCAATGTAAACCCCACAGGGACGTGGCTAATAAAGTCTGTAATGGTTGATTTAGGTTTATATTATAATAAGGTTTATAATGTCCCGCTCTTACACGCAGACACATTTCAGATGGCTGTTGTATCACAGGTCTTTCCCAAACCCATGTAGTCAACACTGCTTTCCATTCAGACTGACACATTACAATGTGTTGAAATGTTTCCTGCAGTCACGTTCTCTTGTGAACTAATTATCATGATTCATTTGTGAAGTTTTGTGCTGTTGTATTCACTCTACAGGGTTATTGTGAAAGTGAATACACAAACTTATAAACCCACACTGAAGTTGGCAGGTGTTTGTATGTGAGAGAAGACTTTCAGAGAATCTACTGAGAACATTATTGGAGATGCACATCTGAGACAAACCTTTTTAACATCACAGAATATGATTTAACATCATTGTGTCTGTTTTGTTTGTAAATGGGTCATTTCTTTTTCTGCAGTTAAACGATGAGGAGGAGCAGAAGCGTTTTGAAGAAGGTAAAGCACGTTACCTGCAGAACAAGGCAAAGAGACTCGCAGATAAGGAACGACAGCCGTGATTCTCACCAGGAAACAAACACTGTATTGTGAAGAATATTCTAGAATCATTGTACAATATATTATACTGTACTGTATTAAGACTGTATGTCTTCTCCTACATGTAGCGCACTGTATGGAAAGGAAATCACATAAATATCTCTTTTTTTGTTGTTGTTGTTGTTGTCTTACTGCAGTATACCAAAGCACTTTGTGTGTGTATCTGTATGTCAAATGAAACCAAACCGAATGTTTATGTATTATTTTACCTTAAACGATTAATGAAACTTATTGTGCACAAATAAATGCATAGGATTTGATGATAAACTCTGTGCCTTGAAATATCTGGATTGTAATGACCTTATACGCATGATTATAGCCCCTTTTTTCAAAAAATACAATCAAAGTTTAGTATTTTTATGTCACTGTTGTGTCCACAAGGCTAAACACTATGAAATTCACTGTTGTAATTTAATGTTATAATTTTCACTTCAAGCCATGCCAAATTTAGCTCTTACTAGGAAAAGTATGCGTTTATTTTGGGTTCAACTCGATTCTCATGGGACTGGATGGAAAGGCATATATGGATGAACATGGAGTTTGTTTTAGCTGGGAAAATCTATCATGTGACAGATGGTCGGGAGTGACATCATTTAAATGGCTAAAGACAGTCTGTATCTAAACATACCACCCATTTGTTCCTATTGTAATATTAAAGGGCACCTATTATGCAAAATCCACTTTTACAAGCTGATTGGACACACACGTGTGTTGGCAGTGTGAGAACACAACAACCATACAATGTAATATAATCTACCACCTCCTTTTTTATAGTCCCCATTAAACCAAAACATGTCTCATTAGAAATGCCGGTTTGATTCTCTTGTTAATGTGACATCACACAAACAAAGCCTTGCCCACAGCCATCGACTGACTGGTTAATTTTACCCAAAACCTTTACAAAAAAATGTTTGTTAGAACATTGTAGCACTGATGCAGCTAAAGATAATATTGTTTCACACCTGAGACTTATATTAAGAGAATAGTCAGTGTAGCCTGTTACAAATAGATGCTGTAAAATGCAAATTAACATAAAAAACATGAAATAGTTAGTAGCTCTGTTGGTATTATATATTTATTTTGTGCATTTCTGTTACATTACTGTTTCTTTTACATTTCTGTCTCTCTAATCCACCAACTTTATATATTACATGTCCATACTACATGTAAAACAGGACTGACAAATGAAATAGTTTCAAATATGTGAATCAGACTGAGGATTATGCTTCTTATAAGTAAGGTGAACTTATACTAAAACTAAAACAAAGTTTCTGATTAAACTTACATCATTCCCGCTCAATGCTAATCCAAGGGAATGTATTCTGTCAATTTTATCTGTTCCCATTTGTCTGGAGATGCCTGGTGCTAAAGATTCCCACATGAGGTAAAGTAGCTTGATGTCTGTAGGTGAGGTGTGCTGGGATAAAGAGTAGGGCTAAAGCGGCCCGCAGGAAGCCAGTAGACTGTTGTGTTTTCGGTAAACTTTTACTTTTAGGTCATCTTGCTTCGAGCTGTTGGGTACAGGTTCTTTATACGGATAAATCTCTGCCATCATTGATATTCAGTGGGATGTCAGGCTTCTGCCTCTTATTTTTCTGGAATCAAATGAATATTTCATGTGCAGTAAAAAACATCCCGCAGCTTAATGTGCCCAGAATCATACAACTAAAAAGATGCACAATGTAATTCAAATATATCTGCATACAGTATATTTATGCAATTCAAAACAATCAGATGGGAAATATATTACATTTAGGTGACTATGTAGGCCTATAGGTTTATTTTTAAGGTGCATCACTGCATGGTCATGTCATTTTTACGCTTTAATGTGATCATTTGATTCCTGGGGGAGTTCAAATGTTATTATGTAATGAATGTGCAGTCAGGCTTTAAAAGATGGTTGATTCAATAGCCAGACAAAGAAAGAGTCTTTCAACCCCTAAATCACATCACTGTATAAACAAAGGTTATAATAATCACTTTATTTTATTATTAATCACACATGATATGGAAATGCCATAATACAAAAATGTGTATTATAAATGCAGTGAGCAAGCATGCTGAAAACTCTGTACATTAATGCAAATCTTACATCAAGAGCGTCCATTTCAAAACCAGCATCTTACACAGCTCTGTATATTATCTATACTATACTATACTATACTATAAACTTATGGTGTCCCTTTTATATAAATTTAATGCAAAATCAACACAAAATGACACATAATATTAAAACTTTATTGTCAATTCTGTTATACACTACCCCCAGAATAGATTTCAGCATATTTATAACATGCTAGTTAACTAGTATGACTCCTAGTGTTTACACTATGTATCTACACTCATTATAACTCAAGCAAATTCCTACAGAACCAAGCACCTGCACTTTCAACAAGTTGTAATTTTCTACATTATACCACGGGGTTGTTGAATGCTATATTCTGACTGGTTGATAAATGTTCCACGGGTATGCATTATTTTTCAATAAACACACACCTGACCTGTCAAATGTTTTAAAGCAACACTATGTAGTTTCCATGTAAAAATGACTTACAGCTCCCCCATGTGGTTGAAAAGCGCAACAGTGCCTGGTATCAGACACTCTTCTGCAGGCAGGGGGAGGGGCGGGGCTGTGTTTCCTACCCTCCACCGTGCTTGTAGCAGCTAGGAGGCTGCTCAGGTTGCAGCAACAGTACAATTTGTCCAGTTAAAAGTTGTTCTATCACTGAAATAATTTTAGAGACATTATTTAAAGGTAAAAAAAACTACATAGTGTTGCTTTAAAATAACCACCAGAGCAATGACTGTGGGAACCGTGGTATAAGAGGAATAATTGACTCATAATTGGTCCCGTGGTGGGTGTGCATTATTTTTCTTATAATTCAACGGCCTGTCGTCAATTCCATACCTTCCTTCTTCACTCTTTAGCCTACTGTAATTTATTATGGTACTGTAAATGGTTTCTTTTATTGTAAATACTACACATTTTTACATCCTATTATTTTATTCTTCTTTATTTTATTTACATCCGTCTTATCCTTATTTTTTTCGGTTATTATGTTACACTGTTTGCTGTAGACTGCCTAAGCCTTACACAATGTCAATGTAGGCAACATTTCGTCACTAGCATTAATGTACATGGCAAATACAAATTTAAACTACACTGACAAAAATTATAAACGCATGACTTTTTGTTTTTGTCCCAATTTTTCATGAGCTGAACTCAAAAATGAGGTGATGTACAGCAGCCACAAACACGCGCTCACGCTGGAGAATGCTCCGCCCACTCCCTCCCAGCATGCACTCTACCAGTGTGAGAGAGAGAGAGAAGAAGGGGGGATCTGATCGCAGTCTCCTCATCTGATGCTGTCATTCATTCACACATCTCCTCCTTGCATTGAGCTGTGAATGAGGGAAACTTCATCATCATCATCATCATCTTCATCTCTGTGTCTTCTGCTCATGACTGCAAGTGCTCATGCTGCTTTTCCTTCAGCCTTATTGTTTCCGTTCATCAGAGCTGAGGTGAGGAGCTAGGGAATAAAATATCGCCAAAACTCTGTGGAGATAAAGGGAAAACGATGAAGGAAAAACGCGATTAAATCCGGAGATATCGACGAGAGGTTATAAAAGGTGAGTTTTCTTTTCGCAAACCCCTTCCTTGATATAAGTTAGTGAATGTAGCTTTGATCAAACGGTCAGTTTGTGATTTTATGATGTGTGGGCGATGTTTTGGTGTATTTGAGCACAACATTTTGTTTGTGCATTTGACATTTTGTGCAGAAGGTTTATAACTCAAACGATGCAGGCTAACGAAATTATCATTCAATGACAACTACCCATGAATAATGGGATCTGAATGCGCGTTCATCGCTGTGTCTTTATTTAACACAAAGAAACATCACATGTGACATAAAGCGTTCACATGTTTATAGAGCACAGAAACCTGTGCTGTACTGCAGCTTACTGTTCATTACTGCACATTGTCACATTCAATTAGTTCATTTGTTCATTTGGATGTAAAAGTTTATGCTTCTTTGAAAATAATGAACAGTTTTCAATTAAATGGGATGAAGTTTTGTATGTAGGCTATATATGATGGTATACCAATAAGCATAAAAGAGCTCCTTTCTAACGGATGCATATAGCTTGTGAATGACAATATTAATAATGCAAGGCAAGTTTATTTATAAACAGTGTTTTTTGTCTAGAGCTATATATAAGTATAGCAATGAAAAGCTATTTTACACATTAACAAAACAACTGAATCGATCTAAAACGGAAAACAGTGTGCAATTCAATCTAACTAGTTGTAAGCATATTTTCAGACAATCACCGTCAATATACTAGATACTTTAATTTGTGTTTATTTGTCCATATAGCACTTAGATTTAAGTTTGAATAGTGAGGAGTCTTGCAAAGTGTATAGGCAATTATAGGGGAAATGAAGCTTTTCACCTTAAACTCTGTTAGGAAAATTTGTAGCTGTGTGACCATAAATTGTATAGGTAATATTTAGCAAACGTCATTTCATCAAGCTACATGACTCACCAGTAAAGTAACACACAACTCCCTTAAGATTATAAACCCAAGAGTACTGTAGGCTAGCATTGTAGTGTTCTTCTAAAATAGAAAGATCATTTAAACAATAGTATAAACACAGTGAGACAGAGGTTCTTGCTAGATCAGTCTAGTTTACAGAAATCTCCCATAAATCTCTATCCACCTTATTTTTGACGTAAATGTGGGGGCCGCCATCTTTGAGCTCCTTTAAGACTTCCGGTGAGCCACTAAAGTTACTGGGACTGGGGACACGAGTGTGATGTTTTGATTGGCTTTTCAATGTTGATTATGAAATCCAGGAAAACTGGCATAATTTGTGCAGGTAGGGGTTGCCATAATAGCTGATACAAATGCAGTAAATCTCTATTAAACATTAGTTTTAACCATAATCCACACACCAGAGCTAAATGTGTATGCATGCACGTGCAACCATGATCCACACATCCATCCATTAAAAACCTTTCAGAGACACTGCCAGTAAACAATAAATACAGTAATTGTTTTAAAACAACTGATATTATGCTGATTTAGCTGTTTTATTTATTCTGCTACTATATATTATTACAAATATGCGATTACAGTACCGAATATATATGACATAAACTGCTTATTAGTTAATGTTTATAATAGTTCCTAATATTTTGTGCATATTTTTGTTATGTTTTGATTGAAAAAAGCTAATAATTTTCTAAATTATCAGGTCATGTTTCCCTTTAGTGCATATGAAGCGATGTAATAAAGCAATAAACCCCAAAAAGCAGTGGGTTACCAGTGCATCTTATAACAGCTAAGGGGCGTTGTTAGGCACGACGCAAAGCGGAGTGCCTAAAACCCCCTTAGCTGTTATAAAATGCAATGTAAATAATAATAAAAAAATAATAATAATTAGTTACATTTATATAGCGCTTTTCCAGTGCTCAAAGCGCTTTACATATGAATGGGGGAATCTCCTCAACCACCACCAATGTGCAGCATCCACCTGGATGATGCGACGGCAGCCATATTGCGCTAGAACGCCCACCACACACCAGCTTATTAGTGGAGAGGAGACCGAGTGATATAGCCAATTAGTATGAGGGATGATTAGTAGGCCAATGGGCAAGTTTGGCCAGGATGCCGGGGCACACCCCTACTCTTTTTCGAAGGACATCCTGGGATTTTTAATGACCACAGAGAGTCAGGACCTCGGTTTAACGTCTCATCCGAAGGACGGTGCTTTTTGTGACAGTATAGTGTCCCCGTCACTATACTGGGGCATTAGGACCCACACAGACCACAGGGTGAGCACCCCCTGCTGGTCTCACTAACACCTCTACCAGCAGCAACCTGGTTTTCCCAGGTGGTCTCCCATCCAAGTACTAACCAGGCTCACTGCACTACCACTGCTTCGTGGGGGTTATTGCTTTTATAAAACGGTTACTTCACAGCATAACGTTAGCGGAATTTTATCAAATAAAACACAAATAAGTTGTAATTATATTAGTACACATATTACTCTTCTGCCAAACAAAGTAGTTCCTCAGAATCAAGTGTGACTGAAACAGAGCGCAGTTCCCAACCAACACAGACGTAGCAAAGACACAATGAAAATATGATTAAAGACTGTGGTGTTTATTTTATAAATCAACATTCATCTTATTTATACATTAACATTTATATTGTGCAACTGTTGAAGTGATGATCAAATATGCTTGGAAGCATGCTTAACTCTTTCCCCGTCAGCGTTTTTTTTTTTAAGTTGCCACCCAGTTGTAGTTTAATGCCTTGCAGAAAAATTTTCTTCTTTAAATAAACATCAAATATCAAAGGAAAGAACAGACCATCCGCTTTTCAACAACAACAAAAAACCCGTTTCATCCTACCTTCATTTGTTCTCTTATCACCTCTCAGATTTTTTTAGCTAAAAGCGGAGATAATTCCATTTATGTGAATAACTTTTGTAAGAGATCAGATTCAGAGCCTGATGAAAATACGCTGTTTTTAGCATTGAGTGAATGCGTCAGGGTTTAAGGTGGGTAAGATCGCCACCCAGTGGATAGCGGAAATATGACTTTGAGGTAGAAACTCATCAGGGAGAGTTTTATCTTTACTGATGACTCAACAATATTTATTTAAATTTATCTGGATATCGCCATAATTGTGCAATTGTATACAAATAAAAAATATGATTAAAGACTGTGGTGTTTATTTTCATAAATCAGTACGCAGCAATAGTGGCGCAGTGATACTCATGTAAAGCGGTCTGAACCGCTTCGAACGCGTTTCAACCAATCAGAATGAAGAACCAGAACTGCCCGTTTTATAATATAATATAACACATGCATATTTAACACAAAACCAAAATATAACTAAATAATGTAATGAATGTTTGTTTGTTGTTGTGGTTTGTATGTTCAAATAACTCATAATGTGTTGAAAGAGAAAGATACGGCTGCTGTCAGGATGCTGTTTATAAAGGATGTTCTTACACCTACTTCGTTTGAGCCCTCCAAACACTCTCAGAGCTATTCAGTGTATATATGTGAACAAACCATCTGATCTCAGGCCCCCCTGAAAGGACCCAAAAGTGAACCGTACTCAGATAAAAAAGATAAAAAGACAAATTCTTGGTCACGAACACTTGACTGATTTTCTCACTGTACAGTTACTGTATGTCTCTGTGCTTTTATAGTTGCGCATTGAAGACCCGTCAACTCCGAGCAACAACAAAAAATAATTGAATATCTCTTCATATGATGGATCGGGCCACTTATTCATTTCATCCTCCCACTGTGTTATATATGGGGGGTGTAGCAAATATTTACCATAACTGTTTTTAATCATGTTTTGTGCGTGCTCTCACGACACTGTTTTCTATCGGCCGGCTATTGAAACGGACGTCTCGCACAAAAAAAGAAAATACGTGGCATCACTTACCTTCGTGTTCAAAAATTAGGTGGATTAGAAAGCAACGGCTTAACCCTAAAAAATGATAAGGAACAAAATATTCAGGGCTATATTTATGTATATTAAAAATAGAAAAGCTTTTGATTATTGAGATGACACCTCAATGTCTATTGTGGTTTTGGCCCTGTTAGAAAGAAAACCATATGTGCTCCTATAGAGCATTGGATTTGAATGATGTTTTATTAACAAAGTTCGGGAGGAGCACGTTCAAATAATCAACCTAATTACCTTGTAACTATGACCAGCTGTCGACAATCAGCAATCAGGTCTTCACCTGATCGGCATCAACAGAAACCTATATAGACTGAAAATCAACTCACCCTCATTCCTTGATAGTTTCAGCATCCCTCCACCTCCCCTTCTCCGCACGATTTGCCTAGTCACCTTACTAACCAGAACAGGGGGGATTATTCTGGGTTCAGGCCTAAGGCCGAGCCCGGAACCCTCTCCCCGCCAGGAGGCGCTCCGGGCTCAGGCCATTAACGAGCTCGGAGCCCTCTCCTCGGACAGCACGCCAAATATGCATATTAATAACCCTGTTCAGAATTATTTGTAAGTGTGAACTCGTGAATTGTCAGGGATGTACAGATATGAATGTATCCTAGAATACACAGTAAGTCACTTTGGAGAAAAGCTTCTGCCAAATGAAAGTATGTAAAGTAAAATGTTCAACAAGCCCTGTAAGGTTTGTTCACAGACGGGCCTGCTCTTCATCAGACGTTCTCTCTTTAATTATGTTTTGGAAACTCACTCGATGCTGTAATTAAGTGTAAAGTGTTTCCACTGTAGATCATATCTACTCCAGCAGATGTCTTCTGTTGATCCTTTTCAAACAAGAACAGTATAGCGTGCCAATGTCAGTATAAAGTCTCCTGATATAATAAAGCTGCGAGTAATGGTAGCACCACTATACTAACTGAGTTTTAAACTCTAATACACAGCTGTGTTTTTTTCCTGTTTTATTTTTCATGCTAGCTAGCTACACAAACCAAACATCTGTTCAACAAAGTGCGGACAGAAAAGCACCACATGCATCATAAAATAGTTCAGAGTATTATTGAGATGTACAATTACTGTGTAAGAATCAGAACAAAATGTAAGCATCATTTTCTATTCACTTTCGTGCCTCAATTAATCATGTTTAATTATTTCATTTCACTTAAAGACACATCTTGCCACATTTGACATCATTGACTCCAAAGACCCTTGGTTCTTGCATATCACATGACTGATTGTGCAGCTGAAAGTTTGAATATTTGAGATTGATTGTTCATATTTGAAAACTTAACAAAAGATTGTAAGTGAAAGATTGTGACTGAATAATGGGAACTAATACTATTAGACAACATGCCAATAAGCAATAATCCTGACAGAAGAACCTAAATAAAGGTGTCTTGAAGTGTAACCTTTGCTTTATGGAAAAGAGTAGCTTGGATATTTTATTTTAGAAAAGAAATGATGACAAAACTATTCCTAAAGAACAATAACACAGGGACAAATAGATCACAATCTTGGAGAGCTTTTAAATAACACGAAGACATGTCTCCGAGCTCTGTGCAGATGTAGGTCAGAATCACTTCTCTGTTGCTTTCTCTTTGAAATTTAGGATAAAGACCAGGGCCCGTATTCATGAAAATTTTTAGGGCAAAGAGTTGCTCCTATTGTGACAAAAAAAATATTAAATTTTTTTTTTTTTTAAATGAAGTAATGTGAACTAAAACAAGAGTGCATTTAACTTAACATTTCTAGTAATTCCAGTATCATCCAGCAAGTTCATTAAACTTAAAAAAATAATATAGTATGGTATAGTATAGTATAGAGAGAGTCGCTCGAGTTAAGTTCACTTCGGAGACTTTGGGCTTCACACCTGTGATTGATGGTTTGGTTTGATTAGTGTCACAGATAATCTTTTGTTCCATACTCATTGTGAAATACAGGTAGAAACATAATAATAAGCTAAAGACATCACACAGAGCTTTAAATAACGCAGAAAATACATAAATCATATTCTGTCTTATCTTTAGTGAATGTCTAATCTATATGTGTGTGGTATCTCACAGTAAGTTTGTTTCTGCAATATGAAAATGAGAGCTATGTGATTCCCATTATAATCCAGGCAATAACCAACTTGTGTTTGTTAGTTCAGTTTCAGTCTGAATCGTAATCTAATGCCTCCCACTTTTTTAGTAAGAACACACAATGGAGTTGCAGTATTGTATTAATTACATTGTTTACATTCAATAAGAAATTTGCAAGCAAAGGATATATATTTTTCTGCACAGAAGTGGAACAAAAGTTTGGGAACCACTGCCTTAAGGTAAATCCAAGACTTTTATATTTCTACAGAGAATGACTCTTTATCATTTTGAATAAGACAATGGGCACTATTTGTATTTTTTAAACCAATATTTTTTGTCTTATACCAAACTTTAACTATTCAATAGTAAAAATGTTATGTTATGCAGTTTAAAATAAAAAAGTCTGGTTAATATGTGTCCGACTTAATTCTATATACTCAATATTACTGTTGTGCAATTAAAATCAAAAACCTTGGGGCATGGGGGCCCCGGGTCCTTGAACTTTGCTTAGGGCCCCCAAAATGGTAAACACGCCACTGACGGTAACTAGCAACGGAGTCAGCCACACCTCCACCCTAAGATAAAGGTTTTTGTCTATCTTCTTTCAGTGTTGCTTTCAGATTGGTTCTGAATCACTCTTAAGCTAAGGCCCTGTACACACGAACACAGTTATTTTCAAAACCATAGCTTTGTCTACGCGGTTTAGCCGTTTTTCCCCACGCAAACGCAGTATCAAACTTTAAAAAATCTCCTGCTAGGGTAAAGATTTTTAAGAAACTCCAGATTCAGCGTGGAACCGGAGATTTTGGCTTGTGACGTTACATTGTGCACCTCTGTCTACTTTGTTTACATGTGTAATGGTGGACATTTACATTTAGTCATTTTACATTTAGTCATTTAGCAGACGCTTTTGTCCAAAGCGACTTACAAGTGAGGTAAACAATAGAAGCAATTATGGCAACATAAGAACAGCAATACATAAGTGCACTGGAAATAGTCTCATCAAGTCCAACACAATATACATAGCCAAGGGTATGTTAGTAGTTTTTTTTTTTTTTTTTTTTTTTTTTAGATAAAGAGGAAGGTAGATAGAGAAAGAGATAAAGAGAAGGGTAACTAAATAAAGATAGTAAATCTGTAATTAGGAAGTTAGGTAATGGTGGAAGAGATGGGTTTTTAGCCGAGTCTTAAAGACAGCTACAGTGTCAGCTGATCGTGTCACGACCGGCAGATCATTCCACAGTTGTGGGACAGTTCCTGAGAAGGTACGCGTTAGTGTTTTCTTCCCTTTTTGAGATGGTACCACAAGTCGTCGCTCGGTGGCAGAGCGCAGTGATCGAGAGGGTACATAAGGCTCTATAAGCAAGCGAAGATAACCCAGTGGTGGTTTTAAAGGCCAGGAGCAGAGCCTTAAATTTGATGCGGGCTGCTATAGGAAGCCAGTGTAACTTGACAA
This sequence comes from Paramisgurnus dabryanus, assembly GCF_030506205.2. NCBI lineage: Eukaryota > Metazoa > Chordata > Actinopteri > Cypriniformes > Cobitidae > Paramisgurnus > Paramisgurnus dabryanus. Next base: position 32,818,060 of record NC_133347.1, read on the forward strand.
AGAGAGGAGTGACGTGCGCCCTCTTTGGCTCATTGAAGACCACTCTTGCCGCTGCGTTCTGAATCATCTGTAAGGGTTTGGTCGTGCAGGCTGGAAGTCCTGCCAGTAGCGCATTGCAGTAGTCCAGCCTGGACCGGACAAGAGCTTGGACCAGGACCTGCGTAGCATGCTCATCTAGGAAAGGTCTAATTTTCCTAATATTGTAGAGGATGAATCTACAAGAGCGAGCGGTGCTGGCAACATGCTCCGTGAAGCTAAGCCGATCATCAATGACCACTCCCAGGTTTTTGGCCATCTTGGAAGGCGTGATGGTCGAGGAACCTAGCTGAATGGAAAAGTTGTGCTGAATCTTTGGTTCGGATGATATGACAAGCAGTTCTGTCTTCGCAAGGTTAAGCTGGAGATGGTGATCCTTCATCCAGAGTGAGATGTCCCTCAGGCATGCCGAGATGCGGGCAGAAACCGTAGGATCATCAGGGTGGAACGACAAGTGGAGTTGAGTGTCGTCTGCATAGCAGTGGTAGGAAAAGCCATGTTTCCGAATGACAGAGCCCAGGGAAGTCATGTATATCGAAAAGAGCAGCGGTCCAAGCACAGAGCCTTGAGGGACCCCGGTATCTAGACGTTGGGGTTCGGAGACGTCACCTCTCCAGGATACCCGAAATGACCTATCTGAGAGGTACGACTTGAACCATAAAAGCGCTGTGTCAGTGACACCCATAGACATGAGAGTCGACAGGAGGATGCGGTGATTGACGGTGTCAAAAGCTGCAGATAGATCCAGTAAGATCAGCACAGATGATTTGGACATAGCCCAAATATTGCTGCTAATAACTGTGCTAACAGGGCTTATAACATGACTCTCCCCTTCCTCTATGCGCCATGTTGGTAGCCTACTAGAACCGGTAATAACTTATTTTAGGCTTCTGATTCGCCAAAATGGCTTGGCGGTTAGGGTTATATTAATGCCTTTTGGTTTGGCTATTGACAGCACTTCATAGCAGGTTTTTGCATTTTCATGCAGACCAAGATTTCCTTGTGTGGATGAGATTTTTTTTAAGTTTATAAAAATATATGTGTGTGTGTCTGTGGACTAAAGGGCTCATAAAAGTTTTGCATTGGTCCTATGGCGTATCGGTGACAGCGTAGGTTTTAGGGCTGTAACGATATGCGATATGAAACCAAAATCGCGAAACTCAGATCAATGAACCTGTGTCGCGGTCTGGGAAGGCAGAATCGCGACACACCCCTTTCAACTCCCAGAGTTCTTATTCTTAGTCTTATTTAAAGTTAACATTATAAAATGCGTAGACCTGCTAGGTTTTCATTTATACTTTTGTGTCGTCGTGCAAACACACATGCAGACTGCTGGTAGGGAGTATCCACGTGTGTAACCACAGTAGCAGCATGTCCGTCAATGAAGAAGCAGCTTGGCAAGTTTAACCCACAAACAAAGGAGAAACAGCAACTTGTTGTGTATGTTTTGAGATGACCAGCAGTGATGGAAGTAATTTAACAGTGACTAATGTTGCAGTTTGAGTTAAATCACTCCTCAACTTGGCTCATCTTTGTTCTCACCGTTGGAAACGGAAATACCTATGACGCAGTTTTTTTACCTGACGGGAGGAGTTCTAGTGGACTTGTGTTCCGCGTAGAACTGACGCGCTGTTAAAAATTTGCCTATAAAAATCACACCTATAAATTGCACTTAAGCCTGAGATTCCTACTTAGAAATGTTTAAGGTAAATTAGGAGCTCTCTTAGAGGATTTGAAAGCTTTAAAAATACCGGCCCAGATCACACATTACTATAAACATACACATTATACATGCTAATTAGGTCAGAAAAATGTGTATACACTATTAAATCAATCCTAATCTTTTACATACTAACGGAACAGCAGTAGACTTACAAAGTTTTCAGAAGTTGTTCTTAAGTTCTTGAATGTGCAGGTGTGTGCACAAGCTCATTTCAGTTTGGTTTACTATTAGATGTGATTTTCAGAACAGTGCATTACTCATGCATATGGAGTGGGAGGACGTGTGATCTAATTCTACCCTTTTGCATAAGACTCAGACAGCCACCTTCATTCAGTTCTTCTGACAGGATTACAACTTGCATGTTGTTTAACAATAGCCTCATCATGTTTGCTAAACACTTCTTACATCTCTTATTTAAGTCAAATCTGACTAAAGTGATGTTTTGACTGCAGTGTTATAGTTATGTATGACTAGGGTTTCGATTCCGATACTAGAATCAGAAATGCCTCGATACCACAAAAAATTCTGATCGTAATCGGCAAGTACTTGAACCCATGTACATATCCGATAGCATTTTCTTGAACATTTTCCGCATTTTCTTCACTGCTCTGAATGCAAACACAGGAAGTTGCCACAAGCAACCACTGTTTAGAGCAGCAAAGAAGAAAGGAAAACGTGCTAGCCATATGTGCAATTGCGATGGGTGGCACAAGTATTAATAACTTTAAAACAAGTAACTTAATATAGCATTTGAAGATGTGTCACCCAGAAGAACACATTGGTTACACAAAGGTTAGGGCAGAGACGGATGAGCTCCGCTCTATTACTCAAGTTAATCATTGAACACCATTTCACTGATTTTTAAGGAGCTTTTTTCTGCTTTTGTGTTTAAAACTGAAATGCCTTTTATTTAACAAATATATTCTGGCCCTTAAGTTTTAAAGATTTTATTATCTTATTTTATTCATATATAATATGTTTTATATTCCTAGATTTTTTTATAGTTATATATTCTTTCAGTTTACAGTGTTAGATTTGTGGCTGCATTTGAAGCTCTTTTTCATTTAATAAGAATAAATAATATTACTTTCAAATGTATTTCAGATAATAAAATACTCTAGTTCACTGTATGTATTTGTTCATGTTTAATTAAGGGATAAGTCTGAAGCACACCATAAAATAATTATATCCGTTCATACAGGGCTACACAAACAGGTATGGGATCAGTACTCGGTATCTGAGCCCAGGTATCTGTATCGGGAACGTCTCTAGTTATGACTGTGATGTTATGACTGATTTTATGACTGTGATGGTATGGCTGTGATGTAATGTTATAACGTGTAATGTTGTGACCAGTGGCTTAACTTTGTTTTAAAAAATGGTGAGGAGAAAGACTGACTGTGCTTTCATGAAAGGGCAACCTGTGTGTTTACAGTGCGAATTAAGAACGTGTTTTTTTTTTGTGAGGTGTGAGAAAAAACGTTTTGACATGAACAAAATTAAATCAGGGTTTAAAGATTAGGTTACTCTGTGGATTCTGTTGTCAGCACAAAACTTAAACTTTTTAGAAATATACTGCACTTAAATACTAAACATATATTTTTTGATCAGTGTCAGGAAACAGGTGTAAGAATTTTTAGAAATTGTTTATTGTGTTCTGCCGAAAAATAACCACCTACCATTTGAAATGCCTTAAAGGGATAGTTCGGCCAAAAATGATATTAAACCCATGATTTACTCACCCCCAAGCCGTCCGAGATGCATATGTCCATCATTTTTCAGATAAACACATTTTCAGTTATTTTAGAAAATGTTTAAGATCTCCGTTTAATCGGATGTAAAGTAACAGGGTCCACTCCTTCAAGTCCAAAAAATGTGCATCCATCCTTCACAAAAGAAATCCAAACGGCTCCAGGATGATAAACAAAGGTCTTCTGACGGTAATCCGCGCAGTGTTGTTGTAGAATATTTAAAACTTTATAAACGAAAATAACTAGCTTCCGGTAGCGTCGTCATCTTAGACTCCTCTGTATTCAGGAGAGAGTATTAGCGTAGTGTACACACTTTTCTTAGTGACTTATGACAAATTCGCAGGGCAGGGGCACAGAGCAGCAGCACAGAACCCTCCGTAAGTTGCGTAAAGCTCTCATCCTGAATGCGGACGTGACTAAGATGGCAGCATTACCATAAGCGAGTTATTTTCGTTTATAAAGTTTTAAATGTGGATATTTCTACAACAACACCGCGCGGATTACATTCAGAAGACCATTTTTTTATCATATTTCTTTAAGAAAGAGAAAATGATGACAGATGCTTTATTTTGGGGTAAAAGCTACTCTTCTAGATACAAACCTGCTGTGGAAAATAATATAATAAAGCATGCAAACTCAAATAGGTAGTGTTGCACCTTTTGGCAGAAATCTGTTCTTGTAGACAGACATGATAGACCTCTCTAAGGTTCATAGGCTTTTTTCCTAGAAACATGACTTTCTGATTCTCTGTAACAGTGACATGCTATAATGGCTCCAGGATAGAAAACAGCTTTAGATAGCTTTTGCTTCTCACCTGCAGCCATCTAACATTAATTGCACAACCTCAGAACAGAAAGTTCTTAGCTATTTCATTTATGTTTTAACATTGCATTGATGTTATTGAGACATGAAAGTGTAAAGGCATAAAATGAATATGAATAGCTACAAGTCCAAAGAACCTTTGTCTTAAAAATGTGAGGACTGTTCGAGGAAGTAGCGAAGACTGTGAGCTTGGCTCACACAGTGCTCGCATGCTGGCAGTGTCTGGGTTCAAAGTTGCCCTGACACACCAAACAGACCAATTAGCACGACTTCGTGAGATGAGATAACTTTCTGTACCAGCAGGTGGCAGTAGTTGGTATTCATTACTCAAAACAGGAAACCGGAAGAGCTTGTGACTGCAGTTATACATAAACAAGCAGCGCTCGCTTTCCAGTTTCACACAAATCTCACTCACCATAGACGAATTCTTGATATATATCTGTAATGTCTTATGAGCTCATCTTTTAAAAATGTAAAAATATTCACATATTTGAATGCATCGTCACTTCCGTTTTTCTCCTTGTGCACTGGTTGGCTATGCCGAACAGCCAATCGAAGTGATCAGATTCCCAGACAAGCACTGGCAAAATAAAGGAGATGGTGACCTACTTAAGCGAACGGTGTGTAACACATCAAAACAATAAGGTCAGATGATGCTCAAACGCTGACTTTCAGCTTGATGTGTACCAGGCTTTAGACTCTATAGTATCTCAGTTTTATCTCACCTCTGTTTAGTTCCTGTCTTATTTATTCTTTCTGGCTCTTTTTCCGTGGCATTTTCCTAGTAATCTACCTGTTGTAGATCTGTATTCATTTTTGACACAAGGACTGAATTCATTGGGCCTGGGCAGATTTTCAATGGTATGAAAGCTTCTCTGTTTGTAATTTGTTACAGAAACGTGATGGACAATTCACAAAATGACTTTGAAGCGCTGCCCAAATCCATTTTTTAACATAATGTAGCTTTGATGTTTATGTAAGGCGTTTGCTTTTCTAATGATGCTGATTGTTTGCTTTGTCTGATTCTGAATTTTAGGCATCTGAAGCGATTAAAAATGCAAGGGAGTCTTTTTCTGCACCAGACAATTTTATTGCAGATACAAAACGTGTAAGAATCTAAAGCTAGTTGCATTAAATCCATCTGCTTCTACAGATGCCCAGTACAGCATTCACCTGATACTGTAGAATTTATGTCCAGTTCACTAGTTTACATTCACTAGATGTGTCCTTGTCAAGAAAATGACTTTGTCCATTACTCAGAGATAAACTTTGTTGTGAGTTAATACTTCTGCTAAAACATAATGCAGTTACAGAGATAAAGGAGAAGAACAGCAGGCAGGAGATAAAGTGATGATAGAATAAAATGAGCAAAGTTTATTGAATAATTGCACCAGTACATTGCAACATAACTTGCACATTTTTAGCCTTCAATTCCAATCTTCAGTCCTCGATCTCTGTTCCTTTTTCTTTTTTCTTAACTTAATTTCAATCTTTAATTCTAAATTTTCTCAACACGGACACAGTGTGAGCAGTGTGTGGTTGCATTACAGAAGTAGAGCTGAAGCAGCAGTTCTGCGGCCGTTTCAGTGCCCAGCCTACAGTATGCGCCATTCATACATACAGTGAGTGCGTTTACATCCACAAAAAGCGGATAACTTTCAAAAATCTGCTTATTAAAGAAAATTGTTTCATGCGTTTACATGCAAATCAGTAAACCAGCTATGCTGACAAATGCAAGATTTTTCGGGTTTCTCGCAGGAAGTGACGTCACCGCCTATAGTACATAATAGTTGTTCAAAAAGCAGACGGCATATCTGTCTTAAGCTTTATTGTTTGTATCTCTTCTCATGTCTGCAGAACCTGTAAATGTAACATGAGCTTAAATTTTTGCAGTTTCTCTGCCAACTGCTTGAGTCAAGCGAAGACATTTATGCTTCCAAAGACATGCACACATGAACATAACTGCGAGAAAGCCGGTTAAGGTGTTCACTTGTTCAGCTGTGTTGATGTGATTGGTTATATGTTTGTGACGTAGGAAGCTGAGGTGATTTCAAACTGCAGTTTTTAGTCTGTCGGTGGAAAATACTCAGCAATGGTGTTGAATAATAAGTTTGCATATGGTTTGTCTTAAAGCATATTAACAACATCAGATATAACAACCATAAAAACTGGATTTTCACCAAAGTAATACAAAATAATGGACTGGTTAAGAAAATAAGAAACAAAATACAACACAGATGTTTGTCTGTGCTGTCAAGCCAGAATTTTTGTCGTTTTTTCAGAACTGCCTGCGTATTCAGATCTTAATGATTAATGGTAAACAAACTTGGCTTGCTGTCCTCAATGTGGGCTCTGCACCAGAGCTCTGATCCTTCAGAGAGAGCCAACCTGAGGCTGGGGCTCGAGCCCCAAGCTCCACCCCCTGCAAAAGAAACTGCACAGAAGAAGAAAGAGAGCAGTGAAGGAGGAGATGGGGAGGAGGAGGGATGCCGGAAGAATTGCAGCTGGACCCGGAGGCCTGAAGGCTGCCTTATATACGCCCATGATGATAATGATTGACAGGCCTGAATGTTAAGGCTCCTCCCGAACCTACGTTTAGAACTACATATAATACACACATACACGTTGCTTTAAAAAAAACGTATAGATTCTAAAATCTTTCACATCTACGACATGCTTCAAACATCATTTTGTTTACCCTAAACCATTTCTAAGCAATAAACGTAAGCACAATATTAGGTAATAAATGTTCACAGCTGCTGATCATTTAAGATGCCATAAAATAAAAAACTGCATTTACTTGACATAGATGAATAATAAGAGATCTGTACATGGTAATGACATATCGTGAGCTTCAAATGCATTTGTTTCCTCATTTTTATGTAAACCTTGTGCATGCCATGCGATTAAATCCTGGTCCTCTGCAGAGTTTAGCTCCAACTTAAATCAAACACACCTTAAAGGTTCACCCAAAAATCAAAATTCTGTAATAATTTACTCACTCTCATGTTTTCACAAACCTGTATACATTTTGTTGTTTTGATGAACACAAAGGAAGATATTTTGAGAAATGTTTGTAACCAAACTGTTTGTGGCACTGGCTCTCCAGGACCAGGATTGGTGACCCCTGGTTTATAGTTTGAATGAAGTTTAAAATTGCAATTTCAACACAGCTTCAAAGGGCTCTAAGCAATCCCAAACAAGGCATAAGGGTCTTATCAAGCCAAACATTTGTCATTTTCTGCAAGAAAAATAAAATAACGTCTTCTAGTCTTGGACTAGCCGTGTGAAGCACCAGCGTAATGACATCAAAAAATGTTTCACATATGTAACATGTGACCTTTCCACGTCATTATGCATTATGTAAGGGCACGCTGGCGTGTCACACGGCTGGTGCAAGACAAGAAGTTGTGGTTTAAAAGTGCATATTTTTTATTTTTCTTGCCAAAAATAACAATTGTCTTGCTAGATAAGACCCTTGTGCCTTGTTTGGGATCGTTTAGAGACCTTTGAAGCTGTGTTGAAACTGTAAACTGTTGACATCCAATAAAGTCTATTAAATTGAGAAAAGTCCTGGAATGTTTTCCTTAAAAAAAAAAACCGTAATTTCTTCTCGTCGCAATGAAAGTAAAATAAAAAACTGTAATTTGTTTTGTAATATTGTGGTATTTTTTACAAATGAATTTTTTGAGCTTCATTAATTTTTAAAAATTCATGTGTCCTCATAATCTAATCAAAAATGCAAATCTCCTCCCCTACTAAAAAAGATCTCTCTTTACTTCCGGTCATAATGTATGGCAGGTGGGCGGGGTCCGGGAAAATACCGCTGCGATTAGCAATTAGCAACACGAAGGAAGTGGATTATTCCTTTAACATAAATGATAAAACCTCAGCTTTTAAAAAACCCCAAAGAAATATCATAGTCAAACTAAAATAGATAATACACTAAAAAATTGATTCATTGAATTTAATGAATCATTTTTTTCAGTGTACAGTTCATGCAGCTTTTGCACTAAAAGCATAAGTTTGGTCTGTGTCAAAATGAATAACTTTCATAATGAAAAAAGTTGTTATTAAGTGCTTAAATAATAAATTTTTAATAACTCCACAAAACATATATGAAATATCTTTATGAAAAACTAAATGAAACCTTGGAGCAATCTCGATGCACTGTGGATTGTAACGGATCCCCTGTCATCTGCCCTCAATTACCATACTACATCACCCATGATCCTTTGCACCCTTCATCCACCATCTTTGATTATCGTTTTCACCTGTTCACTATCACCGGACACTATATACCTTTGTTTTCATTTGTGGTCGGTTCTTGTCTTTGTGTTGTTGGAATGGGATGTGTATTTACCTGTTTTCAGTCAGCTAGATTATATGTTTACTGTTACTTGTTGTACTCCTCGTCTCTTCTTACAGCAAACCGAGACACAGATAAAGTCACAAGTCTGACCATGTTTGGTTTCAAATCTATTTCAAATTCTGTTTCAAAATCTGTTTAAAACCATGTCATGTGAAATTATTTACAGAAAACAACCAAATAAGGATTCTGTCACTGAAAACCCACTGTTATTTTCACATTACATTCTGGTTTTCTGTCACTTGCATAGAAATTCTTGTGTGATCGTAAAAGCATTTTTAATAGGCGTGTACACATCTGATCTTTCATCGATTACATTATAATGGCAGTGTAAGTTCATTGTTTGAACAAAAAGTCATGAGACTAATTTTTAGTAATTTTTACTGTCAGATTGCGACTAAAAAGTGCCAATATGTATTTTTTGGTTTTATTCATAATTGTTTTTAGTTTGAACTACTAGTAAAATGTTTGGAAGCACCTTCTTATTCTATTATTACTGCACTCTTTACATATTTTCTTAACTGACTTTATGAACTCATGATTTATATTAGTCTAATCTTTTTTTTTAAAGATTATTAGAAACACAATGTCAGTGATGTGTGTTTGATAATGTATCCCCAATATTTAGTGGAAGAACTAAAAGCCACATTGACTTGTTTCTTAAATCTGAGAACACACTGGCAACCATAAATCAAAGTGCTAAAAATCAATCCAAATCTCTTAGCAATTGCATAGCAATGCCCTGACAAATAACCAATTAATTGGTAATTATTTTTAAACTCATCTGTCTTCCTTTGGGTGTTTTTAATGGCCTTCTCTCTTTTCATCCGCAGGATTCTTACAGCACTGGACCGGCTCACAGTGCATGTGCCCTTTCAGCTATGCCCCGCGTCAACCCATCCTTTCAGCAAATCCAAAGGAAGTACTGCCTGCCCCTGTAGGAATGACCACTCGGCCCCGGCACCTGCTTCTGCCCGCCGCAGCTCCCGCACCTCTCACCATTTCACTCCCCACCAGTTCTCCACCATGAACGATGAGGTCATCAGCACTAACGCAGTGGCCTGGCTGGTCTGCTCCGGAGTGTCCATCCTCGCCAACGCCTGGGGGATCCTGAGCGTGAGCGCCAAGCAGAAGAAGTGGAAGCCTCTAGAATTCCTCATCTGCACGCTGGCCGGCACGCACATCCTCAACATGGGCATCCCCATCACCATGTACTGCGTCATTCAGCTACGCCGACAACATTCCAGTTACGAGTGGAACGAAGGACTCTGCAAGGTCTTTGTCTCCACGTTCTACACCCTTACCCTGGTCACCTGCTTCTCCGTCACTTCCCTATCCTACCACCGCATGTGGATGGTCCGTTGGCCCGTCAACTATAGGTAAGTGGAAGGCTTTGTTTTTTTTTGCCTTTCTATGGCCAAAATAATGCTGACATATATAAATGATTCAGTGATAGCAAGCAAGATGTTTCATATCTTTCACACTTCTTTTGCACAGTATTTATTTAAAACATTCATAAAGTGTTTTATAACTTACAAAAACTGACAAAAGCAGCAGAATGCTTTTGCGTTAATAGTTGCGTTGAATCCTGTGCAAGATCATTGGAAAAGATCTGTACTACAGTATATTAAACCTAGAATTAACCAGTGGAAAGTTTGAGCATTCCTCTCAAAACAAGTTCTTTGGATTCTAATGTTGTTAATGAATGGCTTGAGGAAATAATAGGGCCCTATTTTAACAATCTAAGTGCATTGTCTGGAGTGTATGGTGCAGGTGCGCATAAGGCGTTTCCGAATTCACTTTTGCTAGTTTAATTACGGAAAGAAACGGCACCAGGTGCCAAAAAAGGGTTATACCTATTCTCTTAATTCTCTTAAACCAGAGTAAAGGTCTTCTGAAGAAATGTACCCAAAAGGACCCACATCACTTTTTACCTGAACACAAGGTGCACAAATTTTTTTTTTTTAAGAAAGACCCGACCCCAAGACAAACCCAAGAAAATTAGACCCGAGTCTGCCCCGACCCAGTTGCAATTTTCTTACCCGAATGTAAACGACAACGACGTGTGTGCATTCTGCAGCCCTGCTCGGTGCACGCACCAGTCAGAAACAAACCTGGTGGCCTCACAACCAATTTGGCCCACCTAATTTCACGTTATCTGATGATAAAACCAAGATTACCACTAAATTGTACATTCAAAATTGCACTACTTAAGTATTTTTACTTTCTGCGTAAAAGTAAATTTTTAAGTATTTGTATTTTATCAGTGTTTTTCTTTGGAAAACATACATTCAAAGCATATTATCATAATTTTTACTCTACTACATTTCATAATTTCAAGTTTTTGGTTTATATTTAATATTTAAGTACATTAAACATCTAGTACATTTTTACTTAAGTAAAAAGTACTTTTGTACTTTTACTCAAGAAAAGTAAAAGTACACAATTTTTATGTAATTGGGTATTAAATCAATTTTTGATTGACAGGTCTGGCTCAATGAAAATTAACCTACATGATGTCGCAAACAGAGGAGATAGTTTAGGTATTCTCTGGTCCATTTGGCAAAAACACATTACTTTTAAATGTCCTGAGATGCAAGGTCACTAATATTATACCCTGGGAAGTTACGTTGCGCAAGTACCTTTCCTACGTAGGCCTATGTATTTTAACCTTATCAATGAACCTAATAAAATATGAAAATATATATTCCCAAATATTTATTATAGGCTATAGGTAATTGCACAAAACATACATGTTTTTTTATTTAGTTTTTAATGACTCGCCCCAACCTGCAATAAAGTAACAATTTCTTTACCCGCCCCAACTCGACCCGCAAGTTACCCGCAAGGTCCACAGGTCATGAGACGACCCGTGCATTACTAATGCGTTTATTACTAATGCATCCTTTAAATCAATAAAAAATACTGCTCTAAATAAAATCTGGTCTAAAGTCAATGGCACAGTTTTTTTATGGTTTTAAGTTGTCTCAGAATAGCAATGCGCCTGAACACACCTTGTTTTCAGACCAGCACACCTATGGGCGAATAGATGGGCGCAAATACATTTGCTATTTAAACAGTGTGGCGTGATAACTGCATCAGGCTAAAACTAGCAAACAACACTTGCATCGCACCTGGTGTTGCATTGCAGCGGGTTAAAGTCCCAGTAAAATTTGGCATTGTACACATGCAATACCTCTCCTTGCCTACTGGGGTCCGTAAGGAAGAGTAAAATAGATCTAAAGGTCTTATGTAGGTCTGATGATGAAATTTGCATCATTTGTGTATGTATAAAAGTGAACAATCCCTAGATCTATACACATTTTAAGCAATTCACTCGAAGCTTTTACATAAACGCAACAGATTTTTTTGATTTAGTGATACTTTGTGATAAAAATAGACATTGTCACACAATGAATCTTCACTGTTGGAAACTGCAGTCACAGCGATAACACTCTCTTTTAATAATAAATGCTCTCTGATGTTTAAAGAGGAATCACAAAATTTTTTTCTATTATGTGCTGATTGTTTTTGTGCATCCTGTTCTGGAGCATTCTCAAACCACAGAGCATCACAGGAATCATATAGTTGACTGCTTTTTTCTAAAGCCCCATTACCAAAGAATAAAACACCTAATATGAAGTATTGGAATATATATTAATAATGATAACACAACTGTGCATGCCAGGGGAACAAAAATCTATTTTGAACAAATTTACTGCAAATATCCAGATAATTGTGCAAAAAACTGAAATAAACGTCATATTTTGACCTAACAAGGCAATCCGAAGGCAAATAGATTTGCTCATTATTTTAAGATGGGGCGGTTTCCCAGACAGGGATTAGATTAGTCCTAGACTAATATAAATGTAAGAGCTGTCCTAACTGAAAACAACTTGCACTGACATATCTTAAAATACATCAGTGCCCTTTATTTTTGCCTTAAAATGCACACCAGTAATGTTTTTATTAAGGCATGTTTGTTAAAACTAGTTTTATTTCCTAATTAAACTAATGTCTAGTCCTGGCTTAAACTAATCCCTGTCCGGGAAACCACCCTTATATCATTTAAGGTTAGAGAAAGTTACTAGCCAAAAGATTATAATTGATATAATAAAATGATTATAATATACAACCCCAAAACAGAAAAAGTTGGGACACTGTAGAAATTGTGAGTAAAAAAGGAATGGAATAATTTACAAATCTCATAAACTTATATTTTATTCACAGTAGAATATAGATAACATATCAAATGTTGAAAGTAAGATATTTTGAAATGTCATGCCAAATATTGGCTCATTTTGGATTTCATGAGAGCTACACATTCCAAAAAAAGTTGGGACAGGTAGCAATAAGAGGCCAGAAAAGTTAAATGTGCATATAAAGGAACAGCTGGAGGAGGACCAATGTTTAGGAATGGGAATGTTGTCCTATTCTTGTCTAATACAGACTTCTAGTTGCTCAACTGTCTTAGGTCTTCTTTGTCGCATCTTTCGCTTTATGATGCACCAAATCTTTTCTGTGGGTGACAGATCTGGACTGCAGGCTGGCCATTTCAGTACTCAGATCCTTCTTCTATGCAGTCTTGATGTTGTAATTGATGCACTATGTGGTCTGGCATTGTCATGTTGGAAAATGCAAGGTCTTCCCTGAAAGAGACGACGTCTGAATGGGATCATATGTATCTAGAACTTGGATAAACCTTTCAGCATTGATGGTGCCTTTCCAGATGTGTAAGCTGCCCATGCCACACGCACTCATGCAACCCCAAACCATCAGAGATGCAGGCTTCTGAAATGAGCGCTAATAACAACTTGGGTTGTCATTGTCCTCTTTAGTCCGGATGAAATGGCATCCCAGTTTTTCAAAAAGAACTTCAAATTTTGATTCGTTGGACCACAGAACAGTTTTCCACTTTGCCAAAGTCCATTTTAAATGAGCCTTGCCCAGGGAAAACACATGCACTTCTGGGTCATGCTTAGATATGGCTTCTTTTTTGACCTACAGAGTTTTAGCTGGCAACAGCGAATGACACGGTGGATTGTGTTCACCGACAATGTTTTCTGGAAGTATTCCAGAACTCATGTTATGATTTCCATTACAGTAGCATTCCTGTTTGTGATGCAGTGCCATCTAAGAGCCCGAAGATCACAGGCATCCGGTATGGTTTTCCGGTCTTGACCCTTACGCACAGAGATTGTTCCAGATTCTCTGAATCTTTGGATGATATTATGCACTGTAGATGATGATAACTTCAATCTCATTGCATTTTTCTCTGAGAAGCTCAGAAAACTATTTTTCGCTGCAGCATTGGGGGAATTGGTGATTCTCTGCCCATCTTGACCTCTGAGAGACACTGCCATTCTGAGGGGCTCTTTTTATACCCAATCATGTTGCCAATTGACCTAATAAGTTGCAAATTGGTCTTTCAACTGTTCCTTATATGTACATTAAAATTTTCTGGCCTCTTATTGCTACCTGTCCCAACTTTTTTTGGAATGTGTAGCTCTCATGAGATCCAAAATGTGCCAATATTTGGCATAACATTTCAAAATATCTTACTTTCAACATTTGATATGTTATCTATATTCTACTGTGAATAAAATATAAGCTTATGAGATTTGTAAATTATTCCATTCTTTTTTACTCACAATTTCTACAGTGTCCCAACTTTTTCTGTTTTGGGGTTGTAATTTTATGAATAATATATCCCGTTTAAATGAAAAAGATCTCTAGATGATGTTGTAATTTTAGAGGTGACAAACTTGTTGATCCAGTTATTGTTGATCAAGACACAAAGGGGTTGTGCGTCATATGTCTGGTGTGTGATGGAGTTGTTGCCTATGTAAAGTGTTTTCAGGATACTAACAATAGTCAGCAAGACCGCTCACTAGATTCTGTAATAGAGGCAATGTTTTTTTAACAGCTGTTAAACATATTCAGTGGGCTGTAATGGTATGCTCATCTCATTACTGTATGAGAGTGTTATACAGGTCCAGGCTTCGTCTGTTGTGCAGATGCTCTTCTCTCATGATATTACAGTATATTAAAATAATATAACACACATAATCAAGCTAACATGGTCATACATTAATGCAATTCTTCTCAAACTGGGGGGAGGGCCACCTTTTGGGGGCCTTGAGATGTGCCGGGAGGGCCACAGTAAAAAAAACATTTTTTAAAAGGCCTGTATTACATTGCATAAAGGGATACTCCATCGTTTTGTCATATTAAAGTATGTTATTACCTTAACTAAGATTAACTATCATCTTAGTACGTGCACTTAATCTCTGTGGCATGTGGCGACACTTTGATAGCACTTAGCTTAGCCCAGTTCATTCAATGCTACCAAACAGAGATGAAGTTAGAAATGGCCAAATCAACGTTTTCCCTATTTAAAATGAGTAGTTATACGACCAAATATGGTGGCACAAAATAAATCCTTGCACTTTTCTAAGCGGGTTAAAAAGGGTAACTATAATGTATGGCCGAATAGCACTTTTGGGAGTACTTCGACTTGACACAGTAAAAAGTCATGCCTGAAACATCCGCTCCTCATCTCAGTTCTGAACATCCCTTTAAAAGAACGTAATTTTGTGTTTTTGTTGTAAAGTGTCGTTATTGTAGCTCCTCCTCCTCTATAACTTGACTTTATGAAACGTGTCGATTTCTACAAAGCTCATCATTCTGAGAAAGTGATGTATGCTCTGATTGGCCAGCTATCCAGTGCATTGTAATTGGCTGAATAACTTAAGTGCGTTCCAGAAATGTGACGCTCTTTACCACATTTGGAAGATTAGCTCCCAACAGGAAATTATATCGGCTTATCAATACAAGCCTGAATCTGATCCAGAAAATGACGTAGACGGTGCGCTTCCCAGCATATGCATTTATCCGCAGTGATAGACGCCATTCACATCACTATGGTTACAAACTTACATTTACTGCCGCCAGCTAATAGATGAAAAATAAGAGCTTTTCTTTCTCTCACGCAGTTGCCAGTCCCAGTGCGTCTAGTGCTGACGCATTAAACATGACCTCCATTAACTAAACCCCTTTCCTATTTGCAAAAAAGGTAAAATTTGCTTGAACAATTCTGAATTTAAACAAAATTAAATAAAAACCTTTCAATAAGTTCTCTACTCTGTCTTCTAAATATCTAAGAATAAAGGTACATTCACATTATAAGCGACTTTGTCGCTGTGTGTCGCTCGTCTCTTTCAAAAGAGGCGTTTATATATCTGGTTGTCATAAACAAATGAGTAATGTCATCTCCAGTTACAGACGAGAGACGGATGACGTGAACACCACTGCCTTGTTCTTATTGGTAGTCGCTCCTGAAAGTCGCTCATAATTTGAATAAAGTTAAACATTTCTCAACTTTGTCGCGTGACTGGACACTCCAATCCAGCCGCCAACGGTCATTGTTGCTCCTGTCGTCAGATGCCACAGCGCTTCCATTAAAATCAATGAGATTGCGTCGCTCTGCTACTGTTAGTCACTTATTATGTGAATGTACCTTAAGAATTTATTGGTGCGGTCTCTTACTCTGCATGAAAGCCCACTGCTTGCGTATCCTGTGCATTAAACGCACCAACGTCAATTGAATTTTTTCTGTTTTTGCCATAGAAACAAGTCAAGATGGCTACCTTTGACTAGACGTAAGATTAAGTCTCAGAAGTGCACTAAGCCTAGATGGTGCAACAGGTGTACATTCTACATAGGACATAAAGGACATTTTACGTCCAGTCTAGTCTTACGACCTGGTGTACGTCCAGCTGGCCCCAGAAAAATAAGGCTACTACTAACCAACAGCACTACATTGTATAACTTGATATGTTTTGTTTAACTCAGATTATAAGTTTAAGATTGTTGTCTATGACTCAAGGGTGGTGGGGGGTGCACACGCCAAAAAGTTTGAGAACCATTGCATTGATGAGCTAATTCACGTCTATAACAGCAGGGTTGAGTTAGTGTGATATTGCTTTTGTTAGTTTATTGGACACTTGAAAATATATATAAATAAGTCTCCCAGAAACTCTTGTGTGGAACAACATACATTCTTATGCCACAGATCTATGTTTAGTGATTGCTAATGTAAATGATATGCTACTAATATAAAAAGATCACATTATAACTAGCAAAGACGGTTTGGTCTGTTTCTGAGCAGTCAGGAGATATGTAAATGAGAAAGTGAGCACCTACGATTACCAAGAAGACATCGATCGAACTCAGTCATTGTGCTGCATCAGCAGTTAATGCGGTAAAGTGATATAAAAGACTAAAGTGTCTCACTGATGTTTTGTCCTAGATCAGCACTCTTGAAACACCTGCTGTCCTATCGAAATCGAAGACCAAAACTAACTTTTACGGATAATTTAACACCCGTTTCATTATAAAGTCTCATTATAGCGGCATGTAAACATCATTCAGCATTTTACTACACATAGGCAGCAGATTTCCAGTTTATTCATTTAAGAACTGGAGGTTTTATGGCCCACTATTGTATTACCTTTATTCTGAAGAGCGTCTCTAAAACCTGATTCTTTCAAAGCTGAACATCTTTGCTTTATGGGTACTCTGTGTGCATCATAAATGCTGTGTGACTCCAAGCAGGAGCAGAGAAATAAACATTCTACTCTTTCAATATAGTTTAAGGAGTCATATGTATACTTCCCAGGGACTTTTCTATTTCCTATGTTGCCAATTCCAATCCAAATAAAAATGCTCAAACCTATTCAAATTGTAATTGGTTTGAGAGGGGAGGGATAAATCTTAACTTCTCCTTTCACTAATCATCTGTGAAGTGAAGTTTGCAATTCTTATTCAGGGATGTATTATAGTTATGTTTGACTTCATGCGGCACTGTGTAGCCCTACTGCAAAGCACAGCTTTCGAATCACACTAGCAGTACTCTGAGGTCATGTCGAACACACTTCTTCTTTTGAATTGGGTGTATAAGCAACCAACCAGAACACCCTACCAACCACTAATAAGATGGAAACTGAAAAGAGTGTTTCTTCTCTGTCAATGGCATTAAAACTCTGCCGGTCATCATCAGGATTGTAATTATTTTACTTCTCTATTGTCTACCAGGTTGAGTAACACCAAGAAGCAGGCTGTCCATACGGTCATGGGCATCTGGATGGTCTCATTTATCCTATCCACACTGCCTGCTGTGGGCTGGCACGATACCACCGAACGCTTCTACACCCACGACAACTGTCGCTTCATTGTGACAGAGATCGGTTTGGGTTTTGGCGTCTGCTTCCTGTTGCTGATCAGCGGCAGCGTGGTTATGGGCGTCATCTGCATCGGCATCGCCCTTTTCCAGACCTTCTCTATACAGATGGGCCAAAACGCGGACAAGAACAAATTTAATGTGCCCACTATCGTAGTGGAGGACGCCCAGGGAAAGAGACGCTCGTCCATTGATGGTTCAGAGCCCGTCAAGACATCGCTGCAAATCACCTATCTGATCAGTGGAATAGTCTTGATATATGACTTTCTTACTGGATTCCCCATATTGGTGAGTGTTTGCTTTTTGTAATGATCCTAAAACAAAAGTTGCAATCTTTAATGAAGAGATCTTTTTTTAATTAACTTGCATACACACATTAATATGAAAAATATCAGCATGAGGTTTTTGTAAACAAACCCACCCTTTTAATCCTTGCTGCATATATAGTAGTCTTCATTATATTTGAGTTACTTTTGTTATTTGCACATAGCATTGTTGTTTTTCTGCTGTCAGAGCAGACCTGCAACACACGAAAATGAATGAAATAATGTATTATACAACTGGTCAAATGTTATTTAAATGTCACACTTTTTAATGGGATGTTCTCAGGAGAGAGGGTTCATGGTAAATTGCTACATTATTCAAATGAACTTTAATATTACACAAGCACACTGACCTGTACAGGTATGTAACCAGATTTAATTAAAAACACTAGATATACAAAGATGGTTCATGGGTATTACCATAAATAGGGGAAAGTGCAATGCTCCATATGACGACTTAAGGGCTCGTTATAGTCGTGCGTAGGTCCTATGGCGTAGCAGCGACGGCGTAGGTTCCGCGTCGGTTTTCATTTATACTTTTGCATCCTCGTCCTCGTTGACGTGCAAACACACGCGCGACCGCTGGTGGGCAGTATCCACGCGTGTAACCACAGTAGCAGCGCGACCGTCAGAGAAGAAGAAGCTTGGCAAGTTAACCCACAAACGAAGAAGAAACAGCAACTTGTTGTGCATAATTTGAGAAGACCAGCAATGATAGAAGTAAATAAACAGCGACTTTTGATGCAGTTTTAGTTAAATC